>NW_006383019.1:617849-633296 GCF_000327345.1 Myotis davidii
GGGGGCAGACGCTCAATGCAGGAGCTGCCCCCTGGTGGTCAGTGTGCTCCCACAGGGGGAGCTCTGCTCAACCACAAGCCAGGCTGACGGATGCCAGCACAGCGGTGGTGGCGGGAGCCTCTCCTGCCTCCTCAGCAGCGCTAATGATGTCCAATTGCAGCTTAGGCCTGCTCCCTGCTGGCAAGTGGACATCCCTCAAGGGCTGCCGGGCTGCCAGAGGGATGTCTGACTGCCAGCTTAGATGTCTTAAACCAGCAGGTGGACATCCCTTGAGGGGTCCCGACTGTGAGAGGGCACAGGCTGGGCTGAGGGACCCCCCCGCGAGTGCACAAATTTTTGTGCACCGGGCCTCTAGTTTTCAATAAATACAGAGAAAAGTATGTATAGAGAAAAATATATTTTCTCCTTATGATTTTAATTTTTTTCTCTAGCTTTACTTTATTGTTAGAATATAGTATATAATCCCTATACATACAAAAGATGTGTTAATCAACTGTTCATGTTATTGGTAAGGCTTCCAGTCAATAGTAGGCTATGTGTACTTAAGTTTTAAGGGAGTCAAAATTCACAGATTCTCAACTCTGCCCTAATACCAGTGTTGTTCAAGAGTTAACCATATTACATTTCCACTGTTCCAAGGAAGAATGAGAACTCTATATTGGATAAAAGATATTAAGAAGCATTTAAACATAGAGACAGGTGGGTGTATAACAGCAAATACATTAAATGAGAAGTTGCAAGGTACCACTATTTGAGTAAACATTTGTTCAAGGCTAGCTGATGACTCCTAAGACAGATGTTAGGTTCTAAGGTCAACCTAAAACACCAAATACAGCTTAGATGTTTTGTAAATACAGCTGAATACAAATATACCATCTTTCAATTAGCCTAATGCATTCGTTTTTTACAGCAGTTAGCTTCTTTCTTCAGGTCCATCTCAGTTGAAATGGCTACCCTTGCTTAGGGGCTATGTTTAAAACAACAATGAGGAGGCGGGTTTCCATCCACCACGAGCAGGTGAACTATGACAATAATGAATAATTTCTACAAGAAAATACATGTATGACATAACTCCAAAGTAAGTATCATGTCTTAAAAACATTATCTAATTGAATTTCCCACAAAACTCCGATATTTTTTTAAGATATACTTTTATTGAGTTCAGAGAGGAAGAGAGAGGGAGAGAGAGATAGAAACATCAATGATGAGAGAGAATCATTGATCAGCTGCCTTCTGCATGCCCCCCACTGGGAATTGAGCTGGCAACCCGGGCATGTGCCCTCACTGGGAATCGAACAGTGACCTCTTGGTTCATAGGCTGATGCTCAACCACTGACTCACACCAACCAGGCAAAACTCCGATATTTTAGAAGAAAAATTTGACAAGGATAAAGTGGCTTCTCAATGGTGAAACTGGAATGCAAATCCAGCTGTGTGGCCATGTCTTTCTCATATTTTTGATAATGCATGGAAGTCCTGAGAGGCATACAAAGTTTCTAAAAAGAATTTTGATGGTATTTCTTGTTTAAATTTATTTAACATAGCCCTGGCCAGGCACCTCAGTTGATTAAAGCATCATCCAGATATGCCAAGGTTGTGGGTTTGATCCCTGGTCAGGGCACAAGAGCCAAATGAATGCGTCAATAAGTGGAACAACAAATTGATGTTTCTCTCTCTTCCTCTGTCTCACTAAAATCAAGCAATAAATAAAAATAAAAAATAAAGAGGATGTACCATCCTCACTTAAAAAACATGAATTTATTTAACATATAGTTAAGAAAAATACTACCAATATTTATTTTGTTGCTCTTATTTTTATGTAGCAATATGCTCTTAGGAAGTGGCAATCCATACCTGAGAATGACAGACAGCTGTAGGGGAGGTCATCTATGCAGGAACACAGGGCAGGAGATGTATTCCCCATGCACCATGTCATCTCACTGACTGCTGGTCTACCTTATATATCTTCCATTATAACTTAAATATATACATATGTACATATATATGTATATGTGTGTGTGTGTATGCAATTATGTCTGTATCTTTCATTTTTAAAAATGTTACCTAATCTCTAATTCATTGCTCTCCTTGTTTGGTTATAGAACAGTCTATAACTGTTGGTTTACTACAGCACTTCTTCCTCTTAAAGGACACCGCTTTGTGTTATCTATTTTGATCTAAGAACACATGAGCTCTTATAAGTAATTACTTTAAAACTATTCAAAAGTTACTTATGTTTGGGAAATGTCACATTGCCCGACTGCTACCTTCACAGCTGGAGCTGAATGCCTGTAGAGACCAGTCATGTCAATCACATGTCCACACAGGTCTTTCCCACAGTGCGGGCCTTTCCGGGGCTACAGACTGACGTCCCTCACAGCTTCCAACTAGACGCTTCGCCACCTGATGTTCTGCTGCTTCTATGCCCTGCCTTCGTGCCTTTGTTCACTCTATGCCTGTGCCCGAAGTGCAATTTTCTCAAAATGTTTCTTATTGTTATGCACTAAACAAATCTAAAAGGCGTTTGTAGCTCTAGAGCAGGGGTGGGCAAACTTTTTGACTCGAGGGCCACAATGGGTTCTTAAACTAGACCGGAGGGCCGGAACAAAAGCATGGATGGAGTGTTTGTGTGAATATAAATTCAAAGTAAACATCATTACATAAAAGGGTACGGTCTTTTTTTTTTTTAGTTTTATTCATTTCAAACGGGCTGTAGTTTGCCCACGGCTGCTCTAGAGTGAAAACAAATTAGTAAGTATTCGGTCTCTCAGGTGTCAAACAATGTCTTGATTTTCACTTTTGAATTTCAATATAAGTATACATATGACAGTAAAAACAAACAGGGTAAGATGATAATCTACTAGGAAACACATACATCTTAATCTCCAACCCCAACAATAAGAACCCAAGAAATATATCACAAAAATTTTTCATCAGTATTGGATACTACGGAAAAATATCTACTCCCCCTAGGCTTTGAAGAATTTCTGCTACGTAGAGAATAAGGTGGAAAATATGGAAAGAAAATACTAAGGGTTTACTAGTATCTCCAATTCCCTTTCAAAGAAAATAAAGATATGGGTAAACCCTGCTCATGTCCCCTATACCAGGGGCCAGGGCTGGGCGCAGCATGGATGCCCAGACAGCATGCGGAGCATTCTACCTGCAAAGGATCAGTGACGTTCAGATATGACTGTCCTGGGAGACCAGGGCTGGTTGATTCCAGGCACAAAGGGCAAAGCAGAAAGGGCAGATGGGGAGGAAAGCCACAGCACATGTCCTAAAACAGCAGCAGGCCAAGTAAGACGAGACTGAGAAAGCTGGCTCCCACCTTCTTTTGTCACCAAACAGAAGACACTGGACACGAGTGAATGTCCACCCGTGCGCACCTGTTCCTCTGTGCTTGTCTGAGCTCCTGGGTCTCTGACATGTAACACAAACTTACCCAGTTTAAGGCAGAAGAAGCTCCTTTAAAGGAGTCAGGCACAATGCACAGGCAAAAATAAAGGAAGAGAATAACTGAACAGAGGAGATATTCATACATTTACGACAGGAAACAGAATTAGACACTTGATAGCACCTGCCTCAAGAACACAATGAAATTCCAGGAAATAATAAACTGAAAGGAAAGAATTTAAAAATGATATCAGCAATTTAATAATTACATTATAATATTTTAAAGTAGAACGAACTCAAGAGAAAAAGAAATGAGGACATATTGGAAAAATCTCTCTGAATAGAGATGACATGAACAATGTGAGGTGGCATTTCAGTCAGTGGGCAAAGGACAACTGCACGCCTGGATGTCATGTGGAAGGAAAAGACCTCCACCTCGCACCACTCAGCAAGCAAAGAAAGATAAAATGTGTGTGTGTAGAAAATAGGAGAGGAAAAGGCAATAGTCTATCTGTACATGGTTGGGGTGGGGGAAATCTTACACAGAAACAAAGTCCGGTAAAGAAAAGCAGTAATGGAAAAATACCGACAACCTATTCCATAACAATGTAAAATTTTCCATGAAAAAGATAAAGCCAAAATACCCAAACTGCAAGGGGATAAACACCTCCCCCTTGCCCCCCGCCAATAAAACAATCAGCATAAGTGTTAAACTAGCAATTCTCAAAAGAGAAATACAAATGGCTGCCATATGAACACATGCTCAGAGAAAGGTGAACTGAAGTGCTAGGGAGAGCGCGCTTTTTGCTCACCCTGTGGGCAAGAATCAAGATGCGAACTATCTGCCACTGCCAAGGCTGTGTGTAAACAGGCACTGGCAGCAGGAGTAACGTGTCCCCAGTCTCAGGTAAGCTATCTGGCGCCGTCTATTACAATGAAAGGTGTGCGCATTCTCTAAGGCAGCAGTCACACTCTCAGGAACCCATCCTATCACCATAAAACACAAGTCTAGAAGGCTACGTGAATCAGGATGGTTACAGTATTATTTGGAAAGAAAAAAACCTGAAAATATAACCCTGATGTTCATCAGTATGACAGTATTTGAATATTCTAGGGTACATCCAACGCCTGGGATTCCATGCAGTTATGTCAACCTGAAAGGATGCCCACAATACATGTGCTGAGTGAAACGTGAACGTCCAGAGTAATGTACAGATACAATCCCATTTTTGTAAAAAATATATCAATTAACCGTGTGTGTGTGTGTGTGTGTGTGTGTGTGTGTGTGTATTCACATGAGTAAAGTGGGAGGTAAAGAAAAATATGTACTGTGAACACTGATTACCTTAGAGGGTGGTACTAGAGGGTAAGAAAGATTAACATTTTTCTTTATACATCTCCATTTTGTTACCAGCAAACCTAAATATTATTTCATAAGAAGAAATCCAATACATTAAAGCACCGAAAGATCTGTTTTTAAATTTCAACAAAAATAAAACAAATCTAGACTTCAAATTTTACGTGATATATTTTCCAATAGTTTTGCTTTAAAAAATAATTTATGTGAAATCAGTATTTTGCTCCTTGCTCTCTTGTTTTAATAATAAAATCACGTAATAATGACATTCATATTTAAAATGAGCCTCCTGACTATAATTTGTATTGGAAGTCCAGCTTGCTACCTCAAATTCTAGCTATCTGACATGGCTTTAAAGTTCTGAAACTATGTGCACTAGAAAAGTGAGAACAAAGGACTTTAAAGGCCCTGCAGAAATGTGGCCAGTGATTTTTTTAAAAATCAGGCAACAGACTCTTCTAAATAATCACATTTATTTAGCATTTCATAAACGCTTACATATAAAAATATCCAGCAGACCCAGGAGTAGACAGAGCAAGACATGGGGCGCAAACACAGCTGGGCACTTGAAGCTGAGGTTGAACTTGTCTTATGGTTTAATGTGAAAACACTCGGCAAATGGATTTTAACTCATTCTAAGAATCCTCAATCTGAGGTAAAGCTCCCAATAGATACATTTCTATCCAGTAGGTCTCCAGTGTGACACCACAACATCCTCCTGAGTTAGAGTATCCTGTTCCTGGTTCCGTGGATCAGATGAAACTCCTGTCTTCTCCTGTGGATAAGGTAGCTGCTAACGACCCAATGCACCTGGACTGTGCACGAGTTCCTCGCATGAGAACTGCGGGTAGGATTTGCTGAACTGGTACAGATCTTCACAAACGTAAGTACTTCCAAAAGTTTAAAATCACACTTTGAACTCTATGCTTCTGGATTTTAAAAGTCTTTAAGTTTCCAGAGTAAGTTTTATTCATGAGGCTGTGATTGTAGTTGTTTTCAATTAGATTCCAATAAGCATTGTCACCGAAATAAGCTACTGGCTTAACTACACCGTTTATTATCAACCAAACACCTACTACTGTTGAGCCCAGCAGGGAATATTGGAAATCAGACCGGAACTTGTGGGTGGCTTGTTTCAGATGCAGCAACGAAGTCAGACCCGGCCTGTGCCTGTGCCGGCTCGGCAAGCCTTGCTATGAGGAAAGGACTAACTTCGGAGTGAGATGTCACAGAGATGGCTTCCTCTTGCCTTACACAGTGTTAATCCCACGATTATCAGGCACCATATTCAAAAGGAAGCATGGAGATAAACTCCACAGGGCGCACACGCCTGGGTCCTCGCATTCACCAGCGCCCTGCACTGGCTAGGCCACTGCTCCCTAAACACTAGCTGTGCATCGAAATGCTTTTCACAACAGACTCATACTTTGGTCTTTGTGTGTGTTTTCAGAATTTCATTTTATGCTCCAAGTAAAAGCCTGCTGAATCTTCTGAGAAAAAGAGAAAAAAAGAGGGAGAATCATCTTTGTGTAATGAGTTGACTCCAAAAAAGTAGAAAAAATGGTTATGAGACTTGACTGCAATGATTGTGTGTGAGAAACAGTGGGTGCTACGAGGAGACAGCGTGGCTCTATAAAGAGGTAGTTTCTCCTCTACATGACTCCCCCTTTCAAAGAGCACTGGCTGTAGGTTCCCATCATGGCAGGGGCTGGGTCTTTCTTCCGTCAATGCTCTGCTAGCTGACAGAGACCACGGCGCTGTGGAAATAGAAATGGGAGGGGAGAGGCTGGTAAAGGAACTGCTTAATGCCACATGACCTCAGTCTACAAACCTAAGTACCACAGCTGACGCTGTTCCCCAGGAGAGCTAACACCCAGAGCAGGACTGACCTGCTTGAGTTCCTGGTTCCAATACTCTTGGAAGTCAGGAGGCTTCAGACAGGGAAAATGCTAAAGACTTCACAATGCCACATGAGGCTCCTCTGCTAGCTCCTCACCCACAGACAGCTGTGCTGGGGAGGCGGAGGTGCCCAGGAAATCAAAGTCAGGCTCTCTGAAAGTCACAGTGACTCTGCTTCCCTCTACTGTCTGCTAGTCACAGCCGAAGAAGAAAAAGAGAAAAAGGTTTATTTTATTATTTCAGCATAAAAATCCTAAAGGCCTCGGGGAAGCTCCTGTCCACACATTCCAAAGCAAATCTGTAAAGATGGGGGCTGGGGAGCAGGGAAGCAGACAGCTGTTTAGAATTCCTGGCTGTGCATCTAATGCCATAAACGCAAATTTAAGCTATGAAAAAATAAGTAGTCCAAGAGGGAAAGAATTCAGCTTGCTGGGGTACCAGAGGACCAGTTTCTGCAGACCGAATAAAATGCCGGAGGCTCCTGGCAATCAAAAGTACTAATGTGAGGCCTGCTCAGAAACTGCTCAGGAATCTCCCTGGGAACTGGCCCCCAGCCCTCAGAGCCAGGGATGCTGCATCGAAGCATCTGCAGCGAGAGCTGGAAAGATAACTAAGTGACAAGACTCTACAGCTCCCTTTCAGTGACAACCACGAAGTCCTGGGCGAGCAGCTGACGCATTGAAGCTGTAACAACACAAAGGGCGGCACAGGCACACGGCTGACATCAGGGCAGAACACGTGCGCACACGCAGAGTTAAAAGCCAATCCCAGAGAGTCTGGCGGTGATATGCAGCCATGCTGCTCGCGGAGAGGTGACAACACGAGAACAAGTGGTACAAGCTAAGTGGTGCACACACATTTTGAATCGCAGACAGGCTGTTTTAGAAACGAACACAGTTAATTAGGCACAGATGTGTAGTGTTTTCCATGACCTCTTTTTGAGACGTCTGCCATGGTGCTTATTGGTGTCTTATGATACACAGTGAAAACCGAGGAAGTCACCCTAAGATCAATGGTCTTTGCTGAGGGACCCCCTGGGCCTTCCCCCGCTGCTGTTGAGGGGCCGTGTCATGTGCTGCCATCGACAATGACTTTCTGTAGAAACACTGCGTGTGGCCCATCAAGTCCTTAAGTTGAGCTGCATGCATGTTCTCTGTCTGCCAGGCCCCAGGACTCAACGTTTCAGGGAAAAGGTTCGATGTTTTAATTTCAAGGAAAGTTTTCACTTCAGTGTCTTTCTCTTAATGGTTCAAAATGGAAAGAAGCCAGAGTTGAAAAGTTATTTATTATCTTTCCTCCATTAATTTGTACATGTCCAACAAAACACATCACTTGCAGATCCATGAAAACTATCCTGGCTTTTCCAATTTCTGGAAGAGAAAGATGAGGTCCACAGCCCAGCTGGACTATGGAAATGCCACCGTGGCAAGGAGGGTCCAAGGACTGCGCGGGAAGGAAGTGCTGCGGGCACCTGACTCTCAGCGGACCGATACTCTCAGGAACAGCAGAGCCTACGGGGCCTTAAAAACAACCTGCCGTTATCTCCTCGCTTACGAGAGGAAGGAGCTGGGTTGGGAAGGAAACCTTGCCAGTTGGTGGCAAAGAGGAGGCTCGAACCTCATTTTCCCGTATACCTTAGCATCAGTTATTCTGACTCTAAAAAATACCTTTGAAAACCCAATGGGACTGATGATGATCACTAATGAGCTAAGTTTTCAAACTAAAATACAAAACTACTTAATAGTCCACTTTGTCTAGTTACTGAGTTCTTGGTAATAAACACGAACTTCATTTGCCCTCCCACCAGCCTCACCATCTTCCCTCAAATGCCTGTATATGCAAATGAGGATGTAAATCAGTGAGTCCTGTGTTACGATCAAGGTGCTTTCAGATGCTCTTACCTGCTCTTGGTCGCACTTGGGAGACCTCGTCAGAGAGTTTTCTGCAAGTTCTCTGGCTGTGCCTGAACCAAGAATGACTTTTGAGTTCTCATTAGATGACTGTCAAAGTCAAACTGCCTTTCAGTCAAGAACCATCAGTCAAGAAGGGAACACTACGCCACTTCAGGACCTTTGAGGGTATGAGTTGGTTTCAAGTCTTGATCAAGTGGTAGGTTCAGGAAGTGGCTGAGCCATCAGTGAGTAGTAACTTTCAAATCACATAGTCAACTCTTTATAAGGGGCAGCTTGCGAGAGAGGCCCTGGCAGTTGTCTGAAGTGCTGCCCAATGCCGTGATCAGCAAGCACACACTGAAGCCTACAGGGTTTCAGTAATATGCCATGTTCTGGATTGGTGTGATTCTAACATTTGAAATGTTTTGCAATAAGGCATTAAACTGCTGGACTTTGGAGGTAGGTTTGCAAATCACTGGAAAATCAAAAGAGAAACATATTGTGTTAAAAAAAAAAAAGTGACCCTAAGTTTGAAGATGTAGGATACAGCATACGGAACACTAAATTGTCAAGACGCATGCCAACATGTCCTGTGATATCAGGGTTCAAGTTGAATAACTGGGGCTGCATCTTAGAGTCTATGTTAGAAACGCAGCATCTCAGCAGGATCTCCCTCTCAGGAGCATGCCTGCTCCTTTCCCTCCCCGCTTCCTTCCACACGGGCGTGCATCTCCTAAACTATAAGGCAGCAGCCGCCAACCTTTCGGACCTCAAGGACCACTAGTGGTCCATGGACCATTGGTTGGCAACCACTGCTCTAAGGGACTCCATGAGATTTGTAACCAGGGCAGCGATGGGCAGTGGCAGCTCACTCCTGAAGCTTTCTCTCACTCTCCAGTGGCTGACACAGCCCTGCCTTGGCTCACTTTTTTCCTGCAATGTTTCTGGAAAGCCAGAGCAGCCCTGCCTAGTCTCTTTCCTCTTGTTTTCTCTACCCTAGGCCCTTCCTTGTTCCCCAGCTTAATAACGTCCTCTCAAAATCACCTGAACGCATGTTGTGAAATCTTTCCTGCACAAAGTCAAGAACTCACACACTCCAGGCCGGCCCGAGGTCAGGTCCTTGCTTGGTAACATTTTCTGATGACCCAGATGGCCCTTGTTTCTGGAGCCTATGAAGCCCAGCTGGCTCACTCCTACCACCTCCTTCACCTTCAACTTCATCAGTAACAACTGGTGCCATTTTGGCATCAAGACCACAGGTACCATACAGTGCCGTAACTCAGATCACCTATAATTTACCTGAGCACCTGATGACATCACCAGAGATATTTAAACTGCAGATAAAGAGGATCTATCAGATTTTACTGCTTGCTTTCATTCCAACAAAAGAAATTTTGTCTTACATAAAAAAATTTTCTTGACTGAAAATCTTACAAACTCAGAAACTAGTTTATAATTTGTTCTGACCATTAACCTTTGTTTTTATTCTTCTGTTTCCATAAGCATATCTCTTATTAAATACCTGGCTGCTTGTTTTTAAAAAAAAGGAATGTGGCATCTCATACGATAACACAAACTCAAGACTTGTCTTTTACCATTTATCTTTAAAGCGGTGTACAAATGAAGTGATGCAAGTTACAATTTTGCCCCTCTTCCAAAAACACACAATATAAACCAAAACAAATGGACAAATAAAGGAAATACAAAAGAAAACTAGAATGACCTCAAAATGTTTCAATAGGGAACTCGATGAAATCTAGTTTTCCTATTCTTCTCCCTCAACTTAAAATTCACACGCTATGGTGGCCAGAGAGTACAGGCGTGACTATAAAATGATCTTGATTTTCAAAAGTGAACTGTGAAATCAGCTACACGTCTTAATCCTTCTCTTAGAGGCTATTTCATAGAAAAGTCATAAACAAAAGAATGAGGGATTGAAGCAAGTTTGACAAGAGAATCAAAATGGAATTCTGAGAAAATCTATTCTTTACAATGTCATAAAATTCATAACATATCAGACTCAAAATCTAGCCAATGAACCACCTCCTGATCCTGAAAACATAGAAAAAGGGCAAACCGTACAATGAGCATTCATCCCTCTCCCTTTCTGAAATCAATAAAAATATATTTTAAAAAATACTACATTTGGGAGACATCTGAAAATTCAAAATCTTTTCTTAATATTCAATAATTTCAAAGTTAAGGACATTTATTCCTGATTGTGGAAATATAACACTGCATTAGTTAAAGCCCAAAATATTATTTATAATCTTGTTTGTAAACCATTTAAGTTTTAACCATAATTAATGTTAGGAATACCTCCCTCTGAAATTTTGTTGTTAAAGCTTTCTGGAACCATACACTGTGTGATTTCCCTCCCTCAAGAACAGAAGCAGGAGTCATATATTAGCCAGATGTGTTTTCCACGCTCATTCTTTTTAACGAAGTGGCTTGTTTCAAAGGCTTTCTGAGGCAGCCTGCAGATGCTGCCCATACAGAAGCACGTCCCTGGGCCAGGAAGAGCGCGCCCTGCATCTGGCGACCCTTCCCACCGCACTGAGTGAGCCGGGCAGGTGCTGCCGCAGCTGCTGAGGAGTGCGCGTCCCAGCACTAACAGGCACTAGACCTCAGGAGCACCCTGGGCGTGACTTTTAACCTTTTAGCCCAGGAGATACTGGGCTAGAGCTTCTGTGCACGTGTAAGTGAAGAGCTTTCTCAACACCTTAAGCCAGAGAACGGCAGAGACCAGTACAGGAAGGAATGTTCCCGGGTGTGCATGGCAGTAGAGGTAGACAAGGGTACAACTTCAGCACAGAGACATAAAGCGTCACGGAGGGCAGTGCAAGGTGGTTAGTGAGAAGCCAAGCACTTCCGGGAGCCCTCAGACTCGGTGCCCCCACTCATGACCAACCTGCCGTGGCCCTGCATGTCCCCCAGCTCCTTCTGCAGCCTCGCGTTCTTCTCCTCTTCCTCCAGCAGCCTCCTCTTCACAGTGCGCAGCTCCTGCTGGGCCTCACACTTGATGTCATTGGCCACCACCACCGCCGTCTGCAGGTCCGCCTGAAAGCGCCTCCACTCCTCGGTTTCCTCCTGAGAATGCCAGAGCCACCACGCACATCAGACGCCCACCAGGGCTGGCACCCTGACGGGGCCTCCGGGTCCTCTGTGCCCAACACTGAGAAAGACCAGCTCGGCAGTCTTAGTGAGGCGCTGGCATCTCACTACAGGGAAAAGGCACAGGTGGGAGTCGGGCCTTCGTGCTGTCAGAGTTCTCCATCCTGAAACTGAATGGTCACTTTAATTTTACTTCCTGCCAACACTAACCTGGGCCCATGCCATGGAAATGCACTATGAAAAAACAGGCTAGGCTAGCGAGAGTAATCAGGGTATTTTTCAAAGGTTTCCAAACCTAAGGGGGATTCCGGTAAAGTGGTGGAGAAGGTCCCCATCCCTGCTGTAACCACATCTCACCTTTATCTGCTTAGTCAGAGTCTTTAGCTGCCTCTCCAGGTCTGCTTTCTGTCCCTCCAGCTTCATCACACTGCCTAGGAGCAAAGAAGTCAGACAGCAGTTGGCAGAGTTGTGAGACTCTTGGGAAAGGTGAGCAAGGTAGCAAGGAGCAGCTCCGGATTTGCAGCAGGAGCTAAAATCCACCCACTCTACTGTGAATCCCATCCTCAGCACCTGAACTCTGGGAGCCAGAAGCAGGAGGTTCTTCTAAAAGAGAGCACGGGATGAACTGAAAAACACGTGGGTTTTCGTCAGGTTACACGCAGGTGGCAGGCGCTGTGGGAAGAGACCTACAGCTCCTCACACTTGTTACCCCTCACCCTTGGCCTCCCTGAGCTCTGTACATATCGTCCTAAATGTGCCCAGTGCTGTGAGGCTTCTGGTGACAGACAGAGGAGATGACTAGTGAGTACCACGGTACCTTCCAGGCCCATTTCTAGAGCTGCAGTTCTTAATCACAGCGAAAACTCAGTCACTTGGGAGGCTTTTCAAAAGCACAGACGTCCAAGCCGCAGACTCTGACCACGGAGTTGGAATCCCCAGGGCAGAGGAATGTGGGTGTGTGTACTTTCAGAGCTTTCAGTGACGTGACTACCTCTCCCTCACTCAGAACATCTTTAGCTCCCTACTGTCTCCAGTTCTCTCACGTTACTGTCAGTCTTTTCACTTTGAATCTGATCATGTCCTCTCCCTAGTCACAATCCTTCAATGCTTCCTCGTGATCCACTGAAGAGCAGCAGTTGTCTATTAAGAATATGAATCAGAATTATCAGAGAAGCTTAAAAAGTCCCACAGGTTCAGGTCCTCCCCAGAAATTCTAATTCAGCATGTGAGGCCCAAGAATTTGTGTTTGGGTCAGTGCTGCAGAACGAGAAAATGCTCCGTAACGTTTTAATTCACTTTTCTGTCCATTTCCTTCAAGGATCTCATGAGGAGGAGTGATTATCCTTGGCTGGGTTTGTGTGTCCCTGGGCCTCCTAGTGAAAAGACATCTTAGTAATACCTTAATATCCCTGATAGAAGCTAAAAAGTTTCTTAAAGATGCATGGTCTGCATTATTGCCCGCTTGCATCTGTGATGATACAGGTGCAGGGAGTCTGCCTGACATGTGTTCTGGACATTAATTACATGCTTCTTGCTGGTGTGCCTGTGCCGACTTCGAAGGGTTTGGGACAACACAACCGAATTCTCAACAGCAGTGTATCACTAAGTGAAAAACCAAACCAAACCAGACCTCTTTGACTTTCTACTTCTCAAGTATGATGCTGTTTGAAATACACTGACCACTGACCATGGTGCTGGGCCTTCTCCTGCATTCTCAAGCATGACTACTGAGGACAGCCTGAAGACACTGACCCCAGATGGCCATGCTTTAGAGTTCTACCACATGTCAGTTCTAATGAACACTGGACTTGACACTCCCCTTAATCAAGGAGAACTGTACACAGTCAATTCTCATCATCTGTTAGTTACACGGAGGTGCCATGCAAACCCAATGAGGAAATATTAAACTACTAGAGGCCCGATGCACGAAATCCGTGCACTCAGGGGGGTTCCTCAGCCCAGCCTGCGCCCTCTTGCAATCCAGGAGCCTTTGGGGGATGTCCGACTGAGGCCGTCAGTCGGACATCCTTAACACTGCTGCAGAGGCAGGAGAAGCTCCCACCACCACTGCTGCGCTCGCCAGCCATGAACCCAGCTTCTGGCTCAGCAGCATTCCCCCTGTGGGAGTGCACTGACCACCAGGGGGCACCTCCTGTGTTGAGTGTCTGCCCCCTGGTGGTCTGCTTATCATAGTGACTGGTGGTTCTGCTGTTTGGTCAATTTGCATATTAGCCTATTATTATATAGGATTGCTTCAACAGGAAATACAGGGTTACGGTCCTATGAGCCTCTGGTCACATTTTCATAAAATGAAATGCTATTTGTGTTTTATTTACTTACTTACTTATTTATATCTGTATTGCTGAAAGTATTATATATGACCACCCTTTTCCCCAATGAACCCTTATAGTGCACCTCCATCCCCCACCCCAGGCCTTCACCACCCTATTTTCTGTATCCATGGCTAATGCATATATGCATACAAGCTCTTTTTTAAAATATATATTCTTTTTATTTTAGAGAGGAAGGGAGAGGGAGAAAGATAGAAACATCAATGATGACACTTCTGCATACTATTCTCTGGAGTAAATGTCCCACAGCTTTTTTATCCACTCATCTGCTGATGAACACTTGGGCTGTTTCCAGACCTTGGCTATTGTAAATTGTGCTGCTATGAACACAGGGGTGCACACATTCTGATTGGTGTTTTGGGTTTCTTAGGATATTCCTAGAAGTGGGATCACTGGGTCAAATGGCAGTTTCATATTTAATTTTTTGAGGAAACTCCATACTGTTTTCCATAATGGCTGCAATAGTCTGCATTCCCACCAGCAGTGTACCTGGGTTCCCTTTTCTCCACATCCTCACCAGCACTTGTCATTTGTTCATTTGCTGATGGAAGCCATTCTGACAGGTGTGAGGTGGTACCGCATAGTCGTTTTAATTTGCATCTCTCGGAGATTAGTGACTTTGAGCATTTTTTTTTCATATGTCTCTTGGCCATCTGTATGTCCTCTTTGGAGACATATCTATTTAGGTCCTTTGCCCATTTTTCAATTAGATTGTCTTCCTTTTGTTAAGTTGTATGAGTTCCTTATATATTTTGGATATTAACTCTTTATCAGATGTATCATTCATTGCCAGATATGTTCTCCCATACGGTGGTTTCTTTTTATTTTGTTGATGGGTTTTGTTTTGTTTTTGTTTTTTTGCTGTGCAGAACTTTTTATTTTGATGCAGTCCCATTTATTTTCTTCTTAGTTTACTTTGCCCTAGGAGATGTATCTATAAACATATTGCTATGAGAGGTGTCTGAGATTTTGCTGCCTATGGTTTCTTCTGGGATTTTTATGGTTTCATGACTTACATTTCAGTTTTATATCCATTTTGACTTTACTCTTGTGTATGGTGTAAGCTGGTGGTCTAGTTAAAATTTTTTCCATGTATCTGTCCAATTTTCCCAACACCATTTATTGAAGAGACTCTCTTGACTCCCATATTCTCTTGCCTCCTTTGTCAAATAATTGAGCATAATAATTCGCTTGGGTCAATTTCTGGGTTCTCTTTTCTGTTCCATTGCTCTATATGCCTATTCTTATGCCAGTTCTAGGCTGTTTTGAGTACAGTAGCTTTGTAGTATAATTTGAAATCTGGCAATGTGATTCCTCCATCTTTGTTTTTCTCAAAATTGCTGCAGCTATTCGGGGTCTTTTTTTGGTTCCATATAAGTTTTTGGAGTATTTGTTCTAGCACTGTGAAATATGCCATTGGTATTTTAATAGGGATTGC
>NW_006383019.1:634068-641598 GCF_000327345.1 Myotis davidii
GAACTGGGCTTTTGTTTGCTGGTAGTTTTTTAATTACCGCTTCTATTTCATCAGTTGTTATTGCCCTATTCAGGTTTTCTGATTCCTACTGATTCAGTTTTGGGAGACTGTATTTTTCTATGAATTTGTCCATTTTATCCATATTGTCAAGCTTGTTGGTATATAGTTGTTCATAGTATTTTCTTACAATCCTTTATATTTCTGTGGTGTCAGTGGTTACTTCTCCACTTTCATTTCTGATTTTATTTATTTGGGTACTCTTTGTTTTCTGATGAGTCTGGCTAATGGCTTATCAATTTTGTTTATCTTTTCAAAAAACCAGCTCTTGGTTTCACTGATTTTTTATATATTTTTTTAGTCTCTGTGTTATTTATTTCTGCTCTAACCTTTATTATTTCCTTCCTTCTACTTAATCTGGGCTTTTCTTACTGTTCTCTTTCTAGTTCTTTAAGTTGTATGGCTAAATACTTTATTGCTAATTTTTCTGGTTTTTTGAGGTAGGCCTGTAGTGCTATGAACTTCCCTCTTAGGACTGCTTGTGCTGTATCCCAGAGATTTTGGGTTGTTGTGTGCTCATTTTCATTTGTTTCCCAGAAATTTTTTTATTTCTTTCTTGATCTCATTGGTAACCCATTCTTTGTTTAATAACATGCTATTTAGCCTCCATGTATTTGAATGTTTTTCAGTGTTTTTACTGTAGTTGATTTCTAATTTCATTCCACTGTGATCCGAGAAGATGCATGATATGATTTCAATTTTCTTGAACTTACTGAGACTTGTTTTGTGTCCTAACATGTGGACTGTCTTTGTGAATGATCCATGTGCCCTTGAGATGAATGTATAATCTGCTGCTTTGGGGTGAAATGTTCTATAAATGTTCAATTGAATCCATCTGGTCAAGTGTGTCCTTCAGAGTCACTGTTTCCTTGTTAAGTTTTTGTCTGGAAGATCTACACAGTGAAGTTAGAGGGGTGTTAAAGTCCCCTACTCTGACTGTATTGTTGCCCATCTCTCCATTAAAGTCCTCTAGAAGATTTTTTAAATATAATTAGGTGCTCCTCTATTAGGTGCATATATATTTACCAGGGTTATATCCTCTTGTTGGATAGATCCCTTTAGTATTATGTAGTGACCTTTGTTGTCTGTTGTGATGACCTTTATTTTAAAGTCTATTTTGTCAAATATGAGTATTGTTATTCCAACTTTTTTTTCTTCTATTTGCATGGAAATTTTTTCCCATCCCTTCACTCTCATCCTTTGTGTGTCTTTTGTTCTGAGGTGGGTCTCTTGTAGACAGCATACAATTGGGTCATGTTTTTTTATCCATTCAGCTACCCTATGCCTTTTGATTGAAGCATTTAATCCATTTACATTTAGGGTTATTATTGATAGGTACTTATTTATTGTTATTTTAACACTGTATGCCTAGGTGTCTCTGTTTCTCCTTCTCATTAGAGCAGTCCCTTTGGCTCGGAGTTGATATACTCCTTTAGCCTTTTTTTGTCTGGAAAGCTCTTTGTCTGTCTATTTTGAATGATAGCCTTACTCGATATAGTAATCTTGGTTTCAGATCCTTGCTTTCCATTACTTTGAGTACTTGATGCCATTCCCTTCTGGCCTGTAGAGTTTGTGATGAGAAATCAGCTGACAGCCTTATGGGAAGCTCCTTTATAGAATTGCTTTTCTCTTGCTGCCTTTAATATTCTCTTTTTATCTTTAATTTTTGACATTTTAATTATGATGTGTTTGGGCATGGGCCTGTTTGGATTCTTCCTGTGTGGGACTCGCTGTGCCTCCTCTAATTGTGTGACTTTTTCCTTCACCAGGTTTTTCTTCAAACATGTTCTCTATCCCTTGTTGGCTTTCTTCCTGGTACACTGATTATGTGAATATTGTTATGTTTCGTACTGTCCCACTGCTCCCTTAAGCTGTCCCTACTGTTTTTTAATTGATTTTCCTTTCTGGGTCTCTGAGTGGTTTTTTTCTACCATGTCTTCTAATTCACTGATCCAATTCTCGGCTTCTCCTAATCTACTGTAAATTCCTTCCACTGTGTTCCTTATTGGTGCTATGTCATTCTTCATAGTTTTTCTCATGCTGTTGGGCCTCTTTATCATCATTATTCTAAACTGTATGTCTGATAATTTTCTTATCTCCATTTCATTTAGCTCTTATTCTGGAGAATTCTCTTGTTCTTTCATTTCAGGCTTCTTTTTTTGGTGGCCTGCTTGGGTTTGTGTCTGTGTATTAAGTAGATCTACTATGGCTTCTAATCTCTGCTTGTGATTGTCAGACAATGTCAGACTCTGTGATTGACCCTGAGTACCCTGTTTGTAGCTATTAGCAATCCATAGCTTGTGGCTCCCTCTACTGGGACTGGGTGCCCTTGGAAAAGACCAAGATGTGCACCAAGGTCTGCTTTTGCAAGCCCTAGGCCCAGAAGGGAGCTATTTATGTTTTATACAATAACTTTGTTTGCCAGTGTCTTTATTTTTAAAAAAGCCCCTCCCATCAATGCTGGACACCTGCTTGCCCACAAAAACCTTTTCCTGCATAACAGGTATTTTTAAAAATTTCCCATAGCCTCCTGATCTGCAGAACCTGTCTCACCTGCAAGTTTTTAACTTTTCTCACTCACTGTGTTGCCCTTGAGCCATGCAAGCCTGCCAGCACCCACTGAGAAGAGTTTAGCCCTTTCCTGATCCTGGAAAATGTGATTACAAATTTGTCTGCTTTTTGCTTTACAGTAATGCTGTCCACTATGTTTTTTGTGTGTGGTTTTCAATTGGCTGTTACTGCATGAAGCTACAAATTTGGCGTTTTTCCACAGCTTCATCAAACACCACAGACTTTACTTTTAGTGCCTTCTGGAGCAATCTCCTGTGCAGATTGGTGAACTGCCTCTAAGTTTTGGTTAACACTGAATGACTCAATGAACACTGCTGATTTGCTAAGACTGAATTCACACCCAAGAGCACTAGAATCGGGTTTCAACAAAGCTGGCCTAACACACCTGTTTTCTCCACAAGATGCATCACAGCTTTTCTGCACCTTGGGACACTACACAGCATTTGGGGACTACACTTGGGGTTCATTTCAAACAGTGAAATCACCAACAAAAAGCACAAAAATGCAAAAATCATGGCACTAAGTAAACCATGAAAAAGGCTTTTTTACAGTGGGAGAGGTGAAGTGAGAAGCTGTCACCAAGTTCAACCTGAGCTGGGGTGCACTTTGGGAGACTCAAATTTTTCACTGCCCTGCGCACGTCTGCAAATGACCGTGGAGGTGTCGCGAACTCTGATTTTGAAGTTACAAATAACTTTTGGCAAGTGGGTGAACTCACAAGTATGGATTCCATGAATGATCAGTTTGACCTATGCTATTTTTAGCAATGGTTAGTGTCACTAAAAGATCTATGCATTAATTCTTTTGTTACAAAAGCAAAACACATGAAATGAGATCATTTGATAAGACTTAATCTGGACAAAGCAGGCAATATTTGACTGATCACTTTTAAACATGTCTTTCCCTAAAAGACAATGACTTTGTAAATAAGCCATATACTAGTGCCTCTTCAGTGACAAAATGGCCACCTTTTCAGTTATTTGATATCCTACCATCAATAGGACACATGCTGCAATTGTTTTCCGACACCAAGAGCACACACTGTTCAGATACTCTAACCATCTGCCACCCATCTTTTCAGCCATCAATCCTGAAAGAGGACACATTGTTATGCCTGACGAGTGTATTGAGCAGTGTGGCTCACACACAGGATACCTAACACCCCACACTGCTAACTCACGTACAACAATCTTTTCTTCTACATCACCCAGTTTTCAACTTAGTTTAAGAGATTAATTATTCTGTCTTTTTAATTGCCATTCTTCTTAGGAGATTATAGAACATTCGAAAGAAAGGCTTTTCATAAACATTCCTACACACCATCTCCCAGTTACCCACTGCTGCTGGTTTCTTCTATATCCTATCCACTCCTGATTGACATTTCATCAGGGCTGGATTTCACTTACTTTCTAGCTCAGTGATGAGCTGATTATTATGTAACTTGACAGCTCGATGCTGTTCCACCTGATCTTCCAATTCAAATATGGTTTCCTTCATGTCTTTAATCTCTGCATCACTCTCTGACGCTTTCTCTTGTAGTTTTAGGCTGGTTCTGCTCAGCTGTTCTGCTTGATGATCACATATCTCCTTCAAGTAAGAATAATCCTTCTCCACCTAAAAGAAAAGGAAAGTCCCCTGGTCAATGTACCAGGACAAAGTTCCCCACACATTAGCAGCAGGCTCCTCAACACAACAGCAGAGAAAGCGCTGGGCACATGCCCCACCTGGCAGCACAGGCATGGCCAAGGCTATAAATACACAGAGAAATGTGATACAATCACAAGGACAAATGGGCGGACTCTTTACCCCTTTCTACCAACATAAAGAAAGCTGCACACACTTAGATATCCTCCTTTCAGGCATCTGGGTAACGCAGCGCTTCACACTGGGCGGCTGGGGCAGCAGCCTTACCTCACATCTGCTGTGGAGCAGCGCCGCCTGCTGGGAAGCCAGGAACAGCACCCTAAATCCTGACATCCCCAAACCTCTTTCACCATCAAATACTTGTGGCTACAGTGGTTTCTCTTAGAGTTATATAACATTAATGTCACAGAGAACACCAGTTGAAGGCATAGAACATAAAAATGTGCAGGCACCAGACAAAGACAAGTGGCACAGCACAGAAACTCATTTTACCTTTTCAATTTTTAATCATTAAACATTTAAAATGTGCAGAAAAGCACCAAAAGTGATGAGAAAACCATACAGATTTAACAATGGTGAAATTCTGCCAACATTTATTAAATCTTTTTACTTTAATAAGATTTGTTAAGACCTCAACTTTCTCCCACCCTAGAGAGCAATATGCATTATTCTAAAATTGGTGTGTGGTCATTCCTTCCATGGTTTTTATACATAAAATTTTTACAGATGATGTTATAGTATACTATGCTTTTACAGTGTTCTGTATTATACTGCATTATATTATATGGTTATGTGTTTTTGCCCTGTATTATACTATGTTTATTATTCTTTTATAACTTGTTTTTGAGATATATTCATACTGATATACATTGCTCTAGGTCATTACTGCAAATGCTGCACAGCATTCCACTGTCTGAATATACTAATTATTTTATTATTATGAACTGTCCCTCTTCTATAGTCTTTCAATTTCTATTACTAAATAGTTGTATATTTACCAGGTATTGTAAGCCTGATTGATACCTAACAGATTTTTTCCTACATTTGGAGGGGTTTCCATATACAATATGTTTTTTCCAATTGTATTTCATGTGCAAACCTTCTGGCTGTATGCTCTATGGAGACAGGGCCCTGTATGCTTTCTTCACCTTTCTATCCCCATGGTCAGCCCTAATGAATTATCTGACAAATGAACAAACAGTGAAAGGAAGTATTGCACTGTTTTTCAATTGGGAGGTTGTGGGAAGAATAAAAAAGGAAGGGAAGGAGAGAGAGAATAAGAGAGAGTGCAACATGGGAAAGAACCAGAGGACATGGCCTACGTTAAGGGTGAGTATTTTCTGTGAAACTTGTTTCAATTATAAGGTGTGGTTCTGTGTCACAATACATGTCATTGTAGGTTGCTGTCATAAGTTTGAAAGCTACTGTAGTTCATGAAAATGACTAAGGGTGGGGACCTGGAGCCAGACTGCCTGAGTTTAAACTGTAATACTACCTGAGAGAGCTGAAGGACAGCCACGAGGGTCCCCTGCTGAGTCCCTCTCCCACATGGCTCACAGACACCGTCTTTCCTGGTGGAACACTCCCCTCCATAGGGGGAATGTACTAGCCCCCCCATCCCCCCAGACTCTCTGTCCTCCCACCCTGACAAGCTCACACCCTCTCGAAGAGTGAGCCGCCTGAACCCATGGTGTAGACTTTCTGGGAGGCCTCCTGAGGACAAGCTCAGGGGTCAGAGATTGAGTTGTGTGTCTCTGGGGTGCCCCCCCCCCATGCTGGAGAGCTGCTGCCCACTCACAGGAGACCTACTAGCCACATCCTCATGACCACCAGTGGCCGCCCACTGCCAAGCGTGCCATGCAGGGAGTCAGCTGGCTGTGGCCAGCTGGGGCCCACGAAATAGACTATCTTGAAGGGCCTCAAAGAGGGAGAGACTGAGCTGTGTGGCTCTAAGGAGAATACACCTTCCCTCGCAGCCCTCCCAGCATCACCATTCCTGTGCACAGCCCTTTCTCCATGCGGCCAAATCTTGGTCTCTTTGGGCCTGATGAACTCTGATGGCCCCACCCTGAGGACTCCCTGAGGCCTGCCCAACCACAAAGGTTGGCAGGCATCTGGTAGGTGGACGTTGGTATGGTATAACCTAGAGACTTTTGCTGAGTTGCCTCAGTCCCAGCACTGATACTAAGTTCAAATCTATTTCAATCGATGAACACCATTCGCCCCTACCTAGTGACTCACCAAGAACATACCTCCTGCAACTCATATACCACCAGAAGCTCTTTCAGTGACTGAGCTTGAGCCTAACAGGCAGCCAGCAAAGGAAGGCAGATCTCAGGGTGCCTTGGACCTTTTGTTGACCTGTCCCCAGGCTTGCCACTGGCGGAAGCCAGCCTTGGTGTATAATTGCCCCTCCCATGTACAACCAGGCCCAGCAGAGGCAGCCACAAACTGGATTGCTCTGTAGCTCAAAACAAGTACTCGGGGCTAGTCACAGGCAGCACCTGACATTAACCTTCATTGGAGTCCCTCCTAAGAGGCCCCAGAACCAACATACCCAGTGTTGGGATTCAGACAACATCAGAACACAATGCAATTAGCTGCATAAACAGCACGTCCAAAAAGGGATCTCAGCAGGTACCAGACTCTGCTGGGGCAAATTCTATATCACCAGGTCAGCCCCCGCAGAGCAGCATGTTCACTGTAGTCTGTGACAATCCTAATAGTTAGCCAGCCTAGAATCAACACCACCCATGGATGGGCCAACAGCAATCAAGACTCAACTACAAAAGGAGGGTTCACATATCCCACAAAAGAAACATTCCTGGAGCACCCAGCTTAGGTGATGAGAGAGACTGCGGCAGAGTCTCACAGACACCTATTACATAAGGCCCCAACCCAAGACTGAGAGGCATAGCAGATCTACCTAATACACAGAAACAATTACAGAAAGGCAACCAAAATGGGAAGATGGAGAACCAAGATGGCAGCATAGGTAAACACCACAGAATGCTGCCTCGCACAACCACTTCAAAAATACAACTAAAAGACGGAACGGACATCACCCAGAACCACAGGAAGGCTGGCTGAGGGGAAATTCCTCAACTAGAAGGAAAGAGAACAGCATACGTAGACTCAGAGGAGGCGCAGTGTGGAAGTAAAATACTAAGGTGTGCAGGCGCACGCGGAGTGGGCTGGTGGCTGAGGGCACAGTTGTCGTTTTCAATCGGGAGGGAATCTCAGGCTCTGAGCTCCCGT
>NW_006383019.1:642294-644474 GCF_000327345.1 Myotis davidii
AACTTTGCAGGCCATAAGGGAGTTGCAAGAAATATTCAAAGTGATGAATACCAAGAACCTACAACCATGACTACTTTATCCAGCAAAGCTATCATTCAGAATTAAAGGTCAAATAAAGAGCTTCAGAGATAAGGAAAAGCGAAAGGAGTTCATCACCACCAAACCAGTATTAAATGAAATGCTGAAAGGTATCCTTTAAGAAGAGGAAGAAGAAGAAAGGTACAAATACAAATTATGAACAACAAATACACATCTATCAACAAGTGAATCTAAGAATCAAGTGAGTAAATAATCTGATGAACAGAATGAACTGGTGATTATAATAGAATCAGGGACATAGAAAGGGAATGGACTCACTATTCTTGGGGGGTAAGGGGTGTGGGGGGTGCGGGAAGAGACTGGACAAAAATCGTGCACCTATGGATGAGGACAATGGGTGGGGAGTGAGGGCGGAGAGTGGGGCGGGAACTGGGAGGAGGGGAGTTATGGGGGGGAAAAAGAGGAACAAATGTAATAATCTGAACAATAAAGATTTAATTTTTTTAAAAAAGAACTAAGTTAAACAAAGAAACAAAAAAGACAAAATGGGAAGTCAAAGAAACATGCCCCAAATGAAAAAAACACACAGCATAAGTCCCTAGAAAAATAACTAAATGAATTGGAGATAAGCAATCTACCAGATATAGGCTTAAATCAATGGCTATAAGGATGCTCAAGGAACTTAGGGGAAGAATGGATGAGCTAAGTAAGAACATAAAATGATAGTAAACATAAAAAAAAGACATAGAAACCATAAAAAAGAACCTGGCAGAAATGAAGAATATAACAGAAGGAATCAACAGTAGATTAGATGAAGCAGAGTATTGAATCAGCAATTTGTAAGACAAGGTAGCAAAAAACACCCAATCAAAACAATAAAAAGAAAAACAAAATGTTAATAAGGATAGTTTAAGAGACTTCTGGGACAACATGAAGTGTAACAACATCCACATCATAGGTACCAACACAAGAAGAAGAGAGCAAGGGATTGAAAACCTATTTGAACAAATAATGGCTAAAAACTGCCCTAACCTGGTAAAGGAAAAAGACACACAAGTTCAGGACGCACATGGAGTCCCAAACAAAATAAATCCCAAAAGGCCCACACCAAGAAATATCATAATTACAATGGCAAAGGAGAGAATCCTAAAAGCAGCAACAGAAAGGTAGTTAGTTAATTACTTACAAGGGAGCTCCCGTAAGACCATGAGCAGATTTTTTCACAGAAACTCTTCAGATCATAAGGATGTGGCAAGAAATATTCAAAGTGATGAAAAGCAGGGACCTACAACTAAGATTACTCTACCCAGCAAAGCTATCATTTAGAATCAAAGGACAGATAAAGAGTTTCCTAGACAAGAAAAAGCTTAAGAAGTTCATCACCACCAAACCAGTATTATATGGATATTAAAGGGTCTTCTTTAAGAACAAGGAAGAAGAAAAAAAAAGAGAAACATAGTTATAAAGAATAAAACATCAATAAATATGAACCTAATACTAATTGCTTTAAATATAAATGGATTAAATGCTCCAATCAAATCCAGGGTAGCTGACTGGATAACAAAACAGACTAATATACACTGAGTAGCCAAGTTATTATGACCACCTGATGTTTGTAGGCAAATTAGCTATAATTTCACGCTTAAGTTGCTAGAGGGCCAGACCATTATAAATAGGGAAACAGGTTGTTTACCACAACAGTAGAAGTGATTTTTTTCTGAAGATATGAGTAAACAACGTGATTTAACAGCCTTTGAATGTTAATATATATATGCTGAGTGGCGAGATTATTATGACCACCTGACATTTGTAGGCAAATTAGCTGTACACTGCATCGTATGGGATATGGAAGTCGAAGCCCCGTTCGAACACCTTTGCGATCTGCAGTTACCAAGATAAAACGTCTCCAATTTTTTTCTGAAGATATGAGTAAACAACGTGATTTAACAGCCTTTGAATGTTAATATATATATGCTGAGTGGCGAGATTATTATGACCACCTGACATTTGTAGGCAAATTAGCTGTACACTGCATCGTATGGGATATGGAAGTCGAAGCCCCGTTCGAACACCTTTGCGATCTGCAGTTACCAAGATAAAACGTCTCCAATTCGCACAGGAACACAAGGATTGGACAGAGT
>NW_006383019.1:644608-646524 GCF_000327345.1 Myotis davidii
AAGGATGATAAATAGCATTGTTTACCCATATCTTCTGAAAAAAATCAATTCCGTTGTGGTAATCAACCTGCTTCCTTATTTATAATGGTCTGGCCCTCTAGCAACTTCAGTGCGAAATTATAGCTAATTTGCCTACAAACGTCAGGTGGTCATAATAATCTGGCCACTCAGTGTATATGCTATCTATAAGAGACTCACCCCCCAAAAAAGATTAACACAGATTGAAAGTAAAGAGATGGGGAAAGATATTTGATGCAAATGGAAATTAAAAAAATCCTGTGGTAGCAATAACATCAGACAAAATAGACTTTCAAACAAAGGCTGTAATAAGAGACAAAGAAGGACATTACATAATGATAAAGGGATCAATCCAACAACAGAATATAACCTTTGTAAACATTTATGCACCCAACATACAAGCATCTAAATAGATAAAATAAATCTTAATGAACATAAAGGGAGAGAGTGACAGTAATATCATAGTAGGGGATTTTAATAACCTACTGACATTAATGGATAGATTGATGTCATGAAAAAAATCAACCAGGAAATAGCTGCCTTACACAATACACTAGACCAGATGATATTTTCAGAGCGTTTCACCCCAAAGCAGCAGTACATACACATTCTTTTCAAGGGCACGTGGAATATTTTCCAGGAGAGACCATGTATTAGGCCACAAAACAAGTCTCAATAAATTTAAGAAGAATGAAATCATACCGAGCATCTTCTCCAACCACAGTGGTATGAAATTAGAAATCAATTACAGTAAACCCTCGATTCTGTGGACCTCAATTTAACGGACTTTTTCCAGCAGACAAAATTTCCAGTCCATATGTCATATGTGAAAATTAACTCTATATTCATTTTAAAATGGTTTTAAACCACGATATGCGTATAATCAAATTAACAGGTTATTTTTTGTTATTAATTCACTGTTATTTTTCACATGTTTTAGCAAATAGGCGGTATGTTGGAAAAAACTAGTAATTTCACTGACATAAATATTACATAATCTACAATTATAGTCTACATATTTAAATCCAAGAGTTACCACTTGTAAACA
Organism: Myotis davidii; assembly: GCF_000327345.1. Classification (NCBI taxonomy): domain Eukaryota; kingdom Metazoa; phylum Chordata; class Mammalia; order Chiroptera; family Vespertilionidae; genus Myotis; species Myotis davidii. Next base: position 645,675 of record NW_006383019.1, read on the forward strand.
ATGTTTGGTGAATGATTAACATGTGAACATACCGCATGATGCACTATGAAAATTGTTTCTGTTGTCATGTGGCATTATTATCTGCAGCAGTTTTAACATGTGCTGGCCATGTTCTGATGTGTGCTAAGCCACACCCCAGCTGTGGGCATTTGTTTACTTGCAGTGACTGATGAATGCACACATTTACTAGACCTATTCAGTATAAATTTAAAATTATAGTAATATAGAAAACTTTTCTGTGAAATTAAATACATATTTTATTTTAATTACACAAATGTGTTTACGTAAGTAAAAACAGGTAAATAAACTAATTTGCCAATTTTTAACATACACATTTGGAAAACTAACTTTATTATATCACAGACTTTTGGTTTTAACAGATACCTCCTCTCTAGAATTAGCCTTTTTATCAAGGTTTTACTATACCAGAAAAACAAAACAAAACAAAACAAAAAAACCACAAATACATGGAGGCTAAATACCATGTTACTAAACAATAAATGGGTAAACAAGGAGATAAAGGAAAAAATAAACAAAAGATACCTTGAGACAAATGAAAAGGAAAACATAACAACACAAAATCTATGGGACACAGTGAATGCAGTCCTAAGAGAAAAATTCATAGCAATACAGGCCAACTTTAAGAAACAAAAACAACCTCAAATAAATAATCTAACCTTATACCAAAGGGAACTAGAAAAAAAACAACAAAGCCCAAAGTGAATAGAAAGAAGGAAATAATATATATCAGAGAGAAAGTAAAGAAAATGGTGTCTAACACACAATTCAAAAGACCAGTGATATCATAAGCTGGTTCTGTGAAAAGAAATAAAATTCATAAACCTTTAAC
>NW_006383019.1:646640-650364 GCF_000327345.1 Myotis davidii
AAATACAATTAATTGTAAGAAATTACTATGGACAATTATATGCCAACAAATTAGGGCAATCTGGAAAAAATGAATAAATTCCTAGAAACATACAAACTTTCAAAACTGAATCAAGAAACAAAAAAACCTGAACAGAACAATTATCTATATATATAAAAAGCCAGTGACCAACGCCATCATGACCATAACAATCTAACAACCAGTCGCTATGACACCCACTGTGGCCAGTGAACCAGCCTGATCCGGGCCAATCACCCCCAACACCCCAATCAGTATGGGGCGAATCACCTTGGCTGGCAGAAATTTGGGGTCCAGGGACCTTGGAGTTGCTCCGTCCCAGTCTCGGGCAGCTGCATGGGCAAAGCTCTCCTTTGGCAGAAGTGGACCCAGGATCAGGGCACTGGAGTCAGGGATGGAGTGGGGAGGCTTTCCTGGTGGCCACAGCAGTCACCGCAGGCAGCGCACAGCACCTGGGTGTCTGGCCCTGGTCGGAACAGCGGCAGGAATAGGGGCCGCAGGGGGAAGGGGGTAGCAGCACACAGGAGCCAGGAGGTACAAGGCCCAACGTGGGCTCTTACCCCACCCGCTGGGCCCAGCAGCACCAGCAGGTGGGCCATGATGTGCAGCGAGGTGCTGGATTGCAGATGGAGGGGAAGTGAGCAGGAGAGCAAGGCCCTGCTCCAGACAGAGCCCCAAGTAGCTTGGGCAGGGCTGGAGCTGGAAACCCTGGAGGGGTGGGCAGGGCTGCAGCCCCACGCCTTTTCGGCCTTGGCCTTGGAATTCAGAGGTCAGCCCCACTTCAAGAGAGAGGAAGTGGCAAGGCCACAGGAGGGATAGGAAATGTTGTGGCCATCTTTGGGAAACACAGCTGCCACAGATAATCTTTGGTCTCGATTCTACAGAAGAGGAAGCGGAGACTCAAAGAAGGGAGCCTTCTGCAACACCTCACCCACTTCTCAGACCTGACCCTATGCAGCATTGTTTTCATTGAAAATAAAGGATCCAAAATGTTTTTCGATCTTTGCTATTTTAGGCAGGAAAGAATTTAGCACAGGGAACTGGTGCTTGGGAAATCATTGGAAAGCTGGAGGAGTGGGTACGAGGCTAGGCCCCCAGGAAAGACTCCCCGCCCAGCGGGAGGAGCTGCCCCTTCAGCCACAACTGAATTCTAGGACACTGCACAGCTGTGACCCGGGAATCGGGAACTGCTGTCCCCACAAGGGCCCTCCAGCTCCCACAAAACAGGTCACTGGGCACTGCCTCTGCCACAACTGCCTGCGCACAGCCTGGATTCTACTGCAGAAAACTTCCACATCTCTGCAAACATGATCACCAGTAGCAAACAGCCCAAACTGTGGAAGATGCCTCTGCCCCACTTCTGCCTTCAAAATATTGTGCAAGCGCATCCAATCGGCAGAAACGAATTCACATCCAGAAACCTAGCTGCAAAGGAGTTTGGGTAATTTCAGACTTTCGTCTAGGAGTGAGATCTTGCCAATGTCCCTCATGTGCCTGGTATTGATTAAAATGGGGCCCGGCTGGTGGGGCTCAGTGGTTGAGCATCAATCTATGAACTAGGAGGTCACGATATGATTCCTGGTCAAATTTTGGGCTTGATCCTCAGTAGGGGTGTGCAGGAGGCAGCTGATCAACAATCCTCATCATTGATGTTTCTATCTATCTCTCCTTCTCCCTTCCTCTGAAATCAATAAATATGTTTTTTAAATGGGGTCATGCTGTATATCTGTGTTATAACGAGTTTTTCACTTCATAGATCACTAATGTTTTTCCTATTAAAACCATACTTAGAGAACATTATTTACCATTGATTTTAATTGATCTCAGAGAGAAGAAGGTAGAGAGAGAGAGAAACATTGTTCCATTGTTTCCTGCACTCACTGGACTGGGTATTAAATCTGCAACCTAGGCATGTGCCCTGACTAGCAATCGATCCACCACTTTTTGGTGTATGGGACGATGCTATGCTGGTACCCTGATCCCAAATTCCAGCCTCCAGAACTGTGAGAAAAATGTATTTCTGATGTTTAAGCCACAGATATTTATGATATTTTGTTATGGCTGTCTGAGCTAACTAATCTATACTAATAAAAGGGTAATATGCTAATTAGATTGGGTCGACCGGACATCTTCTGGGCGTCCTTCTGGACAAAGCCACGGTGACTGGGGCTGAGGCAGAGACAGTTAGGGGTGATCAGGCCAGCAGGGGAGCAGTTAGGGGTGATCAGACCAGCAGGGGAGGGCAGTTAGAGGAAATCAGGCAAACGGGCAGAATAGTTAGGGGAAATCAGGCAGGCAGGCAGGCTGGTGAGCAGTTAGGAGTCAGCAGTCCCGGATTGCGAGTCTGACATCTCCTGAGGGTGTCCAGGATTGGAGAGGTTGCAAGCCAGACTGAGGGAGACCCCCCCCTCCCACACAGATTTTGTGCACTGGGCCTCTAGTATACTATAAGGCCATAATAATCAAAACAATGTGGTACTGGAATAAAAACAGACATATAGATCAACAGAACATAACAGAAAGCCCAGAAATAAATCCACAACTATATGGACAATTAATATATGAGAAAGGAGGCAAGAAGATACAAAGACAACCTATTCAATAAGTGGTGTTGGGAAAATTGGACAGATACATAAAATAAAATGAAACTAGACCAGCTTCTTACACCATAAACAAGAATGAACTCAAAGGATTTAAGACTTTAATGTAAGACCTGAAACCATAAAAATCCTGGAAGAAAACATAGGTGGTAAGTTCCTTGACATCAGTCTTGGCAATTAATTTTTTCATCTGACATCAGAAGCAAAGATAACAAATAAAAGGAATAAACAAGTTGGACTACATCAGACTATAAAGAGCTTTTGCACAGCAAAGCAACCATCATCAAAGACATGCAGCTGGTCAATAGACATATGAAAAGATATTCAACGTCACTAATTGTCAGAGAGATGCAAATTAAAACCACAATGAGATATCACCTCACACCTGTCAGAATGGTGATCATCAATAAATTAACAAACAACAAGTGTTAGCAAGGGTGTGAAGAAAAGGGAACCCTCATTCAATGTTGGTGAGAATATGGATTGGAGCAGCCACTGTGGAAAACAGTATGGATGTTCCAAAAAAAATTCAAAAATGGAACTGCCTAATGACCCATCAATTAACTTCTAGGAACATATCCAAAGAAACCCAAAACTCTAATTCGAAGAATATATGCATCCCTATGTTCATTGCAGTATTACTTACAATAGCCAAGATTTGGAAGCACCCCAAGTGCCCATCAGTAGATTAGTGGACAAAAAAAACTTTGTGCATTTATGCAACTGAATATTACTCAGCCATAAAAAGAATGAAACCTTACTGCTTAGAACTGCATGGATGGACCTGGAGAGCATTATGCTAAGTGAAATAAGCCAGTCAAAGAAAGACTTGATGGCATTTTTATACACTAATAATGAATTCTCAGAAAGAAAAACTAAACAAACAATCCCATTTACGATTGCAAAAAAAAATTAAGATACTTAGGAATAAACTTAACTAAGGAGGTAAGTAACTTGTACTCAGAAAACTACAGGACATTGAAAAAAAAGAGATAGAAGAAAATATAAACAAATGGAAGAATAAACCATGTTCATGGATTGGTAGAACTAACATCATTAAAATATCCATACTACCAAGGCAATCTACAGATTCAATGCAATCCCTA
>NW_006383019.1:651296-655856 GCF_000327345.1 Myotis davidii
ACATCTCCAAATTGGACATACAGATGGCCAAGAGACATGAAAAAATGACCAAAGTACTGATCATCCGAGTGACACAGATTAAAACGAGAATGAGGTATCATCTCACACTTGTCAGAATGGCTACCATTAGCTCATCATCAAATGACAACTGCTGAGGAGGATGTGGAGAAAAGAGAACCTTAGTAGTGCTGCTGAGAATGCAGACTGGTGCAGGTGATAGAAAACAGTATGGTGTTTCCTCAAAAAATTAAATATGGAACTGCCATTTGGCCCAGTGATCCCACTTCCAGGAAAATATCCTAAGAGACCCGAAACACCAATCAGAAAGAATGTGTGCTGTTCATAGCAGCACAATTTACAATAGCTAAGACCTGGAAACAGCCCAAGTGCCCATCAGTAGATGAGTGGATAAAAAGGCTGTGGTACATTTACACCATGGGATACTATGCAGCAGTAAAAAAAGAAGCATCTCCTAACATTTGAGACAGCATGGCGGGACCTGGAGAGTATCATGCTAAGTAAAATCATTCAGAGAAAGACAAGTATCACACGATCTCACTCATATATGGAATCTAAGTAACAAAATAAACTGATGAAAAAAATAGATCCGCAGACACAGAAGCATAGAATAGACTATGGAATCCAGCAGCGATGGCAGAGTGGGTGGGTGGGAAGAGATCAACCAAACACCTTGTATGCATATATGCGTAATCCATGGGCACAGCAATAGGGTGGTGAAGGCCTGGGGTGGGGGATGGAGATGGGTTAGAAGGGGTCTATGGGGGAAAAAAGAGGACATATGTAATAATTTCAACAATAAAGATTTAATAAAAAATAAAAAATATTTTTATTGGGCTTTCATTAAAAATAATAATATTGTACTGTGTATGGGTCGGGTGGGTACTTGAAATACTGGGGGACCACTCTAAAGTATATGATTGTTGAATCAGTATGCTGTACACCTGAAACTAATATAGAATAATAATGAATGTAAACTGTGGTAAAAACAAAAGGCAAGAGTTTGGGGTCAGACCTAACTTGAATTCTAGGCTTTGTCAGTTAATTAGCCTAATAACTTATTCTCAGCCTCAGTTTTCTGAACTGAAAAAAATTAAGATAATGACAGTATCTATATCATGAAATTATAAAATTAAATGATTCAAAGGCTCTAAGAGTGCTTAGCACATATAGAGCACTAAAATATTAGCTGTTATTATTAAAATACTAGAGGCCCAGTGCATGAAATTCGTGCACTTGGGGGGTATCCTTCAGCCCGGCCTGTGCCCTCTGGCAGTTCGGGAGCCCTCGGGGGGATGTTTGACTGATGGTTTAAGCCCACTCCCCCTAAGGAAGCTGGCAGTCGGACATCCTTAGCACTGCCACGGAGGCAGGTGAGGCTCCCGCCACCACTGCGGCACTCACCAGCTGTGAGCCTGGCTCAGGGCTTCTGGCTGAGTGGCACTCCCATGTTGGAGCACACTGACCACCAGGGGGCAGCTCCTCATTGAGCATCTGCCCCTTGGTGGTCAGTGTGCGTCATAGTGACTGATCATTGCGCAATTCGGTTGACTTGCATATTATCCTTTTATTATATAGGATGATGATAAATATCATTTTTTTAACATATGGATATAATTAAAGCAGCCTCTCTCCTAATTCTGTTGCAAGTTTCTGACATTCACTCATTTATTCATTCAACAAGTATTTATTAAATACCTTATATATGGAAGAAGTCACGATGTTAAAATTATATATAATATGAAAGTAAATAATCTTGGAACGATTGCCTGAGTAACTTTACTATGAGTAAGAATGTGTGTTATTTTTCTCGTGTTTGTTTTTACATCTAACTTGGCTACTCCAAAACTCCTGCTTAATTCCTGGCACTGTTCTGAAGAGATACTGCTGATGGAGAGCCCTGTTTCATTCTGGCCTAAACTTGAACTATTTGTTTTGTAATGCTGCTACGCCAGGGCGAGGAGGATCTGCTAGTTTAGTATACACTTTCGTTATGGAAAAAGGAAAATGGCTATGGACATCTCCAAGAGGGCAAAAATCTGTATCATACTTTGGGAACTCTCTAGGAGACCCTCAGTGCTCACCCAGGAGGGATAAATGCTAGGGTGACACCAGGCTTCAGAGACAAGTCCCACGCGTTAAAGAAAGAGAATGGTATTCAGGTCTGACTTCATGGAAGGTATTAATATGTGTAAAGAGAAAACTAGGGCCCTCAGAAGGAAAGGGGGTCAGCCAGGGAAACCCAGAAGGGGAGAGGTGACATTGGGTCCATGTGGGGAAGCAGGCCCCCACCCCCCATATGAGCTACATGGAAGTCCAGGGAATTGGAGCACAGGTTCTGTGATTCTGATCCTACTAGCAAGCCCATCCTTACTTAAACATCGGATCTCTCACTGCCAAACCCTCAGGTTGAGCTCCCGTCCCTCTTCACCTGGGTTCAAGAGTAGAGCCCTACCAGAGGGGCGATCCAACAGTCATGCCAGCACGTGACTGCCATGTATTCTGGGCCACGCGATGGCACAGCTGACTAATAAAGGAGGAACGGACTTTCTGGTTGTAGAGTTGATTCTTCTTAAGCTTTAGCTCCTGCTGCACAGCAGACTTCAGGTTGAGGTCTGGGACATTTCCTGGGGCAACTGCCCACCTCGAAGGCTTCCAGGAGAGGAGCCTGCAGGCCTTCCCTAAGCTGCCTCAACGTGCCTTCTCTTGACTTGCGTGGGAGAGCAGGAAAACAGGCTCTGTTTACACGTTTCTTACATGCTTTCTTCCCAGCATGAAGTCATAGGCTGTTTCACCAGGAGCTGACATATGATTGTCAGCCAAATGTACTGGGGAGAATGGGGGCAAGTGTCTCAACTGAAGATAACTGAAATATTGAGGTTTTCAGCTTAAACAACCAACTTTTCCAATAGTATCCAGTCCATGATTCATAGGGAAGTGATCCCTAAGTTCCCCTCAACTCTACCAAAGGGAGTCATCAACACTCTGGACTCCTCTGAGGGGATGGGGACGGGCAAGGGGCTTCACACAAGTGACCGAGCTGATGCAGACATGTTGGCTGTTCAGGCCATGAGACAATGACCCCACAGAGCTGAAGGCCTCTCGAAAGCATTGACACTATAGTTGAGACTTAAAGCTTAAGACAGGACCAGACAAGTGAAGAATGGGGAAGGGGTCAGGGAAGCAAAGAGAGAAGCAAGAACACTTTGGCAGAGAGAGCCCCCACTTCCTTCGTCTGATGCGAGTTAGGACAAGAACTCGGCGTGGCTGGGCCTAGGCGGGGAGGACAGTGGTGAGACCAAGGCTGGAATGTGTAAACAGAAAGAAGGCAACCACAGGGCTTCGCTCATTGGGTGGAGTGTTTGGTGCAAAGGGGAACTGCTGCAGGCGTTACACACACAGGAGATCTCTGGGAGCACTTTGTGGAGAATGAACAGGGGTGGGGAAGAGTGAACATGTGGAGGGAGCTCTGTCGGAGGCTGAGGCAAATGGCGTTCTTCTCTACCAAAAGCCACTCTCCCTTTTTTCTTACAGAGTATCCCAACTTTGTTAAAGAGTCAGGATGTGATCTTATGATTTCAAGGAGGGTGGATGGGGGAGGGTGTGTGACCCAGTTCGGACCACATGTAAAGGGATTTGCTGCGGGGGCTCCTGCCAAGCCTCCTGCCCGCCAGGACTGAGAGGACGAGATGCTGAAGATGCTGTGCTCCCTGCTCCCTTGGGAGGAAGGCGGAGAGAATCGCAGAGCTGCCAGCCCAAGAGTCCTGACATCAGGCAGCCCCTGACCACATCTACCAAGTGCCTACCTCCTGGACTTCTGATTACGGGAGCAAAGTAAACGCCGGTTTGCTTAGGCAACTGACACTAGGAGGTTCTTGTGTCTCACAGTCCAAAGCATCACCTGGCATTCTCCTCATAGATCACCTGTATTTAAACCAGGTTCTCAGGTCTCAGCCCTTCAAGAAGTCCTGTTCTGCAATCATGCCTACAGAATCATCTACTTGCCACACCTTTCGCTCAAATTCTACTCTAGAATTTGTCAGTGGTTACTCTAGTTTGAGAACAGAAATGTGGAACATGTTACCTACTGACACATAAATTAAAATTCTTCCATTATTATAAGAGAGATAGTATTTATAAAATATGCAATATGTATTTTCTTTTCCTACTAGAGGCCCCGTGCATGAATTTGAGCATAGGTGGGGTTCGATCGGGCTGGGGCCAGCTGGGGGGAGGGGATGCTGAAGGTTGGCCAGCTGGCCCTGCCCCCGATCAGGGCCAATCATGGGTGGGGCCAGCCAGGGGAAGGAGCCATAAGGGGTTGGCTGGCCAGCCCTGCCCCCTGGTCTAACTCCTAGTCAAACTCCTGGTTGAGGGGACAATTTGCATATTAACCTTTTATTATATAGGACTAGAGGCCTGGTGCACAAAAATTCGTGCACTCAGGGGGAGAGGGGGTTCCTCAGCCCAGCCTGTGCCCTCTCACAGTCTGGGACCCCTCAGGAGATAACGACCTGCTGGCTTAGGCCTGCTCCCAGGTGG
>NW_006383019.1:657296-672138 GCF_000327345.1 Myotis davidii
CGCCATCTTTGTTGTCATCAGTCGACCATATGCGCTGGCAGTTAATTTGCATATCGCCCCGATTAGCCAATGGGAAGGGTAGCAGATGTACGGCTAATTACCATGTTTCTCTTTATTAGATAGGATATCCATTCATTCACCTAATGACTTCCTTTTCCAAATTCTTACCATCTTTTCATCTGTAAAATTACCATTAAACCACATCCCCAAGTATAAGGAAAAACTATTTCTTTCACGAAGCAACTACCTAACTGGGAAATCCTCATAGTTCTTTAAGCATTTTATGCTGAGATTCAGACACAATAAAGGATGCATGTAGTAAACCTAAACTGTTATAACTTATAGTATGGATCTAGTAGTTCTTACAATTAGGTAATGATCATTTCACCTCTGGTTTTCCCTGACCGCTCACAGCAAGTGTGTAATCTCCTTACTCCTCTGGAAGAGACACTGAGTTTCTGTAGAAAGAACTAAATTTCTAAGGCTATACCACTGATAAGCTTTCAATCTCAGGGCAGAGGGGTGAAAATCAGTATTTTCTTTTAAAACTTCTAGGTTTCAAGTCTTGTAAATATTCTCTAACTTGAAATCAAGACCATAAAGGACTGAAAACTTGAAAGCTAAAAAATGTAACCAGTAGAGTCTGGAGAAACAATAATCCCAGGCCACTGCATGCTGCTCGCTGGCTGGGAGGTTCAGACCTCAGGATTCTGTGGAATTGGCCCCTCCTCAAAGGTGTACAAAGACATGTTGTACATGTGGGTATCAGAAAAGCTGAAAAGAATGGCGATATTAGCAATGAGAGCAAGAGAAAGCCTACAAAACATTCACACAATTATTTTAAGTATTTTATGAATTTTGTATGAGGATTCATACAAATTTCAGACCCAACAGTACTGGGAGGGGAAAAGTATGTTATAAGGCTTTTCAGAGGCTCTCCGAACAATAGCTGCATCACTAAACTGGTAACATATACAGATTTACTAAGTCTATTAGATTATGGGACAGCTTGGCATTGTCTTTCTTCCTCTTTGTAAACAGGTTTAATTTGCTCCTTTCTCAGAGTATTCACCTTCTTGAGAATTACAGTGGATAAACGCAGAGCTCCAGGGTAAAAGCTGCTCATCACCAAGCAGTCTAATGGTGACTAATAGGACAGTCACTTTGAGTTATAGCTGAAAGTTCTATGCAAAAAATCAAGTGAAGCCATTGAGAACTGAAGAATCAGAATTGAACCCAGCTGTGCAAAGATGATTTAACACTAGACTACATTAGAAAATCTGTTATTGTAGCCCTGGCCGTGTGGGTCAGTTGTTGGAGCATCATACCCTACACCAAAAGGTGGAAGATTCAATTCCTGCTCAGGGCACATACCTAGGTTGTGGGTTCAATCCCCGTTTGGGGCACGAATGGGAGGCAACTGATTGATGTTTCTCTCTCACCTCTCTCTCTTTTTCTCTCGTCTCTCCCTTTCTCTCGCTCTAAAAATCAATTTGAAAACATATCCTCAGGTGAGGATTAAAAAAAAAAGAAAATTTGTTATTATTATCCATACCTCCTTAACAAATTAAAAAAGAAAAAACATTTTGATTACATAAAAACTATAAGATCATAGCAGATGTCCAAGATCTACAGCATAGATCTTATAAATGCATAAGATCTACAGTAGATGTAGAAAAATTCAATATCCATCCTTTTAAAAAAAACACAAAACTTTCTTAGCCAAACACTTGCATAACTCAATAAAAGGTATACAGCAAATGCCCCAACAGACATCCTTAAGGACAAAATGTTGAAAGCACTCCCTTTAAATAAGGAACAAGGCCGGAATACTTCCACTCTCACCCTTCCCACCAACACTGCACAATGGAAAGGGGCCTGCCCAGGCCACAGAATTACCCGTTAGCCAGGTCGCGAGGACACAGGCTTTCCTCCTCCCCGTCAGCACTTTCTATCCTTCATTACAGTTTTGTGCCACAAGTGTCCCTATTCCCTTCTGCCTCATCATTAGAATCTGTGGCTGCCGGTGGATTAAATAAGCTGTCAATGTGCCTCGGAGGACTGGGTTTTACTTTCCGATGGTAACAGAAAAGGACGGAAAGACTAGTACCAGTTACAGCTTCACTGCAACTACAGATCAGTGTCCCTGTACACACAGGACAGCACAAAAGCACACACCTAGGGTCTTGATACACGTAAAAGAAACTCCATGTGACACCAACTTGATGTCAACTGTTGGCAAGGTGCGGGGAACAAGCACTCTCCTGACCTACGGGGGGACAGGCTGGGTCATGTGTCTGCAGGGCGATCTGGCTAAATGTATTGAAAGGTTTTAAAAGGGGCATACTCTGAAACAGGAAGTCACTGTCCAGGAATTTTTCCTAAGGAAATAATGAGAGATATAAAATATGTATTTACAGTGTCAAAAGACTGGAAAAGAACACAAACATTCAAGAACAGGCCACTAGTAAGGTACATACAAAATATTTACAGCATAGAATACTATCTGGTCTTTAAAATAATGTATCAAAGAATGATAATAACAATATACTCAGGAAATGTTACATTTTTAAAAGTTACAATGGATACAAGGTGATTCTTCAAAAAATAATTTTAACTTATGGGAAAAACACATAACATATATCAAGAAAATACCAAAATACTGGTTATATTATTACTTGGTGGGGAAATTTGGGGTGACTTTAATTTTCTGTTGCAAGCATCCCAGGCATGCTGACAGACCTGGACAACTCTCACTCATTCTTCTTTGTTGTTTTTGTTTTTATTGATTTTTAGAGAGAGAGGAAAGGCATGGGACAGAGACATGGAAACATCGATAAGGAGAATCATTGATCAGCTGCCTCCTGCACACCCCTCACTGGGGATCGTGCCTGCAAAGCAATGCAGGCATGTGCCCTGACCGAGAACTGAACCAGTGACCTCTTGGTTCATGGGTCGATGCTCAACCACTGAACCACACTGGCCAGACACTCTCATTCTTCAAGACTCAGCTTACTGTCACTTCTTTCAAAAAGTCCTCCTGCACTAGCCTCCTTTACCCCACATATCCTAGGTGTTCCTCCTTGGCACACGACTCTGGGCTGTCCTTTATCCCTGTACCACACTGATGGATTTGATTCACTACATCCCCACCACATTTGGAACTGCCTATAGTCAGAAACCGGGGGTGTTTCATTTTCGTATCTCCAACCTGTCTGGAATCTAACAGAATGAACATGACTAAGCAAAAGATTCTCTGTGCTCTTTGAATTTAAAGATCAAGGAGGGAAATGTTAATAAGGATGAGCAAACACTGATAAAGAGGTATCTCCTTACCTTGGCTAGCAGACTTGAAACATGTTTAATTTCACCATGTGCCTTTAGTAATTCTTGTTTGAGCTCAGTGCAAGACAATTCCAGCTGATCTTTCTCAGCTCGAGCTACTTTCAACATTTCTTGAATTTCACAGCCCTCTGCCGTCTGCCCCATAGAACTGGTCACTATCGCTTTTTGCTTCTCATTCTCCAAATAAGCCTTCAAAGACCCATTTTCAATCTTCAGCCCTTCCAAGGTAACTGTACACTCTTCCAGGGTTTGGGCCATCACACCACTGTTCTGCCGTTCCAGTTCTAGAAGCCCGTTCAGTTTTTCATTCTCTTCCTTCAGGCGTTGGATCATCTCTGCAGCCCCTTGATTTTCCTCCTCGGCCTTCCGCAGGCTGCAGGTCAGCTGCTGCTGAATGCTGAGCAGCTTCTCCCGTTCGCAGCGGCCCTGCTCCAGGATTTCCGTGCACTTCTGCTCCAGCTCCAGGACCTTCCCTTCTTGCGTGCCGGGCTCCTCCTTCTTCACTCGCTCTTGTAGGAGATTTATCAGCTTCTCATTCTCATGACTGAGCTGCTCTGCCCTCTCCCGATGCTGATGAAAGGAAGTTTCCAAAATCGTCTTTTCATCCACCAGCTTCTCATTTTCAGCTGTCAACTCCTGCACCATTTGTTGCTGGTCTGATAATTCCTGTAAAGTAGCCTGCAGTTCTTCTGCTGTGCTATGATGGTTTTCTTCCATCTTTTGTATCTTCTCCGTAAGGGAAGCCAGGGACAGTTCACTCGCGTTGTTAGGGGAACTCCCAGTGGTAGAACACTTCGAACTCTTAAAGGGGTTGCTCGTGGAAGACAGGGGCCGAGAGGGGGTGTCTGCTGTGAGGTGCTCAAAATCGGAGGCATCCGGTGACAAAGAAGCTTTGGTAACATCGCTGCTTGAAGAGCCCGACGTCGGTAATATGTTCTGGGGGGCGTGTCTTTTATATTCATCTACTTCACCTGACACCTGATTCCCAGTTGGGCTTCCGAAGCTTGACTCTTGGGTGAGGGATGTGGGACAGCTGCTATCAGCAGTGTGACTGGACCCTGCTTCTGAATGCTCAAAATAACGCAGTTTCTCCTTCAAGGCCCGGTTTTCCTCCTCCAGATCAGAAAGCTCTTTCTGGAAATTCTTGTTCTTCTCCTCAAGAGCTTGTATCAATGGTTCAGAGTCAGCTGCTGAGACTGATGTTCCATCCGTCTTTGGGTCCGAAGTGTCGGTTCCTGCCGTGTTCAGAGTCCTTTTCTCCCTGCATTTCTTTAGTTCACTTCGAAGCCTGTTAATTTCACTATCTTTTGCTTTGGCCTCTGCCAAAAGCTCCCGAACTTGGGACTCGAGCACAGCCTTTTCTCCCCCTTCATTCTCTGGCCTGGGTCTTGTGGAAGTGGTCCTCTGGTGCTTGGTAGGGGTGGGTGTGCTGGAAGAAGTTGGACTAGACACCGATTTCTTTGGGTTGGTGGGACCACGTGGCACCGTTCTCTCTCTTGAGATAGTTGCCGAAAGTTCTCGAGGAGCTGGAATGCCTGTCCGTTTGGTGGTTGTCGCAGACCCTAGAGACAAAAGTAAAAATCAATGAAACAAAGCAAGCACTTTATAAACGAAGGCCGAGCCACTTCAACCTGCATGGCGCCCTCCATCTACTTCCTCCTCCTCTAGATAACCACCCAGTTCTGACTGGGGTTTCTGTACCTCCTCCCACAGCCCCCTACTTGAGGGGAAGTGACTCAAAACAATCGCATCCCAGCCATTGTTGGTGGTTCAAGGCATGGGCACACCCCTCAACTAAGGAAAGGTTTTCTGGGTGAGCTTCTGAAAGATTGTTGGCCATGAGTGAGAAATCAGTTAAGTCTGGGACTGGCTGGCAGCCATCCTGTTGTCAGGACAGGAAGGTGAGAAGCAGAGTAGAAAGAAGACAACCTAAACCCTGGCAGCACTGTGGGTTTGCTAACTCAATCAACCCTCAGGCGTGGCCCATGGCTGGCCTTCCAATTACACAACCCAACAAATACCCTTCATAGAAGTCACCTTGCATTGGGTTTTCTTTAAGTTGCAACCTTGATAACCTATCTGAATTGATAACCTTGACAAATGAACAACAGTCTTTCAACAAAATAAACTTTCATATGAATTTTTCAATAAATACTTAAAAATTAATCATTAATATATTTAGACTGAGCACAAACTAATTAAGAAATCAAAAGACATAAATAATCCAATGAAAGACTGATCTGATCCAATGACCTATTGCTTTTAACGTAAGTGGAAATGGTGTGCTCGTCTGTATTCATAAACAAGAACACATGGGATAGGGGCATATTATCTATCGCTAAGGTACAGCTTTAAATGTTAAAGGGATTTATATAATATGGAAATGATATGGAATTTAGAACTTATAACGGGAAATGTAAGGAATTATCTTTTATTTTCATCTAGACTTCGACACTATAATCATTTTAAAATTTTCATCCATCCTATATTTAAGCTTTCATTTATACTATTATTAAAGACAATGTTGAAAAAAATTATAGGGGTGAAACTCTCGTATGATCTAGAAATGAAACCCACCTTACAGGTTAAATGTAAATGAACCTGTTTTACAAACTCCAAGGCCACTGGATGTTAAGGCTGCTGGCTGTGACTTACGCAAGCACGCTCCTTGGGCTGGAGGCCACCAGTCTCTCGGCCTCTACAGTGTAGGAAAGGCTGGCGCAGGGGATGCAGCCTCAGACTGGCAGCAGCTCCGGGCTGCTAGGGCAGAAGCAGAACCCAACACAGCACAGTAGCTCTAAACCCACCACCTACACTTACTCAGGCATGAGCTACCGCATATCGAAGTGTCTTGAAATCTGCGGTGATGACAGCATTGTTGCTAACTCTCTGACATCTGAGTGCTTTTAAAACTTTAACATAATAATGGCTAAATTGCCATAATAATATACAGGAAAACTATGGTTTTTATAGTAACTTTTCAAATTAAGTTACTCAAAAGCTAAGAGTACTACAATACACATCTAATGCTTCAGGTGCCCAGATGCCTCACTTGCAACCTACCCGATATGCAACAAAAAAAAGATTTAATTATTCTTTTTTAACCCTCACCTGAGGATACGTTTATTGATTTTAGGGAGGGATTAAGGGAAGTACGGAGAGAGACAGACAGACAGACAGGCAGAGAGTGTGATGTGAGAGAGAAACAATGGATCGGCTGCCTCCAGTATGGGTGCTGACCAGGGATAGAACCCACAACCTTTTGATGCATGAAATGATGTTCCAACCAACCGAGCCACCCAGTCAGGGCTAAATGTTCTTGTTACAGAAAGACTAATATCACTAAGCAATAAAATGTTTTAGTAACAACAGTCCCCTAAGGTGAAGTAATCTTGGCCAGGACCATAATGAAAACAGAAAGATAATTAAAGTTTCACCACAACTATAATCAGACCAGGCAAAACTGAGAGTACAGGACTGATGATCACAGAGGTATTTGCCATGCCTAATGATGCTACGAAAATTAAGGTTCCTTTTCAATTACTGATTTTGATGATGGGAAGAACTAAAATAAGAGAGATGAAATGTGTCATCATTTCCAGCGACAGTTTACTCCTTCCTTTAGCTGCCAAATCTTAGTTTGTTCTCCACTTAGGTGTTAGTTAACTTTATTTAAATTACTAGGAATAATTTTTTTTACAACAAACCAAAGTACATTTATGAAACATATCCAACTGTGGATTAAAAACACATAATCTAGTTGAATTTTTTTTCTACATCTGTTCTTTTTTCTCTCTCATCACTTAAAGAAAATCCTCAGTATAATTGTTTTAGATTTTCTAAAAGATTTTTCCCATCGCTGTACACATAATTTCAGAAACTGCAATTAGCAGAGGTAAAGTTTAGAGAGTTGTTAAAATTCATCATCAGACCAAACTAAGGTTGGTACTTGGCTGCTCACTGCCCCATTTTGGGCCTAATTCTGCCCCCAGACACACCTCATCATGGGCACTGGTGGGTAAAAGTAAAGCGGTGGCAGTGCTACAGAACACGATGTGATCAATCAGCAGGGCTCTACCCTCGGTCTCTTTCGAGCACTGTGGGTTCAGCACCCTCACTGCTGAACACCACACCCGGAGCCCTGAAACTGGGCATGCTACTAACACAATACTCCATGGCAGGAGTGACAGCAGAGTGTTGGGAAGCCCAGGGCCGAAGGAACAGGACTTCTCACTCCTTCCCATCCTCATATCAGATCAGCACTTATTCCTACTGAGGCTGGCTGTCTGATGCAAGATGTGAAAATAAAAG
Organism: Myotis davidii; assembly: GCF_000327345.1. Lineage (NCBI taxonomy): Eukaryota > Metazoa > Chordata > Mammalia > Chiroptera > Vespertilionidae > Myotis > Myotis davidii. The sequence goes on from NW_006383019.1 coordinate 664,953, forward strand.
CAAGCTCCACCCAACATGATAATTTATTGTTAAAAAATTGTTTGATATGTTACATTTTTAAAGGCCAAATGAAAATTTATATTATAGTGCAATTAATCACAGATGCACCAAACTATGTAGTCATAGAGACACACCCTAGGAAGAAACATATAATATTGAGAACAGGTGAGTATTAAATAGGTTGGACTTTGAGTAATTTTCCTGCTTCTTTATTTTACAGTTACACTTATACAATGAATTTAAAAAAAACAGGAGTGAAAAATCCTACCATAACAATATACAGAGAGATAAAGGTATGGTAAAAAGAAATCTTTTCAGAGAACATAAAGCACATTTGAAAATAACAATAGCATGATCATGTATGTGTGTGTGTGTGTGTGGCTAATATGCAAATTGTCCCCACGGGAGTTCAACCGGAAGACCAGGAGTTCGACTGCTCACTATGATGTGCGCTGACCACCAGGGGGCAGCATGGAATGAAGAAGGCCCCGGCCGGCAGCCAGCAGCCAGAAAAGGAAGGCCCCAGCTGGCAGCCAAAAGGCCCCGATCAGCCCTGATCGCCAGCCAGGCCTAGGGACCCAGACCATGCACCAATTTCGTGCACCGGGCCTCTAGTTTAAACCATAAAACAGGTGACACTTTTAAATAGTGATTTTTATGAATTGTAATAAAATATTTTCAGGCCCTTTTTAATGTCCTCATCTTACTCAAAGAATAAGCTACTAAGGTTTTTCTTTGGTAGGTCTTCTGTCTAAAGTGCACTGATGAAGGGTGACTTTCTGAACTAATTATCAATCCTTCATTTATTCAACAAGAATTCACAGAGTACTTCTCGGTGGGAGATATAAATGAAGGTCACGATCTTCACATACCACACGATTGCTGCCTTGTCTCCTAGACACAAGAGAACTTGCTCATTCTGAGTCTAAACTATTAGGATATTTCTTCATTATCACTCTGCATGAATTTTTTTCTCAAAAAGTTCCAATAATTTCTGTATGGTCAAACCTAATTTCCCCCCTTAATCATCAGCCTTCTCAACTTTTCAGTGGCAGCTAACTTTAAGTATCCATTCCTTCTTCCCTTCATTCTTTTTATTCATGTCTGACAGTGGCACTAATCATTTTTTAGGTTCCCCTATTCAAGGAACCCTAAAAACATATTTAAACCTTCCTTTCCCCTTCCTTTTTGCAACTAACCAGTCCGTTACTAAAACTTATGTACTGTTTTTGGAAATGATTCCATATTTTTCCTTTTCTTTCATGATAAATCTAGTCCAGGTCCTCTGTCTACATTTCTTTTTTTTTTTTAATTGTTTAAAGTATTATGTATAGTATTACATATGTCTCCTCCCTCCTCCCCCCCACCCCTCCGCCACCCTGCCTTCTCTCTGAGATTGCACGGTCTGTTCAGTGGTACCTGGATCTATTTTTGTTCATCTGTTTCTCTGTCTACATTTCTGAATCACTCTCCCACCTTTGGGATATTCTGGGTCAAATCCCTTACATAACTCATTCATTTTTCTTTTCAAGAACCTGTACATACTTCTTCTCATCAGCTACACCAATGTTAAATTTCTTCCCTTGGCTTTCAAAGTCATATATAATCTCTAATCAATATACTCAACCTTTTTCAACTTTGGGTTTTGTTTTGTTTTTTTTTGCTCTCTAGTACACCCATTTATCTCTAGCCAGTGTCCTCAATGTCCCCAGTACACTTATGACTTGTTGAAATATCATTCCCTTTCCACTGTATCATTCTGACTGGCACTTAAACAAGCTTAATTCCCGCCAATTAAACACACACACACACACACACACACACACACACACACACCCTAGAATCCACATCTTCCTCTAACTAACACCTGATTTCTCTCTTCCCTCATAGCAGAATCCTCCAAAGACATATTCACTGGTTGTCCTCATGTCTTCCGCTCGCACTCACTCCCCTGCCCACTCCCATTGCACTGCCTGGTGAGGTCATCAATGACCCCCATGTGGTCCAATACAATGGATATTGTTCATCCTCTCAGCAGTTAGAACAATTTCTTCCTTTTGGAAACATGCCTCTGATGTCACATTGTCTTAGGTTTTCTCTTAACCCAGCAGCTACCCTCTGTCCATCTCCTTTGCTTGTTCCTCCTCCTCTCGCTACATATTAGAATTCCTTGGGTCTACATCCTGTTCATTTTTCTTCTCTTATTACAAATATTTTCCTGGTGATTCTACTCAATAATCTTAAATAACACCTATATACTGATGACTCCCAAATTACTGTGGACCTCTCTGAGCAACATGTGAATATCAAATTACGTACTTGATAAGCATAAATGAATTATCCCCCAAATACTTCAAACTAAATAAAAGGGAAAATGGAAGGCTAAGAAAAAGTAAACAGAATGTGCAAAGGTCCTAGAGAACAGAGAGCCTGGCAGCATAGGGTTGGAGGCTGATTTATACGGGGTGCTCAATGAAGGTCTCACTGATTGAGATTCAAGATGATATTAATTGATATCTATATTTAATGATATCTATTAAAACAAGGTAAGGGTCCTATGAAAAAGAATAAAGATAATACAAGAGAAAGCTTTCAAACGTTTTAAATAAGTTTGTCAAATTAAAAGATTCAACAGAAGGGATGGGATGCAAACTTTTTGTAGAACAAAAGAAAACAAGATGGAAATAGAAAAGATAAACGCAAAGGTACAATCCAGCAGATCAAACAATCACTTAACAGAAATTCCAGAAATACAGACCAATGGAAACAGAATGAATGAAATTATCAAAGATCTGACATAAGAAAATTCCCCAAAGTTGAAGACCATGAGTTCAGAATTCATGTTAAGCTAACAAATGAAAAAGACTCTCATGGAGATGGATACATCTTTAATAAAGTTTCAGAACATCAAGAATGAATAAAAGTTTGGGGGAGGGTTGTGGACTGATTAGTGAGACTGGCCATCATCATTCATTAGTAATATTGAGCTCTAGGAGGCAATAAAGCAAAGGCCTTCAAAGTTCTGAGGGAAAATGATTTTCAATCTAGAATTCTATACCCAACTTAACTATAAATCGCTCATCAAGGTGGAAAATACATTTTAAAACACGAAATGGCACAAAACATTGAACTGCCAACAGCCTTTCTGAGGAAGTTATTTGGGGACATGCTCCTGTAAAACCAGAAAGTAAACCATGAGGAAGAGGCTGGTCCAGGAAGCAGTGACTCTCTAAGAGGAACGCAGTCAGGGGAAGTCTCATCATAATACCCAGGGAGCAAGTCAGGAGGAGCACACGTCCAGGCTGGTCAGCGGACAAAGTGCCTCATAGGGAAGTTCCTTTGGCAGGAGAACACCTTGAATAAATAGTATGGGGGAAAAAAAAGAAGATAAAATAAAAATAGTGGGGAAAACAGAAACCTCATAAAAACAAGAAGCTGCATAAGAAAGTTAACAGAATCATGACACATGACTTCACTCTGCAGGGAAGGATACCTCTGTAGTGACAATAACATTACTACTATTTAAATTGACCTATACACAAAGTCTGCATGATATTTTATGGAACATTTGATATTATCCTTGCTAGCAAAAAAAGTTAAAGTACAGATGAAAGAAACTGGAGGTAGAAGACAAGGTGGAGAAAGCTGGTAGAAAGGGTAGTAACAATAATATCCATTTCCATCTTACAAATGGAGAATCAAAGATAGTACATACAGTTGACAAAACAAGAAATAAAGATAAAGTACATTACTACAATAAAAGAGGTAGCCAAGGAAGGCACTGAAAGCAGTGATAAAATTACATTGGGAGGGTGTAAATAAGAAGTGGAGTTAAATCCTCATCTATCATAGCAGGAGTCAACAAAATGTCTAAATTTGAAAATAAAAAGAGCAATGTCAGGAGCATGAGAAGACAAGTCACAGACTGGGAGAAAACATTTCCAAAAGACATATATGAAAAAAGACTATTATCTAAAATATGCAAATAACTCAACCATAAGAAAATGAACCACCTGATTAAAAGTGGGCAAAATGCTGGTAGGTACTAGACTTATGGAGGGGATCACTTTATAAGTTATATAAATGTCTAGCCACTATGTTGTACATCTGAAACTAATATAATATTTAGTGTCAAATGTAACTGAAAAGTAAAGAAGTTTTTAACTGGGCAAAATAGCTGAACAGACACCTCACCAAAGAGGACATACAGCCCTAACCGGTTTGGCTCAGTGGATAGAGCGTCGGCCTGCGGACTCAAGGGTCCCAGGTTTGATTCCGGTCAAGGGCATGTACCTTGGTTGCAGGCACATCCCCAGTAGGGAGTGTGCAGGAGGCAGCTGAATCGATGTTTCTCGCTCATCGATGTTTCTAACTCTCTATCCCTCTCCTTTCCCCTTTGTAAAAAATCAATAAAATATTTTTTTAAAAAAAAGAAGAGGACATACAGATGGCAAATAAGCCTTTGAAAAGGTGCTCCAGCCCTCGCCGGTTTGGCTCAGTGGATAGAGCATCAGCCTGCGAACTGAAAGGTCCCAGGGTTGGTTCCAGACAAGGGCACATGCCCGGGTTGTGGGCTCGATCCCCAGTGGGGGACTTGCAGGAGGCAGCCGATCCATGATTCTCTCTCATCATGGATGTTTCTATCCCTCTCTCCCTCTTCCTTCCTCTCTGAAATCAATAAAAATATATATATATTTTAAAAGGTGCTCCACATCCTCTGTCATTAGGGATTTGCAAACTACAACAATGCTGAGATGCCACTGCACACCCACTAGAATATCTAAAACCCCAAACACTGACAGCACCAAATGCTGGCGAGGATGTGAAGCAACAGGAACTCTCATACTCTGCTGATCAGAATGCCTAATGGTGCAACCACTTGGGAAGACAGATTGGCAGTTTCTTACAAAATAAACACACGCTTGTCATAACCCAACAATTGCACTCCTTGGCATTTAGCCAAAGGAGTTGAAACTTATATCCACACAAAAACCTGCACATGGATACTGATAGCAGCTTTATTCATAACTATCAAAAGTTGGAAGCAACCAAGGGATCTGTCCTTCAGTAGGCGAGTGAATACATCCAGACAACGGAATATTATTTGGCACTAAAAAAAAAAAAAAGGAGCTATCAAGCCAAGAAAAAAACATAGAGATACTCAAATGCCTATTACTAAGTGAAAGAAGCCAGTCCGAAAAGGTAAATACTGCATGATTCCAACTACTATGTGACACTGGAGAAAAGGCAAAACTATAGAGACAGTGAAAAGAGCAGGGGTTGCCAGGGCTTTGAGGGGAGGGAGGAATGAACAAGCAGGGCATAGATTTTTAGGGTACTTACAGCTATTCTGTATGATACCGAACAGATGGGTACATGTCATTATATATTTGTTCAAACCCAAGAAAACCAAGAGTGAACCCTGATGTAAACTGTGGACTCTGGGTAATCATGTGTCAATGCAGGTTCAACTACAAATGTACCACTCTGGTGAGGAATTTTGATGGCGGGGGAGACTGCGGCGAGCTGGGTGGACATGAGAAGTCTGTGCTTCCTGCTCATTTTTGCTGTACAAAAACTGCTCTCAAAGTCTATCTAAAAAATAAGCATAATGAAGTGGTGACCTCTGCGAAGCGGGACTAGGAGGAGCAAGGCTGAAGGCAGCAGCAGTGGCTTTCACAAGGGCCGTGTCTATTTCATTTTTTAACCTGTGCCTATACTACTTGGATAATTGGAATTGAGGAATGTGAATGCTTGCAGATGTAGCGCGGAAGCAGGTAATCGGCCATCTGTTGCTTTTATAGGCAGCACCGATCCTTTGGACTTAGAACAAATGAGATAAAGGAGGGAAAGTTTGAGGCAACACAGCAAGCAGAAGCAGTGCCACAAGGAACTAGGTCTGTTATCAAATCTCAGGGCCCCACCTTGCCTGTGGAATAAAGTGACTTTCCCCATAGCGGGCTGTCCTTGGGGGTTTGTTTTCTAGAGATCACACATATCTCACATTAAAGTTCCTGGAAACTCTCTCCGCAAATCGAACAGAGGAAAAAACACAAAAGAACCTCACAAATACAAATGAGCCAAACTGCTTATTCATTTGCTTCCTTTGTTAAAAGCAAACACTAGCCCTTACTGGTATGACTCAGCTGACTGGGCATTGTCCCATGCACCTAAGAGGTTGCTGGTTCGACTCCCGGTCAGGGCACATGCCCTGGTTACAAGCTCAATCCCTGGTACAGGAGGCAGCTGATCAACGTTTTGCTCTCACATGGATGTTTCTTTCTCTCTCCCCACTCTCTAAAAACCATTAAGAAAAAAAAAATCTTTAAAAAAATTTTAAAAAGTAAACAGTAGGGTCCATGTTTACAGATGGTTTTCAAAACAGGATAACTGTTTTCTATCTCATTTTCATTTTACCCTTTTTTGCAGAATGCCAAATTGATTTTGCTCACACTCCACTCGCTCAGCTACTTGAGTTTGAGTTTAAAACACTTGTAAGTCTGCATCCTCCTCTTTCCCAAGTGCTCACTGTTCCATGGCAGTATGAACAGTGCTCCTGAATTGAGGGACTGTGAACAAAAGACCCCTAACACGCAGAAGGGCTCTGGCCTGAGGAGGGCACAGTGACCGTTGTGTGGAGTGAAGATGAGATATGGCAGAAGACAAAACAGCAGTGTTACAAGGAGAGACACTGCTATGGTCTGACCAGCTTCACGGAGGCGGCCCACAGCTGGCTGCAGTGAGTCAACTTCAGAAGCCAAAATGCAAATGGCTCGGGGAAGGCAGCTCCCTGCGTGCATGTGAAAAGTGCAAAGCAGGCAGAGACGTGTAATTTCCATTGAAACTCAAGTGGAGAGAGGAACAGTTTGGTCCCAGAATTCGCTCTGCACCCTGGGTGAGCATCTTCGCCCACGATGTGGGCCAAATGAAGCCCTCATGTACTAACTCAAGAGCTTGGCCCCTCTGCATAGGAATTTGCCAGCACTCCCACAGTCTCTAGGCAGCAAACATTAAGAATAAGGAGGGGAGGAGAACCAAGATGGCGGCATAGGTTAACGCCGGAGTTTGCTGCCTCGAACAACCACTTCAAAAGTGAAACTAAAAGACGGAACGGACATCACCCAGACCCACAGGAACGCTGGCTGAGTGGAAGTCCTACAACTAGGAGGAAAGAGTAACGCATACG
>NW_006383019.1:673269-678411 GCF_000327345.1 Myotis davidii
AGATAGAAAGGGAAGGGACTGACTATTCTTGGGGGGAAAGTGGTGTGGGAGATGCAGGAAGAGATTGGACAAAAATCGTGCACCTATGGATGAGGACAGTGGGTGGGGAGTGAGGGCGGGGGTGGGGCGGGAACTGGGGGGAGGGGAGGTATGGGGGAAAAAAGAGGAACAAATGTAATAATCTGAACAATAAAGATTTAAATTTTAAAAAAAAAAGAAGAATAAGGAGGAGCCCAGCCAGAATCCAGCCAGTGTGGCTCAGTGGCTGAGCATCGACCTATAAACCAGGAGGTTACAATTCGATTCCAGTCAGGGCACATGCCAGAGTTGCAGGCTCAATCCCCAGTAGGGGGTGTGCAGGAAGCAGCCAATCAATGATTCTCTCTCATCAGCGATTTTTCTCTCTCTTTCTCCCTCTCCCTTCCTCTCTGAAATCAGTAACAATCTATTTTTTTAAAAAAGAATGAGGAAGAGGCCTGGCCAGCATGGCTCAGTTGGTTGAAGTGTCGCCCTGTGTAGCAAAAAGTCACTGGTTTGACTCCTGGTCAGGGCACATCCCCAGGTTGTGGGTTAATCGCCCCCCTTCCAGTTGGGGTGCGTACGATCAATGTTTCACTCTCACATCTCATATGAATGCTTCTTTCTCTCTCTCCCTCTCCCTCAAATCAATAAAAAACATGTCCTCAGGTGACTATTTAAAAAATAAATAAATAAAGGAGGAGGAGGAGGAGGAGGAGCTGAGGGTGGTGGAGCTTTAGTGAATTAAAAAACTTGCCTCTCTATGTGCAGCCTTCCTTTCAGTAGAGATGGGAAAAGACTGACTTTCTGATTTGTGAGGCTTGATGCAACTTAGAATGACCTATTGATCACAATTTAGCTGACTCCCTACAATTACACGCTTGGCTCGGTTATAGATCTGTCTCACAGGGATCACTAAGAAACTTCCAAGTTCTCCCATTAAAAGGTACTAAATTCCTCTGCACTTACAATGGAAGAGATTGGAAAATTAGGTGGACTGGGCATGCTAAATCCTATTTGGATTAACATCACTTTTTCTTTTAAACCACCCACGAAAGAACTTTAAGGAGCTGTCCACGTTCTTTAAACTAGAGTTCACATGTAGGAAATGATAATAGAAGCTTACATTTGTGTAGTGCTTTGGTTTTCAAAGCATTTTCATACACATTAATTCTAAGCTAACAAAAAGCAGTTTGAAAAGTGCTATCTCCATTTTACAGATAAGGAAACTGGGAGTCTGAGACTTCACAATTTTTCCAAGGGTCACATAATAAATATGCCTTCCGATACCTAAGGAAGCATAAAATTCTATTATTTCAAAACTGTAAGAAACGGAGAAATCATGTAGCCTAACCTTGCACACAGAGTAGTACCAATAGCATCCAGCTTCTGTTGCTATTTACTAAACTCTCCTCTTCCAGCTGCCACTGAGCAGTCAGTGAAAGGTCCCACGTCAGACAGCCCCTCCGCTGCTGAGCGGCTCTCAGAGCTGGACAGTCCTTCCTTATATCTGGCTGATCCTTCCTTTGTTAACATGGGACGAGGTGGTTCCAGTTCTGAAACAATCTGGAACCACAAAGAACAAGTTCATTGCTTCTTCCACACGACATCTGAGTAACTGAAGGCAGCTTTGTTTCCCTTGGTTTTCTATTCTTTAAGCAAAACATTCCTAATCCTTCCCACTAGGCCTCAAAGGACCCAGGGTCATTCATCAGATGAATTGCCTGGAGATCCTTTGATTTAGCAAGGTCCCTCTGAAATTTACCCAGAATCTCAAAAATGCTGCAGAAGTGGTCACTATGAATCAGGAATCTTTTCATTGCAACAGAAAACCCAAAGCTTTTGCAACGATAAAAAGAAGTTTCTGGCTTGACTAACTGCAAGTCTAGGAGCGTGCCCAACTTCAGGTCCAGCTCACTAGCAATATGTGTGTAGGGTGGTTTCTCTCCGTCTCTTGCTCAGCCTCCTCAAGAGGCCACCTTCATCAGTAAACTGCACTCACGGCTGCACGATGCCTCTGGCAGCTCTAGGCCTCACCATCAAGTCCAATGAGAGAACAAAGTCTCCCCAGAAGCCCCAACAAATGTCTCCTTGCATTTCATTCTGACTGCAAGGAGACCTGACTTACTGAGGTCAAGGGGATATGCTGATCCACTGAAAATGGGAAAACAGTGAATTATCCAAGGAGAATGTCTGAAAGAAGAGGAAAGTAGGTGCTGGACACAAACATCAAACACAAAGTGTTCATAATGTGATCTGAGCAAAGATGAAGTGAGCTCCCCGATACAGGAGTACATTGTGTAGTAGTAATACGACAACATATGTCTCATACACCAGTTTAAAACAAACAAAAAGGGCTTCAGACCCAGCAGAGGGTATTAGCCAACAATCAAAAATTAAAATTATATATACTGCTTAGCATGCATTATACTTATGCATAATATATACTTAAATTATAATTTTGATTGAAAAATGGAATACTGAACTTTAAGACTACTGTGATTGTAAAGAGGCAAACAGCTGTTTATGAGACCATTTATCTGTGTGCAATAAGCAGTTGGGATCGGCTCTATAAAGGCTCTTCTAACATGAGAATGAACATCATCACAGTCAAGATGCTACTTACTAAATCCTCACATTCCATTTGCCATTATTTCAGGACAAGCTTCCCCATAACTTCATTGGTTAAAACAACCATTTTACTTTGCCTATTACTTAGCAGATCATAAATCTGGGGAGGGCTTGGCCAGGCAGTTCTCACTTAGATGCTCTCAGGTGGTTACAGTCAAAGAATGGCTGGTGCTGCAGTCACTTGAGGACGTGACTGGGCCAGACAGCCCACCTGGCTTACTCACATGTCTGATAGGTGACACTGTCAGATAGGAGCTCAGCTGGGCTGCTGGTTGGACACTGTGGTGTGATGTCTCCAACATGGTCTCAGAGCAGAGACCTCCAAAATCAACCCACACCATTAATAGTTGACAAAGGAGGCAAGAGCGGACAATGCAGTCAAGACAGTCTCTTCAATAAATGGTGTTGGAAAAACTGGATAGGTTATTTGCAAAAAAGTGAAACTAGACCACCAACTTATACCGTGCACCACAATAAGCTAAAAATGGATAGAAGATTTAAATGTAAGTCGTGAAACCATAAGAATTCTAGAAGAAAGCAGGCAGTAAAATCCCAGACATCTCACGTAGCAGTATTTTTGCCCCCACATCTCCTAGGGCAATGGTCGGCAAACTCATTAGTCAACAGAGCCAAATATCAACAGTACAATGATTGAAATTTCTTTTGAGAGCCAAAATTTTTAAACTTAAACTATATAGGTAGGTACATTGTTATTAACTTAATTAGGGTACTCCTAAGACTTAGGAAGAGCCACACTCTAGGGGCCAAAGAGCCGCATGTGGCTCGCGAGCCGCAGTTTGCCGACCACGGGTATAGGGGGCAGATAGATAGTCTAGGAGGCAGGCGGGGGCAAGTGAACCGTGCGCCTCCCCAGTGCTGCGTATCCCGCGGCCCGCGTCTCCCGTCGCCCGACTGACTGACACGCCCCACTTCTTCTAACGCCACTTCTTCAAAATAGACTCGCCCAGGCCAAAAACCATCTTCTGCTCATGGGCCACGAAGTTTCAATCGCACTGTCACTATACGTGCGCACCCGCACATGTTATTTTGTAGAAGAGCCACACGCAAGGGGCCAAAGAGCCGCGTGTGGCTCGCGAGCCGCGGGTTGCCGACCATTGTCCTAGGGCAAGGCAAACAAAGGAAAAAATAAACAAATGGGACTACATCAAACTAAAAAGCTTCTGTACAGCACAAGAAACCATCAACAAAATGAAAAGGAAACCCACTGTATGGGAGAACATATTCACCAAGGATACACCTGATAAGGGGTTAATCTCCAAAATTTATAAGGAACTTATATAACTCAACAGCCGGAAGACAATACAATTAAAAAATGGACAATGAACCTAAATAGACACTTCTCCAAAGAAGACATACAGAAGGCCAAGAGACATATGAAAAAATGCTCAATATCACTAATCATTAGAGAGATGCAAATTAAAACTATAATGAGGTATCATTTCACACTTCACAGCCAGAATGGCTACTATCAATAAGTCAACAGACAAGTGCTGGCGAGGATGAGGAAAAAAGGGAACCCTAATACGCTGCTGGTGGGAAGGCAGGCTGGGCAGCCACTGTGGAAAACAGTATGGAGTTTCCTCATAAAATTAAAAATGGATCTGCCATTTGACCCAGAGATTCCACTTCTATGAATATATCCTAAGAATCCCAAAACACCATTCAGAAAGAATATATGCACCCCCATATTCCCCCATGTTCGTATTTACAATAGCTAAGATCTGGAAATAGCCTAGTACCCATCGGTAGAGAAGTGGATAAAACAGCTGTGGTACATCTACACCATGCAATACTATGCAGCAGTAAAAAAGGATCTCTTACCCTTTGAGACAGCATGGAGGGACCTGGAGAGCATTATGCAAAGGGAAATAAATCAGAGAAAGACAAATATCACATATCTCACTTATATGTGGAATCTGATGAACAAAATAAACTGATGAACAAAAAAGGTCCAGAGGCATGGACACATGGAACAGACTGACAGATGGCAGAGGGAGAGTCATTGGGGAGCAGGAAGAAACTAACCAAAGAACACACACTGGACAGGCCGGGGGTGCTGCAGCAGGGGTGCAGGGAGCAGAGGGAGAGGGCCGGCTAGGCGGGAAGGTGGGGTCTGGCAGCCAGAACGGGGACCCAGCCATCGCTGCCGTCCCTAGCAGGGAGCAGCCGGGAGGAAGGGGCGCGAAGGGGGCCCCACCATGCCCAAAGTCTTCCTGGTAAAGCGGAGGAGCCCGGGGGTCTTGGTCCGCAGCTGGGGTGAGCTCCCAGACGGACGAGGAAAGGGCAGATACCCACATCCCAGTGGGCCTGGGTTGTCTGCTCTGCGACCCCCCACCCCAGGACTGCCGCAGTGGTGGCGGCAGCAGCGGTGCGGAGCAGCCTGGAGGCACCAGAGCACCTAGTCCCTGCGCACCCCGAGCACGAAACCCTGGAGCCTGGAGACACCGAGGACCCAGGTGGACACTTGGCGGC
>NW_006383019.1:683048-708855 GCF_000327345.1 Myotis davidii
GGTGGAAAACAGTATGGAGTTTCCTCATAAAATTAAAAATGGATCTGCCATTTGACCCAGAGATTCCACTTCTATGAATATATCCTAAGAATCCCAAAACACCATTCAGAAAGAATATATGCACCCCCATATTCCCCCATATTCGTATTTACAATAGCTAAGATCTGGAAATAGCCTAGTACCCATCGGTAGAGAAGTGGATAAAACAGCTGTGGTACATCTACACCATGCAATACTATGCAGCAGTAAAAAAGGATCTCTTACCCTTTGAGACAGCATGGAGGGACCTGGAGAGCATTATGCAAAGGGAAATAAATCAGAGAAAGACAAATATCACATATCTCACTTATATGTGGAATCTGATGAACAAAATAAACTGATGAACAAAAAAGGTCCAGAGGCATGGACACATGGAACAGACTGACAGATGGCAGAGGGAGAGTCATTGGGGAGCAGGAAGAAACTAACCAAAGAACACACACTGGACAGGCCGGGGGTGCTGCAGCAGGGGTGCAGGGAGCAGAGGACACGGGACAGGCCGGGGGTGCTGTAGCAGGGGTGCAGGGAGCGGAGGGAGAGGGCCGGCTAGGCGGGAAGGTGGGGTCTGGCAGCCAGAACGGGGACCCAGCCATCGCTGCCGTCCCTAGCAGGGAGCAGCCGGGAGGAAGGGGCGCGAAGGGGGCCCCACCATGCCCAAAGTCTTCCTGGTAAAGCGGAGGAGCCCGGGGGTCTTGGTCCGCAGCTGGGGTGAGCTCCCAGACGGACGAGGAAAGGGCAGATACCCACATCCCAGTGGGCCTGGGTTGTCTGCTCTGCGACCCCCCACCCCAGGACTGCCGCAGTGGTGGCGGCAGCAGCGGTGCGGAGCAGCCTGGAGGCACCAGAGCACCTAGTCCCTGCGCACCCCGAGCACGAAACCCTGGAGCCTGGAGACACCGAGGACCCAGGTGGACACTTGGCGGCGAACAGCGCTCGGTCGCCAGGCACAGGCAGCGACGGGGCAGTTCACAGCTGTGACCGGTGTGCACGGGCTTCCGCCTCCAGCGTATGCTCAACCGGCACCGCAAGTGCCACAATCAGGTGAAGGGGGACCGGTGCACCTTCTGCGGAAGCGCTGCAAGGACACCTGTGACCTGCAGAGGGACACCGGCAGCGCACAGGCATTCGCCCCTGCAAGTGTGACGTCTGCAACCAAGCCCTCCCCTGGCGAGGCTGCTCGGAGTCCCCCCTGGAGAGAGTCCAGGGGTGCAGAGCAGTGTGCCCACAAGCTGCGCCGGGACACACACACACACACACACACACCGGAGGACCTGTCCCTGCACGTGAACAGTGCCCACCCCGGCAGCGGGTCTCAAAAAGACATCCAACAAACTGGCAGCCCCTTTGCAACACAAGCTGACATCCACACTCCAGGGGAACGAGCGAGGAGGGGGAGGAGTGAGGAGAAGTGAGGGTGAGGAGGAGGAGGAGAAGGAGGAGGAAGTGTTCAGTTTATCTCGCTGTCCTTTCGGGGCCTCGGCAGGGGGTCTGCTCCAAGGCTGCTGACTGTAATGGTGGTGTCAGGTCCCCGGCCACTCATGCCCTGTTGAACACAATCATGTTAACCAAGTTGATGGGTGGCTGTGATCACCGGACAGGACTTTCTGGGGTTTTGTGTGTGTTTTTTTATTTTCACAAAAGGAGCAGAAGTGTTCTTAGAGAGACCATCATATTATGGTGCCTTAAAATAAAAGTACTTCCACTTGAAATGCTAAAAACAAAACACACACACACACACACACACACACACACACACACTGTATGCATATATGCATAATGCATGGACACAGATAATGTGGTAAAGCCGTGGGGTGGGGGCGAGGGGGCTGGTTGGAGGTGGGCAAAGGGGGGACATCTGTAATACTGGCAACAATAAAAAATAAAAAGAACAGTTTCAATCTCAATAGCTACTCTGAATTGCGTTCCAAAAAGATTGTGATCATTCACAGCACCAGCAATGCATGGGTTTCTCTACACCCTGACCAGCAGGGTGAGTTCTCATTCCTTTTAATGGGTGAAAAATGGTTTCTTTTGATTTCCATTTCTCTGACTATAGTGATGTTCAATATCTTTGTTTTGTTTTTTTGTTTGTTTCTTTTTGTCTCACCACCTCTTTTGGCATTTCGTTTTTTCTTGTTTTATTTGTTTTACTTTTTCCCTATTTGTGTGCCTCATATACCCAGGATATTTTGCAGTACTTCCCCCAAATTATTACATATGTCTAATAAGAGGTTGGTTCTACCCCAGTATTTCTTTTCTTTTTCTTGCTCAGCACCGTGACTTTTTGTTGGCCATTCTCCAGCCTCTTTCGCAGCTGCATGTGTCTGGGTGACCAGGTCCTGGCCACTTGGATGAAGCAGTTTTGGGCAGTGCTCACCCTTTCTGTCATCCTGCTGCCTGAAATGCAAATGCCAGGTTTGGGACCATGAGGTCAGGGTCTCACACAGTGGACTCAGAAACCACCAGGAGCCTGAGCCCACACACCACCGAGCCTGGACCATCCACCCTTATATGAGAAATAAACTTGGGTCTTGTTTAAGCCATTATTATTTGGGGGTTTTTTTTACTTGCAATTAAATTTAATTCTAATACAGACAATGACCCTGAATATAAAATAACCATTTCCTCAAAGAGCAAAAATAAAAAATAAAACGAAATACAAGCTTCTTGATCAACTTAAGTAAGCTTTTATTCTGGAAATAGTCAAATCCTTATCTTAATTTATATAATACTTATCCTATTAATAAAAGCTTAATATGCTAAGTGTCTGGTTGACCGGTCAGCCGTTCAACCAATCAAAGCGTAATATGCTAATGATATGCTAAGGCCACTCAACCGCTCGTTATGATGTGCACTGACCAGCAGGGGGGAGACAGTCGATCAGTCGCTATGATGTGCACTGACCACCAGGGGGCAGATGCTCTGATGGGTAGGTTAGCTTGCTGCTGCAGTCCAGTCGATCGGGACTGAGTGAGACAGGCCAGACATGCCCTGGAGCCTTCCTGCAGTCCCTCCCCAGCTGGCCAACCTCCCGCACCCCTCCCTGGCCTTGACTGTGCACCAGTGGGGTCCCTTGGCCTGGCCTGTGCCCTCCTGCAATCCAGGACCCCTCAGGGATGTCGGAGAGCAGGTTTCAGCCCAATCCCACAGGCCAGGCCAAGGGATCCCCCTGGTGCACGAATTCATGCACCAGGCCTCTAGTATATATAGTTGACCCTTGAACAACATAGGGGTTGGGGTGCCAACATCCATACAGTCAAAAATCCACAAATAACTTCTGAGTCCCCCTCGGTACCTATGAGGGACTGATTCCCCTCTGGCCCGCACCATAAATGGATACCAAAATCCAAGGATGTCCAAGTCCTTTATATAAAACTAGAGACCCAGTGCATGAAATTCATGCAGAGGTAGGCTCCCTAGGCCTAGCCAGCAATCAGGGCTGATCAGGGCCTTCCAGCTGCCGGCCAGAGCCTGCCAGCAGGGCCTTCCTTCCCAGGCTGCTGGCTGCCAGCCGGGGCCTTCCTTTGTTCCGTGCCGCCCCCTGTTGGTCAGCGCACATCATAGCAAGCAATCGAACTCCCGGTCTCCAGTCAAACTCCCAAGGGGACACTGTATATTAACCTTTAATATGTATAGATGGTATAGAATAATGCATAGTCAGCCCTCTGCATCTGCGGATTCCCACTAGTAGATTGAAAATAATGTTTGTACCTATGGGTGGTTGAATGTGCAAATACGAAATCCACCAATACAGAAAGCCAACTCTATATTTATTGAAAAAAACTGATGTATACATGGACATGCACAGTTCAAATCCTTGTTGTTCAAGGATCAACTATATATACGTTTATTTAATATTTAATATGTATTACCTATTTACACAGAAAATGTGCTCTTAAATACTTATTATATTATATGTTAATATATAATTATATATAATGCCTTATTACATTATATAATATATAATACAATAAATTTATATTTAGATGTACATATTTTAAATCACATATAAAATATATTCATTTAGAAATATTAATCCCATACTCATTTTTCAAGAAAATTTTTATCCAAATTCATCACCTGCATGTTCTACATCACTGTCTTCATCATTACTAGAGCTACTTTTAAGCCATCTATTCGAATTTGCAAAACCCACCTAAGCTGTTTTGAGATTTGGGGTTTTTGAATCCAGTGACAATATCTCGCTGTCACTGAAAATTTACCAAGTCATAAATACATACTCACATGATATTGGGTCAACTTTAAAAAATTCCTCCTGTGGGTATATACCAGTATTTGTTATCTCTGCAACCTACCTACTTACTGTACTGTCATAATCTTTTGATGCCTCAATTCAACATGTAACACCCCACATAATAAATATTAAATTTGTTTTAAATTTGTCTCTCTTTTTCTAAACCAATTCTCTCAGTTGGCCTCTACAAAACTCTAAAATTAAAACAAAATGAGGTTATTTTAGTCAATCTTCCCCAAATATTATTTTGCTATGCAGAATAAATTAAGAACATGCCCAGTTAGCCCCACCAGTGTGGCTCAGTGACTGAGTGATGACCTGCTCAGTGGTTGGGCCAATTCTGTGTGAATGTGTTATTTAAAACCTCTATATTTTTGCTTCCAAGAGGTCATGGTTCCATTCCCAGTCAGGGAACATGCTCAGGTTGGGGGATGGATCCCCAGTAGGGGGCGAGCAGGAGGCAGGCGGTTGATAATTCTCAACATTGATGTTTCTATCTTTCCCTCTCCCTTCCTCTCTGAAATCAATAAAACATAAAAAAAAGAACATGCCCCGTTAAAAGTGTCACTTTGTAAGGCTTGAATGTAAGGATCTTCCTTTTTCCTAAGAAATAATATGGGGGGAAATTTGTGTGATATCCAGGCATATTAATTTGAAGATTAATAATTGTACAATATTAAATCAGCCCACCCTGGAATGCAGTGTAGTTTCTCCATTATTTTGAGTCTTGTTTTATGAACCACAAGAGATTTAATACTTTTCACCTTATGCACTATAATACTGTTAAAATTATTCCTAGATATTTTATGACACCTGTGAATTGGCTATTTTTTCAATTTCCAGTGCTAACCAGCTATTGCTAGTACAGAAAAAAAGCCACTGTTCTTTTTATATTTCTTTTATATACAATCACTTACAAATGCCTTTATTCTTGGGATTAATTTGGTTTTCTTTCTTTTCAATATTTAAACCGAAAGATGTTTTTGACCTATTGCATAAACACTAAACAATGTTAAATAACAGTAATAATACTTCCATTTCCTCCAGTTTTTCCAATTATTACTATAGACTATATTTTTAATTTCTTTTGTACATGAGATAATAGATCCTTATTCATTTTTAACATGTTTTCCTTTTTTTCTTCAATCAGAAAGTTTCCAAAGTCTTTTCAAAGAAGTGGTGCTTTATCTTTTATCTTCTTTATCATTTTATATTTTATTTCAGTTTTTATCATTATTTATATTAAAAAAATATTTTTTTAAATAGTTATTTTATTTTACATTATTTAATTTTTAAAATTGATTTCAGAGAGGAAAAGAGAGGAAGAGAGAGAGAGAAACATCAATGATAAGACAATCACTGATCGGTTGCCTCCTGCATGCCCTCCACAGGGATCAAGCCCACAACCCAGGCATGTGCCCTGAACGGGAATTGAACTGTGACCTCCTGGCTCATAGGTTGATGCTCAACCACTGAGCCATGCCGGCTGGGCTTAATTTATTTCTTTATTTTGTTTTCTTTCTTAGTTTCATGGTGAGTATTTTGCTCATCTATTTTCAGTCTTTCTTATATTAATAAAAGCACTGATGATTATACATTTTCCTGATTACAGCATTAACTCTATTCCACACATTTTGCTACAAAGCTCTCCTCCATTTATCTCTGACTTATAATTGTTGTTTTAACTTTCTTTTAGTGCAGAAATTATTTAAAATGTGTCTCTGAATTCCAAAGTAGTTTTTTAAAATAATCATCTTGCCCTGACTGATTTGGCTCAGTGGATAGAGCTTCGGCCTGCGGACTCAAGGGTCCCAGGTTCGATTCCAGTCAAGGGCATGTACCTTGGTTGCGGGCACATACCCAGTAGGGAGTGTGCAGGAGGCAGCTGATCGATGTTTCTCTCTCACTGATGTTTCTAACTCTCTGTCCCTCTCCATTCCTCTCTGTAAAAAATCAATAAAATATATTTTTAAAAAAATAATCATCTTTTTTTAACACTAATTTAATTGATTAAGATAACAGATTGCACATAAAATCTTAATTTTTATATTTTTACTTTTTTGTTGTTGTTAATCCTCACCTGAGGATTTCAGAGGGAGGGAAGGAGGGAGGGAGGAAGGAGAGAGAGAGAGAGACAAACATCAATGTGAGAGAGAAACAATGATTGGTTGCCTCCCCAAACAGGGGATTGAACCTGCCACACTTCAGTGAGCAGCAGATGCTCTAACCATGGCCAGGGCTGTATTTTACTTTTTGTTTCTGTGACAAAGTTACGTGATCAAGTTCTGTGAACAATTCATAGATCTAGGAAGAATGTCTATTCCCCCATCTATAAATTTGTTGAATGTGTTATTTAAAAACCCTTTATTTTTGCCCTGGCTGGCATTGCCCAGTGGTTAGCGTTGGTCCACATACTGAAGGGTTGCAGGTTCAATCCTGGAATGTTTGTTCGTTTTTCTCTCTCTTCCTCCCCTTCTACCCTCCCCCACCCTCCCCGCTCCCTCTGGCCCTTCAACTCTCTCTAAAAATCAATGGAAAAAGTATCCTCAGCTGAGGATTTACAACAATAAAAAAAAAACAACCCTCTATATTTTGGCTTTTTGAATTTGTTTCAGAGTTTGAAAACTGGCAGCCTGCAAGTTACAGATATGTTTTGTTTGGCTGGTAATTCTGCAGCAACTCAATATCCTTTAAAAATTGATTTTTTAAATGCTTTAAAACATGAATCTTAATGCCTTTAGGCAAGGTATACATTCTCTAGTTCACTGTGCAATTCCCATCATCTCCGCTGCCATACTCCTAATAACACATATTCATGTTGCCCAACTAGTCCCTGTGGGCATCCAAGTTGGCGATCAAGTTCCTTGATCTGTCAATTTACATCTCCGAGTATAATATGGTTTAAAAAAAATCAAATTCTTCTTTTATTCTCAGTCTTTGTTCTATGTATTTTATTGCTGAACTTTAAGGACAGTTATATATTTTTAGTTTGTATCAGTGAATAATGTCCTTCTCTGTCCTCTTTAATGCTTTTGTTCTTGCATTCTCCTTTGTCTAATACTAATATTGCCGATCTTTGTTTTTTAATGAGCTTAACTTAAGAATATTTATTGTGGGGATACTTGGCTTTGTTTTTTGTGCTTCATTTTGTTTACTATTTATTAACTCTTGTTTAACTTTTTGTCCTCCTCGCTTTTGCTGATTTGATATTGCTCCTCCTTATTCCTTTCTACCTGCTTACTCCTCACTATCATCCTCAATCTGTTATTTTGGGAATACTATGCTTTTCTTTCCTGTTTGTGGTTACCGATCATTACTAACAGCCTTAACTAACTTCGTCAAAATCAAGTAACTATGCCCCCAACCCCCAACACTAACAGCAAGATTAATGTAGAGAACTTTCACCTCTCAGTGCTGGACCCGCACCCACAATCCTGGGTTTTGCTGTGATAGTCTAGAATTCTGAATTCTGCACTATTTCCTAGATTTTCCCTGAATGTGAGAACTTTCTTTTCAAGAATACATTATCAATTTCAGCCTCATTAGTTTCCTCCATTTATGTATATTGAAGCATAGTAACCTCCATCTTGTATAAAAACTGCTGTTTGAAATTCTCTGCTATTGTCAGAGTCCCTTATTCTATAAACTCTGTCATTTTTAGACAGTTTCTTATTCTGTAGAATAACTTTTTTAGTTTGAATAATAGATAAAGATAAAACCTTAACTGTCTGATCTTGCAAGCTAGCCATCTAACCTAATGGACTAATACTGATAATAATTCCTGTATTCTTATGCCAAATGTTTGTTCTTTATGTATCCAAGATTACAAACTGTAACAATAACTCACACAGAGCTCTTTGTAAAATCTGCAGACAAAGAGCCCGAAAGGTATAAACACAGGAAACTTCCTCTGTGCCTTCGCTCAGAGATTTGGAAGAAACACCTCCCTCTGGGCTGCGCAATAAACGACTCCTAATTAATTGGCTCATTAAGGCATCTCGTATCTATCTCGCTGATTTACGATACGATAATACAATGTTTCACTTGCAAGATTCACTTCTCAACATTTTCTTAAGTTCTTCCTCTTCTTCTATCTTGATCCTTCTTGATTCAAATAATATATCTAATTGCACATTTGAATATTTGCTCATAGGGTATATAAATCCTTCATGTCTAAAAAGATCTGTCTTTTGCCATGACTCATTGAATAATATGTTGGCAGGAGAATTTGTACCTGGCATTCTTTCTGACTACCTAGCTTTTAAACCTTTCTTTCCTATGCTTGTGGGCATCACCACTCTATTAGTCTGGGTTGAAGGCAGCATCCGCTTCCCATTAAATAAGCTGAAAATGTCCGATGTTGGCTTCCTCACCTCCACCCTCAGCCCCTTGAACCTGCCATTATTTACACCTGCCCCAAACTCTGACCCAGGAACTAACGCTGCAAAGCAAGGACTATGATGGCAAATACGCACTGGCAGCTATGGGGGTTGTAGGAAGATCAAGATCCTGACAGGCAGTGGCCCAGGTGCCCACTGTGGGCTGTGCCAGCGTGCCCAGTGCAATGTCCATGCTCGTGCAGAGCAGCGGGCCCAGGCTGAGCCAATTCTGTGTGCGACTCCAGGCCCTGTTTCTGGCCGCAGCCTCCAAGCCTCACTCTCCAGCCCTATGACAGTTCTGCAGCAACTCAATATCCTTTAAGAATGGACTTTTCTTGCTAATTCACCCAAAATCAGTTTCTGTGTCTGCAAGTAAGAAGTCAGGCCGATGTGGCTGGTACAGAAGACTTCCTGCTCTGTAGTCAGTAGTCCCTACAGACACCACCAGCTTTTATGCACGAGCACTCCGATGCCATCAATCCTCCTCAAAACTGACCCATCTTCCTGTCCAGAAGTTGGTAGATTTCTGTCTTTATTGCTGCAGTCTAGCAATTAAGTTATGTCTTTTTCCAGAATTCCACAAGTCCTATACCTGGCCTATAGGACTCCTGGCCTATAGTCCTACATCCTCAGCTTAGGAGTTTCCTCCTTTTATTATGTCTCCTCCATCTGTTCCTTTCCCCTTCTAGGAATGCTAGTGTCCCACCTCACCATTCTGATGTCTTTGTGTTTTACAAAATACTCTTTCCAGAAAACTAATTCCATTCTCAATGGGGCTGTTGTCCTTTGTGTTTAATCTAGGAAAAGTTTAAATCAGGAACAATAACTGTGAGAACGATCTCTTCTGGCGAATGCTTTCTTCTGTCTCTCTGATTTGATCGTGCTTGTGCTGAACGCCCAGTCTGAGCGCCCTCTCTCAAGTTATGAAATCCCCCTCACAGTGGATCATACTCTTTCTTTGCTAAATATGGGTTTGGCCCATGGCACCCAAACATATCAACACTTCTGGGCACTGGCAGACCATCACACAGAGGATGGCATGGAAGTCTTCCTTCTGATACCCAGCAGGGAATGTACTGGCGCAGTGAGACCTCTCCCACCAGCCAGGGGGACATTTCCGTCTGCTTCCGTGGCTTTGAGAACAAGCAGAGGGGAAGCATTCCCTCCCAACGGCCAGCTCCTCCCCACGCGGGGCTCCAGGAATCTGTGGGAACCGGGCCCCTGCAAGGACTGACAGCAGGAAGGGAAAGGATCTGCCAGACCTGCCACACGGTGGCTTTTACTGTGCTGAAAACCAGTCTGTTCTCGCTGTGGCCAGCAGGAGGCCCAAGGCTGAGCTACACCATCTGCACACCCAGCCTCCCGACCTAAGGTATGTCAGAGATGGGCAGGGCAGGGGGTACTGACTACTCTTCTTTTTCAACTCCCCTTCTCACATCCATCCGCTTCTAAAGCTTCAAACAGCCACTCCACACGAATGCTTCCCAAATATTAATCTCTAGCTGTAAGATTTCCAACCACCCGTCTAACCTCTCCATCTCTATGTCCTGGCATGAAGGTAGTTCAGATTATTTGCATTTCACAAACCTTTCCTATCTATCTTACAGGTCCCAGGCACAGTGGTACAGGCATACTGAAACAGGAACGGACACAGCAGACGCACAGATGGTTTCAATACAGTGCAATCAACGAGCGAACCAAGTAAACGTGGGGCCTTGGGAGCACCAAAGGGCACCGGGTCCAGCCCAGAGGGTCAGAGAAGGTGGTGGAGAAAGGCTCACCACGAAGCTGGGTCCTGAAGACAGACGAGTAAGTGTGGAGGAAGGTCACTCTGACAGAGCTAATGGGCTCGTAGACAAAGGAAGTGGGGCAGGCAGATGAAGCCCCAAACCCAATAAGATAAACATGTAATAGAACAACAAAGAGATACCAGCTTTGCTAAATCTCATCCTATGATCCTGAAAAGTATCATCCTGAGAAAGATTGGTTTAAGAGGATAAAACTCAGAGAGGACTCCAGGAAGCCGGAGGGCAGTGCCAGAGAGCAGCGATGAGGACTGTGACTGACACATTCCTGTGATGGACCCTTCTCTAGGAGAAGCATCCTGCGGGGCACAAGGGTGGCTCTTTAGCAGATGAAGAAATACAGAACATCTCCACTGACCAACAGCCACTGGCCCCTGCACACGGAGCTGAGAAGATGAAGGACTACCCGGATATTTCCGTGGGTTAAAACTCAAAATTCCTAAAAGTGAGTTATTTACGTTGCCTCTCA
This sequence comes from Myotis davidii, assembly GCF_000327345.1. Classification (NCBI taxonomy): domain Eukaryota; kingdom Metazoa; phylum Chordata; class Mammalia; order Chiroptera; family Vespertilionidae; genus Myotis; species Myotis davidii. The sequence continues at coordinate 693,996 of NW_006383019.1, forward strand.
AATGCTCCTCCTGACTTTCCTGGAGCCTGTCTTTCTCAGTGCTAACACCATTTCCCAATCATCCAATTTCTCCCTTCATAGAAAAAAAGTTTAAAATATTACTAGAGAATATAAAAGATAATGAATGAAAATATGTATCATATTCCTAGAAAGGAAGGCTCAATACTGGGAAATGTGCGGATTCTCCCCTAAAGTAATGCAATTTCACCAAAATTCACACTGAATGTTTTTGGAAACCAGATAAAGTAGCTCAAAGAATAAATAAGAAAAAATTGTAAAAAAAAAAAATTACACTGAAGAAAACTTGATTAATCAGATACTAAAATATTACATAGCTATCACAATCAAAATCATGTAATCAATGAAGCAGAATATAGAAAACAGCAAATATATCCAGGAATATGTAAGTAGCTAAAATAAAATTTAAAAAAGCAAATTAAAATCAGTGAGGAAATAAATCTTGCTCAGTAAATGCTGCTGGAATAACTGCTAAACATTTTAAATCCCTATTCTTACATCATATACCAAAGTACATTCCAAATAAATTAAAAACATTAAAAAATGGGATATAAAACCCCAAAACATGTGACCTTTGGGTGGGAAAAATCTTTCTAATGGAAAAAATAAATCTGTACATAATAGCTTCAGACTTCCGTATTTTCTTTTTTTTTTTTTAAGAAGGAAGTTACCTTTACTTTTTTATATATATTTTTTATTGATATTTTTACAGAAAGGAAGAGAGATAAAGAGTTAGAAACATCGATGAGAGAGAAACATCGATTTAGTTGCCTCCTGCACACTCCCCACTAGGATGTGCCCGCAACCAAAGTACATGCTTTTGACCAGAATCGAATCTGGGACCCTTCAGTCCGCAGGCCGATGCTCTATCCACTGAGCCAAACCAGTCAGGGCAGACTTCCGTATTTTAAAAAGACATAAAAACCTATACTACCAGGAAAAAACAACCCTGCAGAAATTATCTGCAACAATATAACAGAAAGAAATTTGTACTACTACTATACCAAAAAAATAAACAAGAATAACATTAAAACTCCAGTGGACATTGAGAAAAGCCAAATCACAAAGAAAAATGACCAATAAATATATGCAGTTCAGGAGACATACAAATTAAAACAATGAAATAACTTTTTGCCTATCCAATTAGGAACAATTATTTAGGAACATAACAATATGGCAGGCTGCAGTGAGACCAAGCTCTCCTACACAGCTGCATGTATTTTATAAAACTTCCAGAAAGAACACAGAAATACACCTCAAGGGATTTACAAACAATCTTATATTTTAGCCAAGTAAGTATCTATTTAGAATTTAGCCCAAGGATATAGTCAGAAATTTAAACACAGATGTATTTATTAGAATTATTTAAAATAGAGAAAAATACAATAAAAGGATTAAATAAATTACAGTAATATGTACAACAGAGTATTATGAACATGTTAAGAATATTTGGGAATATTTAATAAAATGAAGAAATCTTATGATACACTGTCAAATAAAAAAGGCAAGATCAGAATCTGAATATACCATAGGATTTAACTGTGTAAAAGTACACAGGTGTGTGCATGCACTCAATAATCACACCACATGGAAATAAGAGTTATTATTTTGGAGTGATTTTTACTTCCCAGATACATTTCTTTAGTTTCTTAATCTATATATAAAAAAGCCTAAGCGACCAGAATGCCAGAATGACCCGTCACTATGATGCGCACTGACCATCAGGGGGCAGACGGTCAACACGGGAGCTGCCCCCTGGTGGTCAGTGTGCTCCCACAGCCAACCTCCCACGGCCTGCCAACCTCCCCTGGTCCCTCTCCCCAGTCAGGCAGGCCCTGGGCGGCAACCCGCAGGAAGGCAGCGCCCCCCTGCCCCCCGCAGCAGCTGGAAGGCAGCCTTCAATGAAGAAAGGCCCCAGCCGGCAGCTGGAAGGCCCTGATCAGCCCTGATCGCTGGCCAGGCATAGGGACCCCAGTCATGTAAGAACCCCATTTCATGCACTGGGCCTCTAGTTTTCTACAAAACTGACATGTATTACTAACATAATCAGACAAAACATTTATATTAAAACAAAACACCAAAAAGCTCCACTAGTTCCCTTTTCTTCACAGAACACATTCGAAAACATCACAGCACACTGCTTTAAACTACACATTTCTCTGCCTACCACCCTCCTTATCTTTCTGGCAACATCCAAGACCTAAGTAGTCCCTAGAACTGCGGGGTTCTTTCACAACTCCTTTTCTTGGCAAGTGCTTATTTCCTCTGCCTAAAACCCTTCCACCCCAGCAAAGGCCCTTCAGCCTTCAGAACTCAGCTGTATGTCCCGCTTCCGTGTAACCTTTCCCAACTCCACAGGAAAAACTACTGCCTCCTGGGCGGAGTTCCCACCTCTTGCTTGGGGCCGCCCCGTGGAGGGAGTGTGCTGCCATAAAGTGTGTCTCGGCTCTTCCTCCCTGTAGGAGCCTGAATAATGCCCCTGAGGCCCTGAAGATGTCCAGATCCCAAACCCTGGGGCCTGGGCACTTGTTACACGGCAAAGGGAGTTGGCAGGTGTGATTAAGTCAAGGATCTTGAGTTGAGGAGATCCTTTTGGATTATCTGGTGAGCTCAAAGGAATCTAATGATCTTTTAAGAGGGTGGCAGGAAGGTCAAAGACAGAAAAGTGAGACATGAAAGCTGAGGCCCTGTCTTCTGGTTCCGCCTGCCTCTTATCTCTCCCCACCACGACTGGCGACCATCGACCCTTGGTGCAGACAGAAAGCAAGCAGCCGTGGACAGGAAAGAAGGGAGCTGAAGAGCTTTCCAGCATCAAGTGCTCTGGGGTCGGCAGAAAGGTTTTGAACACGACAGTGCTGGCTGAACTGCACAATGAAATCTGCTGTCCATTTGCACCAAGGCAGGACCCGGAACACTCCCTGCACGGTGTCGGCTGTCTGGTTTAATGTGACTCAACAGGATTTTATGTAAAAACCTGGTCATCAATCGGGCTGCCTCAGAACGTGGCTTTGTTGTCACTGCTCCAGACCCTGGCCTGGTGGCTGCGATATTAAAGAAGGTGGTGTCTTTATGTGATGCCACTGCAGATCCTTGGAAAACTAACTACAGAATGCACTCACGTAAGGGAGGAGCTTCCCCAGCTCCTAAATGCCGATCTTTTCCTGTGGACCCCAAAGGATGTCTATTCTGGCCACTCCGTGGGAAGCCATGGAGCTCGGACTGTGCTTTGAAGAACCCAAGAAAATACAAATCTGTGTCAGCATTCCCTCCAATGCGACCCAGAGCTCTGTCCTTGGGGCAAAGGCCTCTAGTGAATACCAGGGAACGGAGGGGAGTCCATGGAAAGCTATGATGCCACCAGTCTGTGAAGGCTGCCCAGGGTCCAGGTGCACATACAAACTGATCATGGAAAGATGACCAGCTTCCTTCGGATGGACAGTTCCTACCTGAGACTGCACAGCTGCCTGGACAGAAAAGAAAGCCCCTGCTGTTCTGTTTACAAGAGGGTTATGCTCATGGCTCCCGCGTCATTGTAACCTTCTTTACTGATCACATCAGACGTCATCCAAAATGCCTGAGTGCTTGAAAACCTTCAGATAAGAGAATCCCTTGGATTATAAAAACTGTAGGGGAAAAGGTTTCAAAACACTGTATTTCATAATACTAAAAATGCTTTCTTCTATAGTTGAGTCACCTTCTGAAGAAATATATGAAACCTGAAAAAAAAAAGAAAGAAAAGAAAAAGGAGATGATGATAGAACCAGCGGCTGCGTCGTCACTTGAAGGCAGAGGGAGAGAAAATGCTGGTGGCCGTTAGAACTGGAAAAGGCAAGGAACGATTCACCCTGAGTCCCCAGAAGGAACGCAGCCCTGCCAACACCTTGACTTTTAACCTTTGAAACTGTGAGGTGATAAATGTGTACTGTTTTCAGCCAGGGAGTTGGTGGTGATTTGTTACAGCAATAATAGGAAACAATACACGCCCTGACTATACCAAGAGCACCTGGGCAGAGGGGCGATGAGTTGTGGTCACTACTTCATTGAAAATGACTGAAAAGAAGTAGGAACATGAGAGGCAGGAAGAGCAAGGAAAGGAACAGAGTTAACAGTTGTTAATTTATTTACTAACTTTTTTTTACACTTATTACCTTCTGGGCATTGTTCTGAGAACTCCTTCAAGGAAGTTATTATCCCCACTTTACAGAGGAGAGGAATAAAGCAAGAAATTAAGAAACAGCTGGTAAACAAGGGGCCAGGAACTGAGTGCAGGAATTCTGCTCCAGGGCCCTGCTGTTAAATGTAAGAAGAAAAAATTTATACACCGAGGAGTTTGCAGGAATTTGGACATTTGCATGAACCCAGGAGACTCAACAGTGTTTAAGGCAGGCTGGCTTTATTAAGGGAATGTGCTGTATTCGATGTGCCATGCTCTGTGGGATCCCGTTTCCTGCGTAGCCTGATTCACATCTGGAGTCAAATCCCTCGGCATGATGCAGACATGAGGCAGACGGGAGTTTAAAGGCTGTGGAATGCTGCCCTGCAGGCTACCTTCCTGTGCATCCAGCACACCTCCCACCCCATCCGGTGGAGGCCCAGAGAGGCCCCTGCACCAGGAGAGAAGCCCAGCACCTGTCCAAAGACCATGGTTCCTTCTGGCCAGGAACGCTGGTGGGATGAGGGGGTGACAGGCTGGAGGCAGCACTAAACTCCAGGAGCACTTCCGTCCTGATTCCCAGATCCCTCGGCAAGGCAGTGGGTTAAACAGATGGAAAGTCCCCCATTCATATTTTCAATGAATTTGAAAAGAAAAACTTTACATTAAGAGGGGAAACTTGGTATCAGCAGAGATGGCTTTCACATGCAAAAACACTGATGCCCAGCAACACCCAATTAGCGATTAGAAGACCAACTAAGGACTTTCACTCAGAATTCTTTTTCTAAGAATAGTGTGATGATACCATGTTATTGTTGTTTTAATTAAAAGACATGGAGGAAGAACAGAAGGATCCAATGTAAGTTTGATAGAAAGCCAGATGGGAAGAAGAAAGCAATGGGAGAAACTTAACCTGAGGTAAAGCAATGGATTTAAAGACTTAAAGGGCATCACCAATTACCAGGCAAAGCTAATGAAGAGGAATTCGCACTCCGACTGAATTCCAAGCACCAGGCTGACTTAGAGCAGATGTTCTCCGACCAGAGGCGAGGGTGAGGGGTCCTGACAATCTGGTGACGGTTTTGGAGGCAGGCCCAGGGATGCCTACATCCTGCCTGGGGCTCAACCCTCCTCTCCACGGGCTCCAGACCGGAGGTGCTGCCCGTGAACAAATCCCACCGGACGCTTCACGCTGGAAGGAGCACCTCACTGACAGCCAGCCAGGGCCTCCCGCCAGCGCTGAGCAGAATGCAGGGAGGACCAAGACCTTCAAGAGGCCTAGAAAAGAAACTTTCTCTATTGTACTCACAGCAACTTCTGACTCCAAGTGTGTGGGTTTTCCCTGCACTGACCGATTCCCCAGCTCTCTGGACACCAACTGGGTGTCCTCCAGTCCATTCTGACCGCCCGAGTCACGGCAGGGGAAGGAGGCAGTCCCACAGAATCCCCCACCTCAGGTGCTGGTCCCAATGCCAGGCTGTCATCTGTACTTCTGGCCAACCAGCTATAAATCTGGTGTGGGGCAGGGGGGGGGGGGGGGGGGCGGTGGATAGAAAGTGGGAGGGCCAGGAGAGCCCCCCTGCCTCAGGTTTGATAATTTGTTATAATGGCTCACAGAACCCAGAAAACAGTTTGCTTACTAGATTATGGGTTAAGGAAACAACTCAGGAACAGCCAGATGGAAAAGGGTGCACAGGGCAAGGTGTGGGGACAGCATGGCGCGTCCATGCTCTCCGCGTGCGCCACCCTCCCAGCCTCTGGGCAACCTGAAAGCTCTCCAAATCCCGCTGTTCATCACTTTTATGAAAGTGACATCACATAGGGATGTTCGATCAAATCACTGACCACAGATGGTTAAACTCAATATCCAAGTCCCCCGCCCCTTCCACCAGAGGCCAGGGATGGGGCGGAGGATTCCAACTCTCTAACCACTTGGTTGGTTCCTCTGGCAACCAGCCTCATTCTTCAAGAGCATAAACTCAAGTATGGTTGACAGAGGCTCACTGTGAGTAACAAAACACTCCTCTTACCCGTCACTCAAATGCCCAGGGTTTTAGGAGCTCTGTGCCAGGAACTGGGGACCAAATATATATTTCACATAAATCATCACAAGGCCTCTAACGCTCACCCTCCACTCCGCAGGGCAAGCAGCGACCTCGCCTCCCCTCCCGCCCAGCCACGGGCACAAAGGCCACGAGGTCCTGGGTAAACAGGCCCTGAGGGTGGCGGCAAGTAGTGGAGGGGGGTGAGTCAGGCCTGGTGCGGACCTGAGTCAGCCGGTCTCCCTGAGAGTGAACTTGTTAAGGAAGAAAATACCGGGTGAGTGTTTATTTGCTTTGAGGATATCAGGATGCCTTCTTCAGGGCAAAATTCATAAAGGAAATGAAAGACTGCCGGGAAAAGGAAGAAAAAAGATTCTCCCCTGAAGCCTCCCCGTGGCTGATGGGAGGAGAGAGGGGAGGTACACAGGTCTGACCCTCGGCCTTAATTTGGGGAAACGATGGAGGGCCAGCGAGCTCAAGCTCCCACGGGACCGCTACGGGGCAACAGCATCCACTCCCAGCCTCGCCGCCACCTTCACCGTGGAGGTACTCTCAGGGCACCCCTCAACTTTGTGCACTCTAAGCTCGGTACCAGCGCCCATTTCCCTGGAAGCCACCGGGACAGTCTGTTATAACCTCAATACGTATGTGTAGCATGCTCACTTAATTATTTCACTAATCTTAAAATAATACTTATTGTAATTTAGTCTTACTTCGTTTTAATTAGTCTTATTTTTTACAATCAAAGGGCACAATCAACTGCCTATAAGGCCAGACAGATAAGTAAATGTCCATGAAAGGAAAGAACTACAGGGACTGGTGGGAAATGTGCCGTGAGAGCTCAGGCCCTGTCTAAACATGCTTACCAAGACACCAGAAGGCAAACGAAGTGGACCAACCTGTGTCCCCTGGACTCACTGCAGAGAGGTTTCCTCAGTACGCACACAATTTTACACTTAGCTGTGCTCATTCACCTCTGCAGCAAACCTCTCATCCCGGGACAGGACCCCGACAAGCACGGCCGGCGGCAGTCTGCGCTCGCCAGGATAGCATATCACCTCGGTGTCACACAAACACCTCAGAAGTCTGAGGAGAAACTTCTTTGGAAAATATGGTCGCTGACCATTTCCCCTAAATATGAAATAAGACAGAAACCCCGAGGTCGGCTCACAGTCTGCATTCTTCTCATGCCAGGGCAAAGGCGAGACCTGCATTTTAGTTACTGTTTCCCTTTGTTTCCCGGCGCAGCTCGTGCATCCTTATTTGGAAGTTTTCTTTTCTGGCCTACAAAGGGGAAAAAGACCATCCTCTGTACAAATTCAAATGCTTTCTCGGCCAGCCTTCCGGAGCGGCCGACAGAATCCTATTCTCTGAAAGGTGGACAGGACGTCAGAGATGCAGCTCAAGTCCTTTGCCATCATGAAGACCCATCAAGGTCAAAAAAGGAGAAATGAACCTCGAATGTCTGCCTCTGGACCCAGTTTTGTCTAATATTCCAACTGTCACCGAGGGAAAATAGAATGTGTTTGTTTCATTTACTCTACTTATAATTGAGCCTCACCAGAACCTCTCTATGTATTTGGTCCCCTTCGTTACACACACTCTCATTTCTAAAACACTCACATCTGACTTACAGCCTGTGGGGGTAGAGACTAAACTTTCTCAAGGGGCGACAGTAACAGTAACATTCAGTAACATTCGGAAGCCTGCCTATGAGTCCCAGCCCACCTTGCTTTCCCCCACTTCCTCTGTCCTCTCCACATTCCTCCTTCCCCTCACACATCCCTATTTGGCCCCCTCATGCCCCCTCATGTGAAAGAAACCTGAATTTCTCTAATTCTCATCAACTCGGGCTCTGCCCAACCAAGCCCTGGGGGTTATTCATCAGCCCCTGCAAACACAGGATCTTGCCCCGGGGGAGGAGGGGGAGCCTACCGCTGGGGAAAAGGTCTACCTGGGGGGGTGACGTCTGAGCTGCGGAGGCCTGAAAGGATCAGTGGGATGGACGTATAATGTATCTTTCAAAGGCAGCACTTTTTAAAAAAAAATTTTATTGATTTCAGAGACTGCGTGCCCCCCACTGGGGATCGAGCCCACAACCCAGGGACGTGCCCCCACCGGAATCGAACCATAACCTCCTGGTTCATAGGTCGACACCCAACCACTGAGGCAGGCCAGCGGGGCAAGGGCAGCACTTTTAAAAGTAATAATAATAGGCGTTAATTGGCCCCAATTGATGGGGCATCCCGGACAAAATGGTTTTATGTTCGAGCTATAGAGGAGTCAGCTGTCAGGTTCTGTGCCGGGCGCATCCCTGCGAAGGGCCAGGAGGAGGAGCGTGGTGTGGTTCAGACACAGAGGCCTGAGCACCTCCAGGGAGCGCTGAGGCAGGAACCACGCGTCAGGGCACAAGTGTACAGCCGCTCAGCTACCTGAGATGCTGTCACTAACAGGAACAAGAGGTCTCCAGAGAAGCTAAAAACTTCACACCCTTTCATTATTAGAAGCACTTCTGGCTTACACTCAATTCTGGCAGCTTTAGTTACTGCTTTCTAGGCTCAGGGGAGCAGATTAGAGGCAGCAGGTGACATAGAAAGCAGCCCAGAATCTGACAAGCATATGACCCTGGTGTGGACTGACCACAGCCATCAGAAGCCCCAGACACCCCAGAGTCAAGGCTGGTGACAGAACTGACAGTGATAGTGATGGTTTGAGCAATGAAAAAAATAGTAAATAAAACGGCCATGTTTGTAATACTTTAAGAACTCTTTGTATCTGAAATAGTTAGGAGGCTCTGGATACCAGAATTTCTTATAAAGGTCAAATGTACAGTTTACAGTAATATGCAATCACTGATCCAATTACTGTTACTTCTTGATTTTTATTCTTCCTTCTTAATCACAATTACTGACTGAAAACCCTACCAAGGCATAATGCACAAAAGCAGAATGTCATAAAGGTTAGGATGCCAGGAAGACTTCATACAAACACATGTGCAAACAAAACACATACACGCAGCCCCTCCCAACCGGCCCCGTTAACCTGCAGAGACGGTTTGACACATCTTTGGTCCCATCTGCAAGCATATGATTCCATGTAACGTTGGCACAATGTACTGTATTCAGACTGAAGGGAGAGCAGAAGAGACTTAGATAAAACTACACATTATTTTCATAACAGTTCCATGACCACTATGAATAGGTTCTTTGTTTATCTGTTGATAAATCAGAAGGTTAGACTGCTGATAATTTACCCTTCCAAGGTTTTGTGTTGTTTTTTTTAATTTGGCTACTGGTGCTAGAGAGAAAAGCAAGAGCAATCAGAGGAAGGAGATGAATTCTTTGGCAGACAAAACAAAGGGGATTTTCAAGGGCTTTGGGGGTTGTTGGCACTAGTGTTAGATATAGTTTCAGGTCAAAACTTATGACTACTTTTTATGAAAGTTTTATCATAATTCCTAATCTAACCCTTATCCATAATTAAGTTTAATTTGGAACATGTGCCTGGAAATTAGGGGAAGAATAGAGTGAAGAAGAAAATACCAATTTTTCTGGGGTGAAGACACGCTGACTGCTTGGGTCTGGCTGCAGGACTATTCCGTCCAAGTGCTTTGTCATGGAATGGCAAAGTCTTTCAAAGGATATACTGAAACCTCTAAAATTCTCAATGTGTTCTGCTCCTTCTAGAGCAAGGGTTAAAAAATAAGCAGAGGCAGGGGATGGTGGTACGAGCTGTGAGAGACACAGGGACATGCGACGGTGGGCTGGTTCAGTCCCCGAAGGGCTGAAAGGAGACAGTGAGTGGTCAAGTTCCCTGTGCCAACCCAGGGGGAGTCATTGGCCCAGGATATCTGGGTTAGATTTGTTGTGAGATGGAATGCAAAAAACTCGGTGAAAGAAGCTTTTCCAAAGTTCATAACAAATGATTTTTTTTAATTTAAAATTTTAAATATTTGGCCAACTACACTGATTTTAAAATGTCAAACCTAATTTCTGCTGAGAATTCAAAACTTTCCTGGAAATACAAGGAACACCATCAGCTTACTAAAACCCTCCTTTCTGCTAGGGCCTCTGCAGAGTGTTAGGAGCCATGGAGATGAGTAAGACCAATAAAGATTCTCAAGTGTTCTTACTCAGCTGGAGAAGAGCCAACTCTGATTCAATGTGCAAGCAGAGGGGGTGCCGGGGGCGTGATGGCTGGGGGAAGGTAGCCGACAATGAGCGGAGAGCATGGCAAGGGTGAAGACGCGCTGACTGCTTGGGTCTGGCTGCAGGACTATTCCGTCCAAGCGCTTTGTCATGGAATGGCAAAGTCTTTCAAAGGATATACTGAAACCTCTAAAATTCTCAATGTGTTCTGCTGCTTCTATGGCTCTACAATATGAGCTGGTCTCATCTGACAGGAGCCATATATAAACATTTTTTAAAGTATTTTATAAAAGAATTCAACAGCCTAAAATATCATACCTAACACACATTCAACAGGAAAAATCCCAGTCTCCTCCATTCCCAAAACACTCCTCTGAATTAGAAAGTTTAAAAGTTTAAAAATATTAAGTCACACTCCGAACAGCAATCAAGTCTCAACTACAACAGGCGGGCACATACAACCCACTCAACGGACACAGTTGGAGCACCCACCTCAGGTGATCATGAGCCCACAGGATACCTACTGCACAAGGCCACTCCCCCCAGACAGGGAGATGTAACAGCTCTACCTAATGCATAGAAACAAACACAGGGAGGCAGCCAAAATGGGGAGACAAAGAAACATCCCCCAAATGAAAAAATTCACTGCTTAAACACACACATACAAATTTAAGGCAAAGAGTAAGAAGCTAGTAGTGAGCTTTTCCAGAGTCGGGGCCACACAGGGAGGATCTCTTGTGCAGGCTCGCCCTGGGTCGTCTGCAGGCACCCCAAGGGTCTTCTGCAGTCCCTGCAGGTAGGCCGCGGCAGAAGACGGCCGCAGCCAGGCCTATGCACACGGGCCCAGCCCCATCAAGGTGAAGGGCAGCCCCTGGAGGTGCCCCAGTGCACACACTGCAATACAAGCTCCTTCTGGGGAAGGAGCAATTTACCAGCGAGGTCATCTCCGTCCCCGTGGAGGTGGTGGCGGTCCATCTCCGAAGCCCAGGGGCTCACTAACAGAGATATGTGGATGAGGCTTCCAAGAAGGAGCTCAAAGACATCCTTATCCAGTGTGACCAGACCCTGCTGGTAGCTGATTTCCGTCACTGTGAACGCAAAAAGCTGGGGCGGAAGGGGGGGCAGGGGCGGGGGGCTGGTGGCTGTGCTCACTACCAGAAATCCTACAGATAAGCCTATCTGGGTTCACCTTTGTAACAAACAATGGTTGTGGGGAAAAAATAAAAGAAGAAGCTAGCAGTGATAGCGGGGGAAATCTTCTAAGCTCACCTGCTAAGGCCTCTATAGAATACTGGCCACCTCTGTGTGAATATAAAAAGGCAAATGTGCCAAATGGCACCCTCTCCTCTGGATGCTACAGCCTCACCTGGGCCCACTCATCCCTTTCCCAGATGCCTTTAAACAGTGCACAACCTGCACAACTGCACCCAGCAGCCTCTCTGACAAGGCAAACACTGACAACCTGGTTGGCTGCTGAAGGACTGTTAACTGGGACCTTCTAAGTAAAAGATGTGTCATCCACCCAGTCCCTCTTTCATGCAAGGTTTCGTATCTTTCACTTGATCCGTTTCTCTTGTCCATTTTACAATACAGAGCCAGTCACAATGACCCAACACAGAGGATCGCAATCACCACCAAAGAGGAATCCTGCTGCTACCACAGCCAATACCAGGGCTAGAAAAGAGACGGAGGCTGGGAACTTGCCTTCTGCCTCAGGTGCGGCCAGAGGGGCTGAGGCGCTCCCACCGGGAAGAGATTGGGCAATTCCAACTCTTTTAAGCAAAAAGAGGGTGGGGGAGACTGAAGAGGAGGATTTTACCTCATTGACCCTTTAAATAGACCACCACCACCCCTGCCCAAGCAACTGAGGTCGTGGGGATGCCGCCATGAGGTGCGCCACCTGGATCTCTGTTCAAGAAAGAATGTGGCCTTCAGCTGCAGGGACTGCAGTTAGTGCCACCGGGACCCTAGGACTCCACCTGCCTTTGAGCTGAAGGCACATTCTTTCCGGGCAGCCACCAGCTGTGACTGACCACAGCAAGAGGACAGGACTGACCATTTCTGCCCGACCCGGGACTCCTCTAACAGGCAGCTTGCTCTGAGGATCTCCCAGCCCAAACCTGCTGCCTCCCCCTTTTCCTTTAAGTGTCGCATCTGCATCATGGTCTAAAGCAGCGGTCGCCAATCTCACGGACCACCGGTTGGCGACCGCTGGTCTAAAGCTTTCCTGGCCTAATTCTGCATCCCATCCCTTTTGTCTTTCTCGGGTATTACTCTCTAATCAACCTCATTCATTCCTAATTCTGTTTAAGGGTGTCTCAAAGAATAAAACTGACACAATACAGAAACTGTGTAAAAATCAATCTGACAGGAGCCATATATAAAAAATTTTTTAAGTATTTTATAAAAGAATTCAACAGCCTAAAATATCATACCTAACACACATTCAACAGGAAAAATCTGTCTCCTCCATCCCCAAAACACTTCTCTGAATTAGAAAGTTTAAAAATATTAAGTCACACTCCGAATGTCCTTCGTGGTGATGTCCTTGCCTCACCCAGCCTCCCTCCACTTACCCTTTCCCTTTACCACTAATCTTTGGGTCCTTTGCTCTGATGACCCATTGAAGCACCTGTTCTGATTCTAGTCCAAAGCATAACTGCCTCACTCCAGCCCCCAAGTACAGCTGATTGAAGATATGTTAATCTTTAACAAAACTCATTTCTAGGCTCTCATTGATGTATCCTATAGCATGTCACACAGCATTGAGAGACCAATTAAAATTATACTCAGACTTTCGGCCAACTATAGCCCAGCATTTAAAGTCTTTCCTAGCCCTAGCCGGATCGGCTCAGTGGCTAGAGGGTCAGCCTGCGGACCAAAGGGCGGTCAAGAGCATGTACCTCAGTTGCAGGCTTCCTGGCCCGGCCCTCGTCAGGGCTCCTGTAGAAGGCAACCAATCGATGTGTTGTTTCTCTGTCAATCCCTCTCTCTTCCACTCTCTCTAAAAATCAATAGGAAAATATCCTCGGGTGAGGATTAAAATAAATAAATAAATAAATAAAGTCTTTCCTAGGATTTTCTAATCTTATTGGCAGTGTATCAGCCGGAGTTTCCATTCTGAAGTGATATGCACTCTTTGAAAGATGCAATGAAATAGAAGTCTCCTTCCCGTGTCCCTCCCCACAGAGGGCTTTAAAAAGCACAGTCACTTTGAAATCACAGCACCCAAGGAACTCTCAAACGCCCTCGCCAGGGGAAGGTCTCTTCACAAGTTCCACACAAAGGAAATAACACGTCAGAGTTCTCACAATACCCGGGCAGTTGGGTCCTAGTGAGGGGTGTTTTTAAAATGTTACATATCCTGCCCTAACCGGTTCGGCTCAGTGGATAGAGGGTCAGCCTGCGGACTGAAGGGCCCCAGGTTGGATTCCGGTCAAGGGCATGTACCTTGGTTGCGGGCACATCCCCAGTGGGGAGTGTGAAGGAGGCAGCTGATCGATGTTTCTAACTTTCTATCCCTCTCCTTTCCTCTCTGTAAAAAATCAATAAAATATATTTTTAATAAAATAAAATGTTACATATCCTTTACCTAATAGTTTATCACTGGGCTGTTAGGACAAAGACATTATTTTGCAAATATTGGGTTACTCTGCCCAAAGAAGTTCGGATAATGCTGCATGTTAGAGAGCGACCCCTATGTAATCTATGCCGTGGCCCCATCTGTAAAACTTTTCTTCTCAGTATTCCCACGTGGCGAAGTTTCTGACCCCCGTGTTGTACAGTCCAGTGTACCCCAACTGCCAGGATGGCACCACCTCAGCCCAGCCCGGCCCCAAGGACGGGGCCAGCTGAAGCTAAGGCCCAAGGTCGTCAGCACAAAACTGTTCCCAATTCAAGGAATTGACTTGGACTAATTGCTCCATCTCTCAGAACCTCATTTCCTCGTTCGAATCCAAATGTAAAAGTTACCCCCTTGAAAAATGTTCCGACTTCTGGCCCTGTCACAGGGAGCAGTACCTGTCACCTGCCAGCCCGGGCCCGGGACCCAGCACCCGGTGGACCCTCTCTCCCCAATCAGCCACCATGCAATGTTTTTTAGGCTAAATTAAAGCCCATTTGTCTCATGTGCCCGCACATAAATGTTCCGCTTTGTTTTCAAGTGCAACCCCGTGGTTTTCAGCATCTAAATCTGTGCTGGAGGCCAGGGCGAAGGCTAGAGCCCAGCTGACTCCACGCGCTCGCTCCGTTTCCGCGGGAGGGGAAGCGGAGGTGAGGCGCCGCAACAAGCACGGGCTCCGCGGGAAAACCGCCTCGGTCAGCCCGGGTCGAGTCAACAAAAAATCCAGAAAGCGGGACACGAGAACGATGCGCTGCGAAACGGACAATGAGCCCGAGACGCCGCCAAGCCCTACTTTCCGTGGAAACGCTAGAAAGTCTGCAAGAACCGCCGACACGCGGACGGGAGACCTTGCCCGGGCCCAGGCAGGGGGCCGGGG
>NW_006383019.1:709241-710546 GCF_000327345.1 Myotis davidii
GTCCACACCGCCCGTCGGGCGCGCGCCGCCCGCCTCATCTGCATCCCGCCCGCCCACCTCATCTGCATATCTCTCAGGCGAGTCCGGAGTCCCCTCCAGGCGTGGGAGGGACGCCCAGCTGACCGACTCCGGGCCTCGGGGCAGCGCTGAGAACTGCGGAGGGACGAGGCTGGAAAAACCCCACTGCGCGAGGCTGACGCCAAGTGACACCTGAAAGGCAAAACCCTGCGCGAACAAAAATCCTGGGGTTGGCACAGGACAGGCGCTTCATAACTATTTGGGGGGTAAATGAGTGAATGGACGTACAAGCAACTCTTGAGGAGGAGGAGATGAAGAAAAATAACGCTTTAACAAAGACTTGCTGATTATCCAAGATGAATACTACGGCTAATAAAAATGCATACCAATCCTAAGTGGTAACTGTTTTGCTGCTATCAGCAATGACTAACTTATGGAAATTACCCTGAACAGCTTTCATAGTTAATCTCACAGTAAAAACACAACTAACTAAATCTTGCTGTGAAAAACATGTAATAAAATCATGAGTGGAATGGCTGGTTCTATCTCCTCCATCACTTGAACACTGTGGTCCATTCTCTGTTCTCATCTTCCCCTGGAGTGCCCTAATGCTCAGTCATCTCTACCCAACTTGGCCATCTCTTCTCTGTCTAACTTGGCCATCACATCAGACCTGTAGCTTTTAAACACCACTTTTGTATTTTCAATCCTCTCTTCTGAAATCCAGATTCATTTACCCAACTACCTTCTTGACACTCCACTTAAATGTCTTAATAGGCATCTCCAATTTAACTGGAACAAAACCAAATTCTTGATTCTTCTCCCACAGATGTTTCACATAGTCTTCTCCACCTCCATAAATGGAATATATATCGTAAATGCCATCATAGCTCAGCACTTCTTGCCACTTCCACTGCTACCACCTAGTCCCGTGGTCGGCAAACTGCAGCTCGCAAGCCACATGCGGCTCTTGGCCCCTTGAGTGTGGCTCTTCCTAAGCCTTAGGAGTACTCTACCGTATTTGCCGGCGTATAAGACGATTTTTTGGCCCTGAAAAATATGCCTCCAAGTGGGGGGTCGTCTTATACGCCAGGTACACTTCAGATAGACTGCCCATAGTGCTTGCCCCGTGCCATAGTGGCCTCCCGATGCCCGCCCACTTCATTCCACATACCGTTCAGGCATCAGCAACGCTGCTGGGTGTATGCTCGGCTGTTATGCGATTTTGCTGTTATGCGATTTTACCACACTCGCAAAATCGCACACAGCCGACCATAACCCCAGCAT
>NW_006383019.1:711283-713641 GCF_000327345.1 Myotis davidii
GGCCCTCAAAAGAAATTTAAATCGTTGTACTGTTGATATTTGGCTCTGTTGACTAATGAGTTTGCCGACCACTGACCTAGTCCAAGCCATGGTCATCACCTACCAGGATTTCTGCAACTGCCTCCTAACCAGCCTCCCGTCCTCTGCCCCTGCCTCTCTATAGTCTGTTCTTCAGATAACAGAGGGATGCTTCTAAAACCTGGTCAATCATATCACACCTCCACTTACAAAGCTAATGGCTTTCTGCCTCACTGGGAGGAAAACCCAAAGCCCTCACAATGGCCTCCAAGACCCTGAATAATTGTCCCCACGGGCCCTCACCCCCCATCAGTGGACTCACTTTCTCCCTCTCACGTTGCTTTTGCTAAGTTGCCTTCTTGCTGTTCCTCAAATACATGAGGCATGCTCCCACCTAAAGGCCTGGGCACTCGCTGTTCCTTCTGCCTAGAATGCTCTTCCCACACAGTTTCAATCTACATTTCATAGACCGTAGGGTTCGTGCTCTCTCACTTCTGGGATTTCTGGTCAAATGCCATTGTATTAAGAGGGGCCTCTCTTGTTGCATCACATTAAATAGTAAACCAGACCCTTAATACATACATTTCTCTGCTTTGTTGAGCTCCATGGTGTTTATCACCATTTAATATACTACATATTTACTTGCTTACTGGTTTATTGTCTCTCCTCTAGAGTACAAGTTTCATGAGAACTACAGGCCTTCTCTCAAAGATGCCCATGTCTGGCTTGGATTCCTATGGCAACCAAAGCTGCCACCTCCGGCTTGGTGCCTACATCAATAAGTGTCTTTATAGCTGTATCACTGCTGAGAGAGATGTTGGAAAGATCGTCACCATCAATCAGTTAACACTGGTCGCTTCTGAGAGTTGGTGTTCTGGATCATGCTTTAACTTTCTTTGTACTTTTCCATGCCTTAGAGTGGCTTAAATATCTGTTTTGTACATGACACTACTCAAAAGGAGGGGGGAAACCTCAACTTTCTTTTTTTTAATTTTTTTTATGGATTTCAGAGAGGAAGATGGAGAGAGATAGAAACATCAATGATGAGAGAGAATCATTGACCGGCTGCCTCCTGCACGCCCCCCACTGGGGATCGAGCCCACAACCCCGGCATTTACCCTTGACTGGAATCAAACCCAGGACCCTTCAGTCCTCAGGCCGATACTTTATCCACTGAGTCAAACCAGCCAGGGCCCTTAACTTTCTTAATAGCCAAAGGCCAACTTGCTAAACAGAGACTAAGTTCACACAAAGAAAAACAAAAGAAACTTAAATGTGGGAAGAAAGACTAAGAGAGGGTAACAACGTTTGGCGCCTTACTCACATGAAACGTTCTTCAGGCAGAGAGCATGTAAATTGCTAAAACACTCCGATGCTGGAAAAGTGACAGAGAAGTCAAGGGAGGATCTAGAAAGACAGCAGCCGGTTCATGGTGCTGGTGCTGGCGGCGAAACAGGCAGTGGCTGGCAATGGCCGAGGCACCTTATGGGGTGATGGGAATGTTCGGAAACTTAGCTGTGGATAGTTATAACTCAGTAAATTTACTAAAAGTATTGGATAGCACATTTTATTTTATTTTTTTGTTTTTTTTAATATATTTTATTGATTTTTTACAGAGAAGAAGGGAGAGGGATAGAAAGTCAGAAACATCGATGAGAGAGATCGATCAGCTGCCTCCTGCACGCCCCCCAGTAGGGACGTGCCTGCAACCAAGGTACATGCCCTTGACCGGAATCGAACCCGGGACCCTTGAGTCCGCAGGCCGACGCTTTGTCCACTGAGCCAAACCGGTTCAGCGGATAGCACATTTTAAATGGGTAAATTTTATGATAAGTTATACTTCAATAAAGCTGTGGTTTTTTTTCTTAAGTCAAGCGAGATACTTACGAGTGTCCCGACTAACGAGTTTTTTGATACCAGCTGTCTCTCTGCCAATTTTTTGCATTGAGTTGATAGAGTAGTTTGAGTTAACGAGCTCTTTAACGAGCTCAGCCTTGGAACGAATTAAACTCGTAAGTCAGGCCCCACTGTATATGGATAAGACTCCAAGATCATGTATTATTTCTGAACTAAAAGGAGCCCCATCCCCACTCCAAATCAGTTAGTACGAATGAAGTCTCGGGGGCGGGGAGCTCACTGCCAGGAATCAAGGCCAGAAAGACAAGGGCTTTGAAGAAGATGAGATTAAGGGAAAAAGAGAAACATCAGCCACGCTCAGGATGTGCTGGCTTATTGACTGTGCTGCCAGCAGGTCCAACAAACTGGGTTCCACCCAAAGCAAGAAACTTCTAGGGCAGGAAACAGAACCAGTGCAGGCGGGGCATGGGAGGCATCGGAAGA
>NW_006383019.1:713695-722140 GCF_000327345.1 Myotis davidii
GTTGTGGATGCCTGCCTGCTTGCTCAGGGAGGTGCTGCCCCGCTGGCCCTTTCATGCTGAACAGCCTCTGTCAGTGTCCAAGTGGCAGAGGGGCCGGGGCGGAGGGCGGGCGGTGCCAGGCACGGACATGCGCATCCTGGACACGCAGGCCCCAGCGGCAGGGCCCTGTCTTTGTTCAGCAGAGTGAACAAGGGCTTGATTGTGGAAGAGTCCGGAGTGTGTTCAAAGAACCAGCCGCCGGAGCCCAGGACGGGAGTTCCAGGCATGAGCAGGAGCCTGAGGGCTGCAGTGGGGTCTCGCTGGGCAAGGCCGCGGTTCGCTCCTGCTTCTCACCCAGTGAGGGGGCTCGGAGGGGTGTGAGCCGAGCAGTGGCCTGAGGAAAACTGTGATTTAGAAAAATCACTCTGGTAATACAAACCCTGCGCTCTTCCACACCCTCTACCTACCATTTTACAGAAAACCAAACCAACCAACACACCCACTTCAATAAGATGTGCTGATAACGCCTGGGAGGAGCCTACTGGTGTGCCTGCTCCCACCGTTCGGGTTGTCTGCTCAAGAAGAGTCAGGTGTATTTGTTCCAAGCCTGTTATGCTAATCGTACCAATGGTTTTATTTACATCACTTAATTACTACGTAAACCAATGAAATAGGAGCACAAAGAGAGACACAGTTTCTTCAAAAGCCACGCTGCAGACTTTGAAAAGACGCAGTGAAGGCGAGTCATTGAAAAAGGTGTGAGGCAAGAAGCGATGTAAGGATGAGGGGAATATTTGTACACATGGGAAAGGATTGTACACGGTCTTCTTCTGAAGGACACAGTTCTTGCTCCTGTTGAGAGGAACTAAAACTGAAAGTCATGGCAGAGGTATTACAAGCGTGGGAAGACGTTAGGGAACCCAAGCAACAGGTCTGCTTTAAGAAAATGCCAGGCCCCAGAACTGAAGATGGGTGCATGAACACTTGCATGTTTTAGGTGAAAATAAAGTGTTTAAAGTACATGTTACATTTTTAGGATTCCCTGATTTAACTAACGTTGCCCATTAATTGATGCAATTTGATCCCAATCTCACAGAACAGAAGAGAGTGGAGTGAGCAGTACTAGCAGCGCCCCTCCAACAGGAAGCCGCTGGCTGTAGGCCAGGGATGCAATGCTGGTGGGCTAGGGCAGCCGTGGGCAAACTACGGCCAGCGGGCCGGATACGGCCCGTTTGAAATGAATAAAACTAAAAAAAAAAAAAGACCGTACCCTTTTATGTAATGATGTTTACTTTGAATTTATATTAGTTCACACAAACACTCCATCCATGCTTTTGTTCCGGCCCTCCGGTCCAGTTTAAGAACCCATTGTGGCCCTCGAGTCAAAAAGTTTGCCCACTCCTGGGCTAGGGGAACCCAGAGGAGATGAAAAGGCGTGGAAAAGATGTGGCTGGAAAAGACAATTACACATTAAAGGAAGGGAAGCTGACAACGTGACAAGAGAATTTTTCTGGGTGACGAAAAGTGGCACTGTGGTCACGCGCTAAGTCCAGATGCTACAGGAAGCAGGTGAGCAACCCTGCAATGAGGGTGGTGAGTTTCATTTAGACAAATCCAAGGAGAGAGCAATGTAAACGCCGGAGGAGCAGAAGCTGAAGCTGCCGTTGCTTTGTTAATTCTGCATCCCTAGCACCTAGAAGAAGCTTGGAAAAGACAGACACTCTAACTTCTTGAAAGGAATGAATGGATGCACGCACATGCAGAATATCCACAGGCATTCCCAGCAAATAGTTGGAGTGTTTCCAGAATGCAGGGTGCAAGTTGGGGCAGAGGTGCGGGTTTGGGAGTCATCAGGAACCTTGTCTACCCTGTAAGCCTCGGGCCTGAAGTAGTGGCTCCCACATGGAAGGAGACAAGAGAAGATGTCAAAGAAAAGGTCTTTGACCTTCACAGCAATGCCTTCAGGGTTGGAAAGGCCTTTAAGGAGATCTTCTGATCCTATCACCCGACCTCTGCTCCGCGGAGCCATTCAGCTTACAATGGCCATTTCCCTAGCAATCGTGGGAAATTCTTTCCTACAGCAACACACCTCTCTGAACTCCTGTGGCTGTTAGAACATTCTTCCATAGATTATGCCAAAGCCTGGCCCTAATGTTAATACTTGGAACCAAAAGGAAAAGTTTAATTTCTTTTTTTAATCCTCACCCAAGAATATTTTTCCATTGACTTCTAGAGAGAGAGAGGAAGGGCAGGGGAGAGGCAGAGACACATTGATTGGTTGCTTTCATCACGCACCCTGACCAGGGCTGGGGATCAAGCCTGCGACCGAGGTACGTGCACTTAACTGGAATGGAACATGGGACCCTTCAGTCCACGGGCCGACACCCCATCCACTGAGCCAAACAAGCCAGGGAGGAAAAGTTTACTTTTGACCAGAAAAGGAATTGGTTGACAAAGTGATAACTTTGGAAGAAAAAAACATGTCATGTTAGGAAAGCAAAGCAGGTAGATTTTCTTAAATATGTTTGGAGAGAGAGAAATCTCTATTTTAGAAGCATTGACCGATTACCCTCCCCTGCCCCCGCTGAGCCACACTGGCCAGGGTGGATTTTCGTTTTAATTGCTGTAATTCCTAAGTAGGAGATTCTGTTCAGGAAGATGGTTTGAGATGAAAACCACATTTTATAAAAGTATCTACATGTCAGCTTCTGCTCTTGGTTGCTCACATATGCCATTTCATTTCATCCTACAACTCCTGAGCGGAGTGTCTCACAGACACAGAACATGCTCAGAGAGGCTCAGGCTTGCCGGTCACACAGGATGCTTCTCCAAGGTGGAGATCTGACCGCCGTCAACAATGGACACTGATGGGGTTGGGTTCCTGAAGCTGCAGTGTGACGGCACAGGTGTCCTCGGTGTGCTTAGGCCGACGTGAGGGCATGTCTAAAAACTAAAAAAATGGCCCTCGCTGGTTTGGCTCAGTGGATAGAGCGTTGGCCTGCAGACTGAAGGGTCCCAGGTTCGATTCCGGTCAAGAGCACTTGCCCGGGTTGCACGCTCAATCCCAGTGGGGGACGTGCAGGAGGCAGCCGATCAATGATTATGTCTCATCATTGATGTTTCTATCTCTCTCTCCCTCTCCCTTACTCTCTGAAACCAATAAAATATATATATTTAAAACCTGAAAACAACACACTAACTTGGATGAATATGAGGCTCGCTGAGACCTATCAGGAAATGGTGTGGAAGCTAATCCTGAACAGGAGCCGAGGTGTTGAAACGGTAGGGACAAAAGCAGCCTGGCTGTTCCTGCAGCTCAGCCCGTGTTTCTGTCTTCTCTCACGCATTTACCCCCAGAACGGCCTATGCCCTGAAAGGGTAGATCAAACCGTAGGAAGAGGAAACTGAAATCCAAGAAAATCGCCTAATGAGCTTAAAGTTCCTGCCCAGGGACATGACACCCACAACGCCGGGTACCCGGCGAACACGGCCACGAACTGCTGTCAGTCACCACTGAGACGCGCTGGTGCAGTGCCAGAGATGCCACCCTGAACAAAGAGGCTCCGTTGCTATGGGTCGATCTCCAAAATGCACTGCTCAGGGAACCAGCACGCGTGTGGAGCGCGTGTCCATTTATGCCGCCGGTGCGGAAAGGGGAGCCTCCCTCCACACTGGGCAGCTCCTGCCGGACAGTGATGAGTGGTTAGGAGCAAAACCTGTCACCGCACCTTTACACCTTGAACCATGTGGATTGATTACCTATTCAAAAATGAATAAAGTTTAAAATGTTTTACCTGACAGCCCTGGATGGTGTGGCTCAGTACGTTGAGTGTCGTCTATGCACCAGAAGGTCCCGGTTCGATTCCCAGTCAGGGCACATCCCAGGTTGCAGGCTCAATCCCCAGTGGGGCGTGCAGGAGGCAGCAGTGGTTAGATGTTTCTATCTCTCTCTCCCTCTCCCTTCCTCTCTCTCTAAAATCAATTAAAAATATTTTTAAAGAAAGTTTTGCCTGACAAAAGACTGGCGTTGGATAGAACAACATTTTAAAGGGATGGTTTCTAAGTGCCTACAATGACAGAGATAGTACTGGGAGCACCAAGAAAAAATCACTGAGAACAAGCCAAACTGTTCTAGGTCTCTTTCACGTGCTTTCATTTCAAAATCCGCAGACATGGCTACTCGCAGTGGTAGCAGTGGTGGTGGCGGGGGCTGACTCAGGTGGCAGAGCTGGGATGGGGCAGGAAGGACAGGACAAAGCGCAGTCTGTGCTTCCGCGAAGCTTTTCCTACAGTCGTGCTGTCCCCACTGACTGTGTCCAAACCTTGTTTTTCATTTCTCTGGCATCAACCCCACATACAGTTTCTCTGCACACAGATTATCAACTATATGTTAATTTAATTTATTACAAATTTCTTGATTTAATGTTCCAAAACTAATTCCCACATCATAAAATCACCACATCTGGGCTGTCTTTTGGGTTGATAAGATAGAGATAAGTATCCCATCCAAACAGCCTTAAGAAAATCTGAGCAAGTTCAGTTGGGGGCAGGGGAGGTATCAACAGTACACACTTCTATTCTGACTATCTGTACTGCAATTTGCTTAGGAAAAATATTTCCACAGTATTAAAATGATTTTTGACATGAGAATCAATCAGTGGATAGAGCGTCAGCCTGCGGACTGAAGGGTCCCAGGTTCAATTCCGGTCAAGGGCATGTACCTTGGTTGCAGGCGCATCCCCAGTGGGGGGTGTGCAGGAGGTAGCTGATCGATGTTTCTCTCTCATCGATGTTTCTAACTCTCTATCCCTCTCCCTTCCTCTCTGCAAAAAAATCAATAAAAAAATATTAAAAAACCAAAGTTTATATCATTACAGGCCTATCTCAAGAACAAGAGAAATCCAAAGTAAACAGCCTAACATCGCATCTTAAAGAACTAGAAAAAGAACAAAAGCAACCCAAAGTCAGCAAAAGAAAGAAAATAATAAAATAGAGCAGAATTGAATGAAATAGAAAACAAAAAGATTATACAAAAAATTAATAAAAGAAAGAGCTGGTTCTTTGAAAAGATTAATAAAATTGACAACCCCCTGGCTAGACTCATTAAGGAAAAAAAGGGAAAAGACCCATATAAACAAAATCAGAAGTGAGAGAGGAGAGGTCATCACAGATAAACAAAGGACCATATTAGAATATTATGAAAGACTATATGCCACCAAATTCAATAAACTAGAAGAAATGGGTAAGTTCCTGGAAATATATAACTTTCCTAGACTAAATCATGAAGAATTGGAAAATTGCTGTAGCCGGTTTGGCTCAATGGATAGAGCATCAGCCTGTGGACTGAAGGGTCCTGGGTTTGATTCTGGTCAAGGGCACATGCCCAGGTTGCAGGCTCGGTCCCCAGTGGGGGGTGTGCAGGAGGCAGCCAATCAGTGATTCTCTCTCATCATTGATGTTTCTATCTCTCCCTTCCTCTCTGAAATCAATAAAAATATATTTAAAAAAAAATTGGAAACTCTAAATACCTCCCAAAAAGTAAAAGTCCAGGACCAGATGGCTTCACCAGTGAATTTTACTGAATGTTCAAAGAAGGTTTAAAACATATCCTCAAACTCTTCCAAAAAATTGAAAAAGAGGTAATACTTCCTAACACATTCTGTGAGGCCAATATAACACTGATACCAAAACCTGGCAAAGAGGATAAAAAAATAAAACTACAGACCAATGTCTCTGATGAACACAGATGCAAAAATCCTAAACCAAACACTAGCAAATCTAATATAACAGTACACCCACAGTTTCATACATCACGATCAAGTGGGGTTCATTCCAGGGGTACAAGGATGGTTCAATATACACAAATCAATCAATGTAATACACCACATTGACCAAAGAATGGATAAAAATCATATGATCTCATCAATAGATGCATAAAAAGCATTTGATATGATACAACATATTTGATAAAAAACTCTCAGCAAAGTGGGAATAGAGGGAGTATATGTCAACATAATAAAGGCCATATATGACAAATCTACAGCAAACATCATACTCAATAGGAAAAAACTAAAACCATTTCCACGGAGAACAGGAACAAGACAGGGATGCCCGCTTTCACCATGATAAACCCAGCTAATATACTCAATGGTGAAAACCTGAAAGCTTTTCCTCTAAGATCAGGAACAAGACAAGGATGTCCACTCTCACCTCTTATTCAGCAAAGTGCTGGGAGTCCTAGGCAGAGCAATGAGGCAAGAGAAAGGAATAAAAGGCATCCAAATAGGGAAGGAAGAAGCCAAACTGTCACTTTTTGTGGACAACATGATCTATATATAGAAAACACTACAGACTCCACCAAAAAAAAAACATGATTAGAAACAATAAATACAGTCAAGTTGCAGGATACAAAATCAATGTGCAAAAAAATCCACTGCCTCCTGTATACTAACAAAAAAACTTCAGAAAAAGAAATGAAATTTAAAAAAAAAACACCAATTCCTTTTGCAATTGCAACCCAGAGAATATAATACCTGGGAATAAACTTAACAAAGAATGTAAA
Source organism: Myotis davidii (assembly GCF_000327345.1). Taxonomy (NCBI): domain Eukaryota; kingdom Metazoa; phylum Chordata; class Mammalia; order Chiroptera; family Vespertilionidae; genus Myotis; species Myotis davidii. The sequence continues at coordinate 720,237 of NW_006383019.1, forward strand.
AGACCTATATACTAAAAATTACAAAGCATTATTAAAAGAGATTGAAAAAGAAACAACAAAATGGAAAAATATCCCATGCTCATAGATTGGAAGAATCACATAGTTAAAACGGCCATATTACTCAAAGCAATATACAGATTTTATGCAATCCATCAAAATCCCAATGTCATTTTTAAAAAAATAGAATGAGATATCACCAGATTTGTATGGAACCACAAAAGACCCCAAATAGCCAAAGCAATCCTGAGAAAAAAGAACCAAGCTGGAGGTATCACACTACCTGACTTCAAATTATACTACAGAGCTACGATAATCAAAACAGCATGGTACTGGCAGAAAAACAGACACACAGATAATGGAACAGAATAGAGAGCCCAGCTATAAAACCACATGTACACAGACAGATAATTTTCAACAAAGGAGCCAGAAACACATAATGGAGTAAAAATAGTTTCTTCAATAAATGGTGCTGGGAAAACTGGAAATCCACATGCAAACGAATGAAATTGTATTACAGTTTGACCCCATGTACAACAATTAATTCAAAATGGATTAAAGACCTAAATATAAGACCTGAAACAATAAGTTACACAGAAGAAAAGATAGGAACCAAACTTCTGGATCTTGGTAGTAGAGAACATTTTATGAACTGGATCCCCAAGGCAAGGGACGTAAAGGCAAAATAAATGAATGGGACTATTTCAAACTAAAAAGCCTCTGCACAGCAAAAGAAACAGACAACAAAACAGCAAGAAAATAAAGCAGTCAGTTACCCACAAGGGAGCTCCCTTAAGACTGTCAGCTGATTCCTCAACAGAAACATTTCAGGCTAGAAGGGTAGGTGCAAAATATTCAAAGTGGTAAAAAGCAAGGACCTACGACCAACATTACTCTAGCAAGGCTATCGTTCAAAATTAAAGGAGTATTAACACAGACTTGGGCAAGGTAAAATTGGCATAGAACATTCTATTTTTTTAACTTTTAGAAAACAGTGGGCTATCAGTTTAAAACAGTGACATTCTTTTAAATCCCACGTGTACTATATGTTGAATCACGAGCACTTTTGTTTTCACCTGTGGGGCTACAGGAACCTCCTCTGGCCAAGTGCACCTCCAAATGGGATTAGTGTTCAACCCGAGTCACCACTCACCAGGTCTCGTCTCACCCAACCCCACGGCCAGTGAGAGCAGGAAGTGACCCTGCGTCTACCTGCAACCCATCCATGAGGATCTGGATAGACCAAAAGGACCGAGAGCAAGGACTCAGACAGCTATCTGCACACCATGCTGATAGCAATGGTATGCACGGTAGCCAGGAGGTGTGGACAATACAAATGTCCATTGATGGGTGAATGGATAAACAAAAGTGGTATAGCCTTACAATGGAATATTACTCAGCCTTTTGAAACGAAGAAAATTCTAACACCTGGACGAACCTTGAATACATTATACTAAGTGAAATAAGCCGGACATTAAAGGACAATACTGCATAATTCCAATTCTATGAAATACCAAGAATAGGTCAGTTCATAGAGACAGAAAGTGAAACGATGGTTAGCAGGGGCCAAGGGGGGGAGGAATGAAGAGTTATTGTTTAATGATTAGAGTTTCAGTTTTGCCAGATGTAAAGGATTCTAGAGATGGATGTTAATGACGGTTGCACAACAATGTAAGCATGCTAATATCCCTGGGCTGCACACTTAGAAATGCTTAATACGATACATTTTATGTGCTGTTATTTTACCACAATTAAAAAATAAATCCATCAGGCTGGCAAGGATGTGGAGAGAAAGGAACCCTAGCACACTGCTGGTGGGAACACAGACTGGTGCAACCATTATGGAAAACAGTATGAAGTTTCCTCAGAAAATTAAAAATAGAACTCCCATTTGACCCAGTGATCCC
>NW_006383019.1:722285-744192 GCF_000327345.1 Myotis davidii
GGAGGGTGAGCAGGGGCCGAGGAAGGGAGGAATGAAGAGTTACTGTTTATGATTAAAGTTTCAGTCTTGCCAGATGAAAAGGATTCTGGAGATGGATGTTAATGACGGTTGCACAACAATGTAAGCGTGCTAATATCCCTGGCCTGCACACTTAGAAATGCTTAATACGATACATTTTACGTGCTGTTATTTTACCACAATTAAAAAATAAATCCATCAGGCTGGCAAGGATGTGGAGAGAAAGGAACCCTCGCGCACTGCTGGTGGGAACACAGACTGGTGCAGACAACTGTGGAAAACAGTATGGAGTTTCCTAAAAAAGTTAAAAATGGAACTCCCATTTGACCCAGTGATCCCGCTTCTAGGAATATATCCCAAGAGACTAGAAACACCAGTCAGAAAGGACATAAGCACCCCTATGTTCATAGCAGCACCATTCAACATAGCTAAGATCTGGAAACAGCCTAAGTGCCCATCAGCAGATGAGTGGATTAAAAACTGTGGTACATCTACACAATGGAATACTATGCCACTATAAAAAAGAAGGAACAAAGTAAATTTATACATTTTATATAGCAAATACAAAAATAAAAATGCTATTAATACTTTCTCCTACTTCTCCTGATATAGGGACTTGTATGCATGCATATTAGCATAACCCATGGACACAGACACAGGGCGGTGGGGGCTTGTCCTCGGGGGTGGGAGTGGCTGGGGAGGGGGCGATGGGGGAAAAGGAGACATATTTAATACTTTAAACAATAAGTAAATAAATACATAAGTAAATCCATCAGGAGAGTTTAGTACTGTTGACTCTACACCTCAAAATAAACCCAGAACCCGACTACTGACCCCAGCTCTCCGGCCGCACCCCGTCCAGGCGCCTCCTTCCTAGTGTCCAGCATAGCCTCTGACCTGGTCTCCCCTTTCCAAATGCAGTCAGGCCGCTCTACTGGTCTGTCCTCTTTGCTTCCCCACTCCGGCCCCTCCCCCGAAGCCCAGCCTCTCTGGCCTCCTCTCTGCTGTCCTCTTCCTCCGCCCTCACTTGGCTGCAGTCACCCCGGCCTCCTCCTCCTCCTGTTCCCCGTGGGTCACCCTCCTTGTCTACCTAGCTGACTTCCTCACCCCTTCACGTGGTGTTCATGAAGCGCCACAAACAGACAGCGCTGTCCTGTCCACTGGTGGTCCCCCCTCTTGCCAAGAACAGTGCTGGGCACATAGGAGCCACTTAAAAATATTTGTTGAATTAATGAATAACTAAAAGGAGGATGGTTTCTAGGCCGGTACTGAAACCTTTCTTCCGGAACCAGGACTCAAAGCGGAAGAGCACAGCAGTGTCTTTGAGGAGGCTGCCACCTACTGGCTGGATTCCTCCATCGCTCGCGGGGGCTCAACATTTCATGTGGCCCTGAGATGTGCGGTTAATGAGGTAGCAGGGAGGACGGCGGCCCATGCACAGCGACCACCCTGTCCTCTAAGATCCGTGCCTATTGGGTAAGATGAGATCCACCCAAAGGATACCCTGGAGAGAAAGGGAAGAAGAACGTATCTGGGCTGTAATGCAGACCTGTTCATAATATTGATTTTTTAAAACTCAGAGGAGTGGATGTGGAGTGGCGAAACATTGGGTGGGCATGGGAGACAGAAAGCCAAACTCATTTGAGCTTTATGAAGCCAAGTCTCCTGACCGGATTGAAACGCCATGCTCTTCAAGCTGCTGTCAAAATACAGGGAGGTCCCAGGCCAGCAGAGGGGCGACAGGAAGCAGGCAGCAGCTGCTCCCATGGAGCCCAAGGCTGCAGCCCTGCCCGTGTCTGCAGCCCTGCCCCATGGCTGCGGCCCTGCCCCATGGCTGAGGCCCTGCCCCATGGCTGATGCCGACTGGCAGAGCTCAGGGCACAGCGCAAAGCTGGATACCAGAACCTAGTCCTAGACAGAGGCTAAAAAAGGCTTCCAGAAAGTTCACGCAGCCCCGATCAAGCAGTTCCCATACCCCTGGGTTAGATGGTGAATTCGCACTATATGCAAGTGTGAGCAACCACAAAATTATTACCAAAAGACTGGTAATTATTGGCCAAGTGCTTCTCCAAAAGGGATTGGTGTTCAACCTTCATCACCTGGTTATGCTCATATGCATACAAGTCGTTTGGTTGATCTCTAACACCCCCCACCCCCACCCCCACCCCCACCTTCCCTCTGAAGTTTGACCGTCTGTTCAGTGTTTCTCTGTCTCTGGATCTATTTTGTTCATCAATGTATGTTGTTCATTATCTTCCACAAGTGAGTGAGATCTTGTGCTATTTATCTTTCTCCGACTGGCTTATTTCGCTTAGTATAATGCTCTCCAGGTCCATTACCATTATTCCTCTGGTACTAGGTTTGACGGTTCCCCCTAAGGACAGATCAATTCCCAAGAAAGGGTGCAATACAAGCTGATGGTAGGTTTAACTATTGTGAGGTTAAAACCACAATACTGTTTTATAATTTCATGACAAGATCCTTTTCAAAATTAATACAGTTGAAAGCACAGATAATAGCACCCATTACAGAAAACTTGTCACAAAGTCAAAACTTCAACAATACGACTGAGGGAAAGTCTTAAGCCATAAAGAAAAGTCTGTCCCCAAGGAGTCTATATTTCATTTACATCTTCCTTTTAACAGGAAACGAATGACATGTTGCTAGCATTCTCCTCGTTTTCTTTTCTTTTGTTATTTTCCTTTACAGCTGAATCTCTAGAGAATGAATGTAAGTCCAGTGAGTATGCAAAGGGGTGCGCTTTCTAACACACACGCAAAAATCATTTCCTTCATTTCTCTGCTTTTCGTGCATGTAAAACAAAGACAAAATGTGACCCAATGGCCCCCTAACACTGCTGTACAATCGCAGGAGAGGCGGCACCTGCTACAGGGCAATGAAAGCTGATGGGCGCTGCCACTGTATATACAGGGTGTCCGAAAAATGTATATACAGAAGGTCCTCGGGTTATGCCAGAGATCCATTCCTACGACGCGACGTAATGCGATTTTCACCAGAAGTCGGAACCCACCTACATAAGCACCTACGTCACTCACATGGAGCACAAACACATAGTAATGAAGTGAAACAGTAAAAAAAAATTAAAAGAAAGATAACAGCCCTAACTGGTTTGGCTCAGTGGATAGAGCATCAACCTGCAGACTGAAGGGTCCTAGGTTCGATTCCGGTCAAGGGCATGTATCTTGGTTGCGGGCACATCCCCCCTGGGGGAGGGGGGTCCAGGAGGCAGCTCATTGATGTTTCTCTCTCATCAATGTTTCTGACTATCATTCTCCCTTCCTCTCTGTAAAAAAAAATCAATAAAATAAATAAATAAAAGAAAGATAACAATCCCTGACCTTTACTTGTGGTAAATAAAGAATAAAAAACATAAAGCACATATGTGCATATGTCGAAATGATGGAACTTTTGTTTTTTTATAAATAAGTGGGAGATGGCAATGTAACCACGAAACGACATACGTCAGACTTGAGGACTGTCTGTACACACATGAATAATTCTGAAGGCAGTGTTTACTAAAATAGGAAGGAAGTGGACTTTTGTACATTGATTTTGTATTCTGTAACTTTACTGAATGTATTTATTGTTTCTAATAGTTTTTTGATGGAGTCTCTAGGGCAGCGGTTCTCAACCTGTGGGTTCACGACCCCTTTGGCGGAATGACCCTTTCACAGGGGTCGCCCTAAGACCATCCTGCATATCAGATATTTACATTACGATTCATAACAGTAGCAACATTACAGTTATGAAGTAGCAACGAAAATAATTTTATGGTTGGGTCACAACATGAGGAACTGTATTTAAAGGGCAAAAAGGTTGAGAACCACTGCTCTAGGGTTTTCTAGATAAAAATCATGTCATCTGCAAAAAGTGACAATTTTACCTCTTTATTCCCAATTGGATGCCTTTTATTTCTTTCTCTTGTCTGACTGCTCTGGCTAGGGCTGCTAGGAGTATGTTACAACAGTGGTGAGTGTGGGCATCTTTGTCTTGTTCCTGATTTTAGAGGAAAAGCTTCTATTTTTCACCATTGAGTATGCTATTAGCAGAGGGTCTGTTATAGATGGTCTTTTCTTATGTTTTGGTACTTTCCGTCTATATCCATTTTAGAGTGTTTTAATCACAAATGAATGTTGTATCTTGTAAAATGCTATTTCTGCATCTATTGATAAGATCATACAAGTTTTATCTTTTCTTTGGTTAATGCAGTGAATCACATTGATTGATTTGTGAGTGTTGAACCATCCTTGTGCCCCTCTAATGAACCCCCTTTGATCCTGGTGTAGTTGGTTTTTTTTTAATGTACTGTTGTATTCGAATTGCTAGTATTTTGTTGAGGATGTTTGCATCTGTGCTCATCAGAGCTATTAGTCTTTTGTTTTCTTTTTGTGTGTTATCCTTGCCAGGTTTTGGTATCCGTGTAATGTTGGCCTCATAAAATGTGTTAGGAAGTATTGCCTCTTCTTCATTTTTTTGAAGAGTTTGCGATCTTCGAATGTTTGGTAGAATTCACTAAAGAACTCCCCTTCTCCTAGACTTCTACTTTTGGGGAGGTTTTTGATAGTTGTTTCAATTTCCTCACTGTTGATAGGTCTACTTAAATTTTCCAGTTCTTCATGAATCTTGTCTAGGAAGGTTATATATTTCTAAGAACTTGTCCACTTCTACTTGGCTATTGAATTTGAAGGAATATAGTCTTTCATAGTATTCTAGTGTGATCCTTTGTATTTCTGTGGTGTCCATTATAACTTCTCATCTTTCGTTTCTGATTTTGTTTGAGGCTTCTCCTTTTCCCATAGATTTATCAATTTTATTAATCTTTTCAAAGAACCAGCTCTTTGTTGCATTAATTTTTATACTGTCCTTTTTATCTCTATTTCACTTAATTCTGATCTAATTTTTACTTCCTTCTTCTGCTGACTTTGGGCTGCATTTGTTCGTTGAGTTCTTTAAGGTGTAATGTTAGGTCGTTTATTTGGGATTTCTCTTGCTTCCTGAGGTAGGCCTGTAATGATATGGACTGCCCTCTTAGTACCACTTTGCTGCATGACAAAGTTTTGAGACGTAGTGTTGTCATTCTCGTTTGTCTCTATGTATCTCCTGACCTCTCCTTTTATTTTCTCTTTAACCCAGTAGCATGTTGTTTAATCTCCACATATTTGTGTTTCCCCCACAACCTTGTTTTTGCAGTTGCTTTCCAATTTCAAAGCATAGTGGTTGGAGGATATGCTTGGTATGATTTTAAATTTACTGGAACCAGTTTTGTGTCCCAACATATGGTCTATCTTGAGAATGCCCCATAGCACTGGAGAATGTATAACCTGGTGCTCGGGGTGAAAGGCTCTGTAAATGTTATGTCCATTTGGTCTAATGTGTCACTTAAGGCTGATATTTCCTTATTGATTTTCTGTTTGGATGCTCTATCCATCGCTGTCAATGCGGGTATTTAGGCCCCCAACTATAATTGTGTTTTTGTCAGTTTTTCCCTTTAGTTCTAGTAGTAGTTACTTTATATATTGTGGTGCTCCTTGATTGGGTGCATATATATTGAGATGTTCTGTCTTTTTGATGTACTGTCCCTTTTATCATCATAAACTGTCCATATTTGTCTCTTGTTACCTTTTTTTAAAATCTTGAAATCGATGTTGTCATATGTATATATGGCCACACCTGCTCTTCCCTGGATGCCATTTGCTTAGAGAACCATTCCCCACCCTTTCACTTTGAGTTCCTATTTGTCCTTGTAGCTGAGATGTGTCTCCTGAAGGCACCACATGGTTGGGTTTTGTTTTGTCACCCAATCTGCTACTCTGTGCCTTTAATTGCTAAGTTCAGTCCATTTACATTTAGAGTGACTACTGATATATGAAATTTCCTATAGCCATTTTATCTTTTGTTTTCTGATAGCTCTGGCTTTCCATTGTTCTTTTCCCTTGTGTTTCTATCTGTTGTTTTGGTTTGGTGGTATTTTATGATTTTTCCCGTTTCCTCCTTTTTTAATGTATGTGTCTCAGTTCTGTTTTTTGTATGTGTGTGTGTATGGTTACCATTAAGTTTATGCAAAAGAAAGTTTTATGTATACAGTAGCCCTTTTTCTTCTGAATGCATCTTATCTTTACAAATATAGATCTTTACTTCTTTCTTATGTTTTTGTTGTCACAAAGTATCCCTATTTATGCTGAGTTCATTTCCAAATTTCAGTAGCTATTTTCCTCTCTTTTAAAAATTACTTACCTTCTTTATTGTTATATTTTAGTGTATCATAATCTATTCTGAATAAGGGTTGCAATATCCAGCTTCTGTCTGTCAATCATCTTACTTATAGTTTTGTATCTTTTTGTCTTTTGTTTCAGGTATAACAGTCCCTTCAGTATTTCTTGTAACGGAGATATTGTGGTGGTAAATTCCCTCAGCTTTTGTATGTCTGAAAAAGTCTTTATTTCTCCTTCAGATTTAAAGGATAACTTTGCTAGATATTTTTAGTTGGTAATTTCTCTCTTTCAATGGTTTGAATATTTGATTCTTAGCTTGTAAGGTTTCAGCTGAAAAAAACTGATGATACTCTAAATGGAATTTTCTTCATCTTTTCCCTGGCTGCCTTGAGATTTCTTCCATCTCCAGTAATTTTTGGCAGTTTTCACATAATGTGCCTTAGAGATGGCCTTTTTGGATAATTGGGTGTTCTGCTTGCTTCTTGGACTCAAGGATCCAGCTCTGCCCACAGGTTTGGGATGCTCTCATCAACTACTTATTTGACTAGGCACTCTGTTACCTTCTCCTTCTCTCTGCCTTCTGGTATACCCACTATTCTTACACTACACTTTCTGATGAAGTCAGATAGTTCTCATTGAGTTCTTTCTTTCTTTTTATTTTTACCCTGAAGTCTCTCTTCTTCTACCCGTATCATTTGTATATTTCCATATACACTAATTTGCTCTATCTGGTCAGCTCTATTTCCTAAGCTTGCTAGTTCATTCTTTATCTCTTCTTCTTATAGAATTTCCATTTGGTTCTTTTTAAAAGTTTCATTCTCTTGTGTAAAGTGATCCTTTTGTTTGTTGATTTGATTTGACTTCATTAAACAATCTACCTATATTTTTTTGTATCTTGTAGATTTTTTCCAGAACCGCAATATTGAATTCTCTGTCATTTATATAACGTATTTCCATTTCTTTAAGTTTATTTCCTGGGAGATTTTGCATTTTCTTTCTGAGCTGCCTCATTATCTTGGTTACTCACAGTATTTGATGGATTCCTTTTCTGCCTAGGCATCTATAGGAACAAAACCTGATTTTTAAAATATATATATTATTTAAATCTTTTTTTTCAATTACAGTTGACATACAATATTATATTCATTTCAGATGTACATTACAGTGATCAGACATTATATAACTTACTAAGTGATCATTCCAATAAATTTTGCACCCATCTGACACTATACATAGTTCTTAGAATATTATTGACTATATTCCTTATGCTATACTTTGAATCTTTATGACTATTCTGTAACAACCAATTTGTACTTGTTAATCCTTCACCTTTTTCATCCATATCCCCAACCCCTCTCTCATCTGGAAACCATAAAAATGTTTTCTGTATCCATGAGTCTATTTTTGTTCTGCTTGTCTGTTTATGTTTTTAGATTCAATTGTTGAGATATGTTTTTATTGTTCATATGTATTTTTTCTTCTTAAAGAAGACCTTTTAGCATTTCATATAATACTAGTTTAGCGTGGTAGTGATGAACTTCTTTAGATTTTTCTTGTCTGGGAAGCTCTTTACCTGACCTTCAATTCTAAATGATAGCTTTTCTGGATAGAGTAATCTTGGTTGTAGGCCCTTACTTTTCATCACTTTCTTTTATTTCTTATTATTTTTTTAAGTTAAATGCTTTTTAATTTTTGGCCTATTTTTTATTTTTAAAAAATCTTTATTGTTGAGAGTATTACAGATGTTCCCCTTTATTCCCCCATTGCTCCCCTCCACCCGGTCGCTGTCCCAACACAGGCCTTCACCACCCTATTGTCTGTGTCCATAGGTAATGCATGTAAGTTCTTTGATTAATCTCTTCCTACACCCCTTCCCTCTGAGATTCATCAGTCTGTTTCATGTTTCTATGCCTCTGATTCTATTTTATTCATCAGTTTATTTTGTTCATTAGATTCCTTGTTTATTTTTATATTCAGTTGTTGATAGATATGTATTTATTGCCATTTTATTGTTCAGATAGCTGCTTCTTCTTCTTCTTCTTCTTCTCTGCTTTTCTTTTGCTGTTTTTAAGATTCTCTGTCTTTAACCTTTACCATTTTAATTATGATGTGTCTTAGTGTGAGACTCTTTGGATTCCTCTTGTTTGGGACTCTCTACTTCCTGGACTTGTACATCTATTTCTTTCACCAGTAGAGGAAAATTTCTGTCATTGTTTCTTCAAATAGGTTTTCAATATCTTGCTCTCTCTATTCTTCTGGCACCCCCATAATGTGAATGTTGGTACACTTGAAGTTGTCCCAGAGGCTCCTTATACTATCTTCTTATATTTTTTATTCTTTTTTTTCTCTTCTGCTTGGGTGTTTTTTGCTTCCTCATATTCCAAATCATTGATTCTCGGAATTCTCTACTCTACCGTTGAATCCCTGTAAATTATTCTTTTTTCAGTTAGTGTATGCTTAATTTCTGACTAGTCCTTTTTCATGTCTTTGATGTGTCACTAAGGTTCTTGAAATTCTCACTAAGATCCTTGAAATTCTCACCAAGTCCCTTGAAGCTCTCATTAAGAACCTTGAACATCCTTATAACCACTGTTTAGAACTCCATGTCTAGTAGTTTGCTTGCTTCCATTTCATTTAGTTCTTTTTCTGGAGATTTCTTCTGTTCTTTGCTTTTGATTACTTTCAATATTTCTTGCCAATCCCTTCTGGCCTGAAATGTTTCTGTTGAGAAATCAGCTGACAGTCTTATGGGAGCTCACACATTCTGATTGGTGTTTTTTGCTTCCTTATATTCCAAATCACTGATTTGATTATCTGCTTCATCTATTCTACTGTTGATTCACTGTAAATTATTCTTCACTTTAGTTAGTGCATATTTCATTTCTGACAGGTTCTTTTTTATGGTCTCCATGTTCTTTTGAATACTGTTGAAGTTCTCACTAAGTTCACTGAGCATCCTTATAACCAGTGTTTTGAACTCTGTATCTAGTAGACTGCTTGTCTCCATTATGCTTAGTTCTTTTTCTAGAGTTTTGTCCTATTCTTTCATTTGGGATATGTTTCTTTGTCTCCTCACTTGGCAGCCTACCTGTGTTTGTTTCTATGTATTAGGTAGAGCTGCTATGTATCCTGAGCTTGGAAGAGTGGTCATATGTAGTAGGTGCTCTGTAGGGCCCCGTGGCATAGGCTCTCCCAATCACCTAAGCTGAGTACTCTGGATGCGACCCCCACCCCATGTGGGCTGTGTATTCCCTCCTATTATAGTTGAGCATTGGTTGCTATTAGACCATCAATGGGAGGGATTTACCCCCAGTCCGACTGGCTGCAATGACTGGCTGTAACCACCGACCACTGTGGAGGATTAAATGTGCAGGGACTACCCTCAGAGCAGGACTTACTTCAACGGGGTGCTGGTGCCTGCTGAGTCTGTCCCTTGAGTGCGTCACTTGTGGAAGTGGTTGGGTGGTGGTCTGAAGCTATCCACCAGGTGTGCTGGCTCTGGGGCCTCCAGGTGGTACAGGCCAAGTTCAGCTGCACCTGTGCTCTGTTCAGGGCCACCTGGCATGAGCTACAAAGTGATCTGCTGATGGCTGCTACTTGTGTTGGGCTTGGAGGTGCCCAGGTGAGGCCAAGTTGTGAACTAACACTGGCTGCTGCTAGTACCAGGTCTGGGGCAACTTAGCCAGAGTACAGGGGATTCTGAGGCCAGATGCTGCTGCTTGTTTGAGAGATTTTAGAAAAGTCTGAAACATGAGCCAAGACAGGCCATTTGTATGGAAAAGCCACTCAAAACAGTTTGGATGGGCTTGGAAGCAAGGTGGGGTTGGGTCTCATGGAATCGCCAGGATGAGGGGTGTCTCTGAAAAGGACAATGGCCTCTGCCAGCACTTTTGTCTGACAGAAAGCTGCCAGCCTGAGCTCTTGCCCTGACGTAAGACAATTCAGTTCCTCCCTGTACGTCCCTGGTAGCTTTCTAGCTGCTGTCCCAGCACTGGAGCTCAGAGAGTGTGAGTCCAAGTAAGTCTGTGTGCAGGTCCTGTAAGAGGAACTGCCTAGAACTCCAGAAGCCCTCTGTTTCCCTCAGCCACAATCCCTGCTGGTTTTTACAGCCAGAAGTTATGGGGACTTCTCTTCCTGGCACTGGAACCCTGGCCTGCTGTGGGACTAGGACCCCTGGTTCCTCAGGAGGAACCTCTGCAGCTGAAATATCCTTCCCAATTTTTATAGACCACATGTGGGTGTGGAACCAGCCTGTTCTGCATCTCCATCCCTCCAACTAGTCTCAATGTAGTTTCTTCTTTAAATCCCTAGTTGTAGGACGTCCATTCAGCCAAATGCAGGCAGTTCTGAACGATGGTTGTTCTGTAGCTGTAATTTTGATGTGGTTGTGAGAGGATTCAAGTACCACATTTACCTATGCCACCATCTTGACCAGAACTTCTGCTTTTTTGTTTTTTGGGGGTTTTTTTAACAAGTAGCTTCTCTAGTAACTTGATAAGAAGTCTTTCTTTTGTTCTCCAGTAGGTGACACTGAAGCACAAATTTTTAAATTTCTCTTGCGTTGCTTTGGTTTGTCGGATCTCTGCTAGATGGTGGAAAATGTCTTCTATTCTCTGGGGAGGTGAGCTTCTCCTCTGTGGCCCGGTCACCTCAGTTTCAGGGTTCCGCACCCATGGGGCAACGTGGTCAGGAACAGGGTTCCAGGAAATCCCAGTGCTGTTCTCTGCAGAGATGGGTGGGGGTGGGCGAACTGGAGAGGCCTATTGGTCTTTGTAGATTTGTTCTCCTCCCAGTAATGGTGACTGCTAGACCTCAGCTGCCTCACTTTCGTGTCTTCGCCCCTGTCATTGCAATTAGTTGCAGAATGCACCTGCTGCTCAGGGGGAACTGTTTCTGTCTCTCCAGTTCTCGGGGCAGCAGATAACATGCTCTGTAGCTCAACACTTGCGGCTACAACTCCCTCTGGGGCCTGCGGCTAGTCTGGAAGGGTGAGGGGCGCCAGCCTGGCTCCATGGCTTTGTTTTTCTGCCTGCAGTGGCAGACACCATACAACCACAGCGGCACCTCCACACCATCTCTGCCCAGGTTACTGGGTTCAGGTGCAGCCTATACCAACCACTGCGTTAGGCATGCTCACCTCACTGCATCTCTCTGCTCCTCCGGACTGCAGATGGCAACCTGGTTCCTTCCCTCTTTCGAGACTGCGGGGAGCGAGGGGCTGCGTCTGTGACACCCTTTTCTGCTCTGCTCCTTTCCCGCCCCACCGGCTCCCTCTGAGTCGCCTGCCTTCAGAGTTTCAATGTGAGGGTCTCTCAGGTGTGCTTGTATATGAGCAGGGAAGCCTTTATTGAATGACAGCTGTTCAACTTGTAACTTCAAAGTAAGAGACCAGAGTAACCTTCCTCATTGCCTCTGATGTCACTCCTCTGTTCTTTCATGTTTTAAGTTTTCTATGTTCTGGACTCAACTATAATGGTTAAAAAACCTTTTCTAGCCCGACCGGCGTGGCTCAGTGGTTGAGCGTTGACCTGTAAACCAGGAGGTCACGGTTCGATTCCTGGTCAGGGCATATGCCTGGGTTGCAGGCGCGGTCCCCAGGTTGGAACGTGCAGGAGGCAGCCAATCGATAATTCCCTCTCAACCCAGTGGTTCTCAACCCTTTAAATACAGTTCCTCATGTTGTGACCCAACCATAAAATTATTTTCGTTGCTACTTCATAACTGTAATGTTGCTACTGTTATGAATCATAATGTAAAGATCTCATATGCAGGATGGTCTTAGGCGACCCCTATGAAAGGGTCGTTCGACCACCAAGGGGGTCGTGACCCACAGGTTGAGAACTGCTGCTCTAACCCTTTCCCTTCCTGTCTGATATATATACTTTTCTGTTTCTCAAAGAGACAGTAATACTGAGAAAGTTCACATTTCCATGGCCCCCGCCCTCTAAGCAACTCGGTGCAGAGCATCCCGTTCTCCATGGGATGTTGAACACCACATCTGCGAGGGACCTACAGAGCCGGTTCATTCACTCCTCAATGCCCGTCACCCCAAGACACGCCAGGACCTAGGCCGCCTTGCCTGGACTTCACACGCACGATGGCAGGTGCACACCTGGAAGGACAGCGGGAACCACGGCATCCCCATCACCTTTCTGTTCTTGTCTGTCCCCCCCCACCCCCCGATGTAAACTCCATGGGCTGGATGTTGTTGCCGAAAGCAGTACCTGGCCCAGAGTAAGTGCTCCACACATATCTGATGCGGGGAGGATGCATCAGCCACCGACGTGCTGTCCTGGGCCAGGATGAGTGGCCTGCTGGGTCCCTCTGACCTGGGCCCCTCCTGCCTGGGCCCCTCAGACATGCATTCCTGACCTGCGTCCCTCCTACCTGGGTGGCTCCTCAGGCGGCTCTCAGTGAGCTCGGAGATGGTTCCGGCTGTCGAAGTCTTTTTCAGTCGGACTACCGCGGAAGCGGTGGTACTTCCCGGCTTGTTGAGCATGTCCTCGCTGCTGGCCCTCTTGAGCTAAGAGAGAGGTAGAGGGGAAGAGAGGATCAAAAGACCCGTTTTCAGTAAGGAGTGCTACACACCAAGAAGCCTGTGAGCAATCCCACGGCCCAGAGGTTACGGCGCAGTGAGGGCCCTTTGCGGAGCACGGCAGTGCGAAGTGGACAAGTGCAAAGCTCCACACCCCTGTGTGTGTCCTTCACAGGCTGGAGCATAACCTTCCCTACGTGTCAAAGAATATTATAAGATTAGGGGTGAACAATACCATTGTGTCACACTTCACAGTGAATTCCTAAATACCCTGTTGCCCGAAAAAATATTTTTTAAAGAATGGGAGCTGATGAAAAAAGAACTGTGAGATGCACAAAAGTCAGGACATGGCGATGCACAAAATAATTCAAGGACAAAATTAACTTAAAAATACGTGTCTGGAGGAAGCAGAGGGAAGAGATGTACAAGACCTGGAATCGACCGTGCTCAACACCAAGAACTCCGCCCAGGGTCCCCCGCAGACAACGGGTTCCCAGGGAAGAGAGGACGTTTTGGAGGCCAGAAGAGCAGCTACTGAATGACAGCAAGAAAGCAGAACCCCTCGCTCCTTTTCTGCTCTCTTCTCTGTCATAAAAAGGGAGACCAAACATTTCTCAAAAGAAATTGGGGTTTAAGCGGGGCCCCCATGCAGCACCGCTGGCCTGGCCTGTCTCCAGCGTTCGCAGCCCGTGTGACAACGATGTCACTGGCGTCCTCAGGGTAGGAGTCATCACACTGAATCTGCAGTGGAAGCTGTCGGACGACGTTCAGCCACAGCTGCTCTGAAACTAAAAACCCGGGCAGGGTGGGCTGCACCGAGGAGAGCACAGTGGGAGCCTCTGGCCATCAGGAATCAGTCTCCACGTCGACAACCATATTGTATCTCAGCTGCGGGACCTACGGCTGGTGGAGGCGGTGTGTGGTTTCATGCGCCAGGAGGGTTTGGATCCCAGGTTTGTATTTGACAGATGTCTCCCTGTGTCTCCTCTTGTATCTGCAACTTCACTGAAACCACAGAATGGGAAGCAAGACCAGACACCAACGCACAGGTGTCGCTGAAGACCATACGGTGTCGGGCTGCTTATTGCTGGTCATGATGACACGGGCCCTCAGCGTTCCAAACCTGTCCCTCCACTAACTATTCTGACTGCAGAGCTATGTCCACTGGGGCCGTTCCCAACCAGCTCGCGCTTCCTTGGAGAGACCCATGTCTGAGTGTGTGGAGTGCAGTCTGAGCGAACTGGTTAGAGTGGTCTGCCTGCTTTAAGGGAGACACTTCCTGCAGGACGGGGCCTAATACACTGAGTGCTTCCTCTGCAGCTGTGGAGACCTGGAGTTGACTGATGACGATGATGATGTGGCTTCATGCCCGGAGGCCTGGAAGGAAGGCCACAGGGCGAGGCACAGCCTTGCCACCCGCTGATGAACCTGCAGACAGGCGAATGTGCCAGCGGAGCAGCAGCTGAGACCCCCACCTGTGTGTGCAGCATCACACGGGTGAGAGTGCGGGACCGAGCGCTGTGACAATAATCTGTCCTTTGAACCGAAACACACAGTGTGGAATGGTATGTTTTAGGAATCAGTCCAGATGTGAATTTTTTCCAAGCAACTTCACTGAAACCATATAATGGGGTGCGTTTTTCTTGGAGAGGCTCTATATAGTCATATTCTAGAAAGCATAGTTAGCTGTACTAATGCTTTTATACGAAGAATATATAAAAACATTTTGTGATTTTAAAGACAACTATAAAATAAAATTGTTTCATCTGCTGGTGAAAAAAAAGAGGGGGAGCCTTAAATGACCTATCACTGCTGATCCAGGAAATGACACCAAGTTAGTGAGAAAGACCAAAGGACTTCTCCCAACCACTGTAAGTCTTTAAACAACATTACTGAAAAGGGATTGTTGTAGAACAGTGATTTTCACCCCGTTTGCAGCAAGAATTTTTAAAACATGCACTACCTGACCATTTAGTCACGGGCACTGATCTTTTTTCCCTTACATCATCAAATAAAAAAGTGACAACAGCCAGCACAACAGCCGTCCAGTGTGAATGAATCAAAATTATATCTGTTTTTTGTCAGATCAGCAAAAAATGTCTTTTTTGGTGTGCCACCGAATTTCAGTAATTAGTGTATGTGCCATGAGATGAAAAAGGATGGAAATCATTGTTCTAAAACCCCAGAGACAGGAAGATGCCCAGAGCCATTACGAATATATCTGACATCTGGAGAAAGCAGTGTGGAGAGATGGAGAGTGGGTAGCCCCTCCCACTGCACTGGTGGAAAGGCCCTGCTCCATCCACTGGCTTCGGGGTCATTTACAGAGAATTAGGGTTTAAAGGTTTTCACGATTAAAAAACACACACACATTTTCCACTTTGCATTGTTTACATTTCAGGGAGCTACACACCCCCAGAGTAGCTTAAAAGAGAAAAAATGCTAATACCAGGTGTCAGTGAGGTGGCGGGACAAGCTGACAACCATTTGGGAAAACTGGCAGAGTCTACTAACGCCAAGTATTTGCACCCTAGGAGGCAGCAATCCTGCTCTTCGGTCTATGCCCAAGAGAAGTGAGCACACAGGCTCACTGAACATCAAAAGAATGTTCAGCCCGGCCGGCGTGGCTCAGGGGTTGAGCATCGGCCAATGAACCAGGAGGTCACCGTTCGATTCCTGGTCAGGGCACATGCTGAGTTATAGGCTTGACCCCCGGGGGTCCTGCAGGAGGCAGCTGATCAATGATTCTCTCTCATCATGGATGTTTCTATCTCTCCCTCTCCCTTCCTCTCTGAAATCACAGAGGAAATCTGCAGCCTCTCAAAGTAGCCCTCAGGCCACCAGTGTAATTCTTATCTGACAACAGTGCATGAGGTCAGCAACTTCTTCTCAGTAGAAAAAGCAGCTGTTACTCACTCTGCCTAGAAGCATGCCCAGGTACCTCCCTAGGTCCCCAAAGCAAAATCTATTCTGATTTAGGCTTTGAAAACTCCCCAGACAACACACCAAACAGAAAAAGAGAAACCATTGTAGTTAAGGGAATTTTAATGCAAATGATACGCACTTGGTCCTGCTTTCCTCTACCTGATTCTCTGACGTCACTAAGGTCAGCAAACGTCACACAGAGAGGTGGAAGAATCAGATTCGTACTTTTATCATCTTTCCTCCTCGCAAAAGGCCCAGGGAGCCGAGGGTCGGTCTGCGAATCCAACAAACGAGAGGGCAGAGGGGCCAGGAGGGAAGCTGCCTCTGCAAACCCCGCAGCCCCGCGCCCACGTGGGCGGGAGGGCAGGTCGCCTGGCCCTTCTCCCTCCTCCGCAGGAGGCGGGAGGACAGGGCCCAGGCAGCGGACGTGCGGTCCAGTCTGTGCTGTCAGCACATCTGACCGCGGTAAGTCAGGCGGGCTGCTGGCCACAGCGCTCTCCTCACCCTGTTGCTCAGAAGCTTTTCCAGGAAGCGGAACATAAAGGTGAAAGCAATTCTCCACATCCTCCCAAGCGAAATAGTGTCCTTTGGCACTATCTCTTGGACGCAGCCTCCAGTCTGGGAAGCTACTGGTCTCAGCTACTGACTCTTGATCTTGCCCGGCTCCTGGCTGCACTGTTGGCTTTGTTTCCTGGTCCCTGACAGCAGCCACGTGAGATCTCTGGTTTGTGACAGCCGGTCGGGCAGGGATGCGCTTTGGCATTGCTTTGGTACGTTCCGTAAGTACTTTCACCAACTGGCTGATGGTGAAGCTGCCAAGCACCGCCAGGAGAGCTTACAAAGGAAAAACATGCAAATAGCTCACAGATGAAAGGAACTACAAATTCTTCTCAATCCCACAGAGGTCGTGGGGGAAACCGGAAACTCTAAAATCGTCACACAGGACTGTCCAGTCTGTAAAGGCCGATGCCACGTGATGGCTGAAGCACTTCTCAGACTGGGCACACCTCAGAATGTGGGAGTCTCCTGAAGGCACGCTGCTGCCTGGACCCGACCCCAATTGGCCACCACCACCTCCTTTCTGACTCCTAGACCTCGGTGGGGCCTGGGAACTTGAGTTTCTACCTTTCCCAGTGATGCCACGCTGCGGTCTGGGAAGCACTTTGAGAACCAATGTTTAGAGCAGCAGCGTCGACGGAAATACAGTACAAGCCACAGGCATAGTTTTATAGAGTCTGGAAGCCACATTATAAAAGCACTGTGACTGCTGGACAAAATTAATGTTAAGAATAGATTTTCTTAACCCAATACATTCAAAACATTATCAACAATGTAAAGTATGTTGGTAAGGCATCCGACTTGTTTTTGTATTAACTCTTCCAAATCTGGTGTGACTTTGCACTTGGAGCACATCTGGGTTTTGACTAGCCATGTTCCAGGGGCTCAACTGCAGCCTGTGGCTTGTGGGTACTGCCCTGGGCAGTGCGGGGTTAGAGCACGCCCCAAGAAAGACTGCACAAGACTGACGGGTGCCCGGGACGTGTAAAGAGCATGCCTAAACTATACGACTCTGCTCTCTGGGCATGGGGGCCCTGACCCCTGGCCACAGGGGCCTGGGCAGGCTCAGTACATGCCTAGCCAAGCAGACCTTTCCCTATTTTTTTTGCTTAGTTTTCTTTAAAGCAAATCAGAAGTAAGTAAATAAGCAGACAAGCCTTCCAGGAATGTGAGAGGCTTGGGCATGGTGGCATCCCTGCTCACGCCACGCTCTGAAGACCAGACACCAGCAGATGACACAGAAGCAAATGGAAGGGGGTAACAGCGAGTCTTGGGTGTTCCAGTCCCCGATCCCAGCCTCTCTGAGCTCCAGTCTGTCCCTCTGTCCTGCCCACAGTGACATGGGAGCCTTAGGGTCTGTTCAGTCTAGTTCTTTCCGGCCAGAGCTGGCTCAAGTCAATGTTCTGTCATTTGCAGCCAAGGAAGCTGAGCGGCCAGACAGGTGGCCTGCTCGCCTCAGCGCACCCCCGGCGCTTCCCCTCCGGCACTGGGCTTGACTAGCACGGGCGAGGCCTCCCCCATCCCTGGGCCATGCGCCCCTGCTTCTCTCACTGCCCTTCAGAGGGTAAGCATTCGAAGTAGGAGGTTTCATTCCACTTTGGTGGATTTGTTTCCATTTTCCTGGTTTTGACCAAAGACATATCTATCCACCCCTATGTGCCTGCTCACTACAGAGCAGCTAGAGTGAGGTGTTCGGTGTACCACGCTGCCGCCCTGCATGTGTGCAGGTCTTCATTGTCAACACAGGGGCCAGTCTCCGAGCTGTTCTGTCTATCGCCATGTCCTCTTTCCCGGAGATGGGCAGGGGAGGCGCCCTCTTCCGCTGCTCCCTCCCTGGGCCCTGGTGCTCTCTTCCACAGGCTGAGGCCTGCAGGTGCTGAGGCGCGAAATGGGAGCAGCAAGTGTCTAATAGGAGAATCTGCTTTCCCCCGGCATTTCCCTGTGGAACAAGTTTCCAAAATGCTCACCCATCGACAGCAGAAGTGGCCAACATTTCTTTGTCCTCAGGGAACACTCCTGAGCTTCCAGAAGCTCACTGGTCTGTCATTGGGGAAATGTATGCTTTTATTTGAAATTTAAATCAAAGATGTCTCCCAAGTATGCTACAGGTCAAAGGTCATAAAGACAAAAGTCACGGGAATAATGGCTGAATCCAGGATCACAGTCATGAAGGACTTCAGTGTGGAACCCTCACAGGACCACTCCCAACCTCCCGGAGGTTCACAGACGGAAGGGCAGAGTCAGGACCCCTTGGCCTGGTCTGGGCCCTTCCTCCCGCCTGACATCCCCCATCCTGCCACGCCTGGCGGTGGTCTGATGGACAGCTACACGCAGCTATGGAAACGGCCATGCAGAGCAGGGGGTGGGACACGCGGAGCAGGGGTGTGAGGCAGTAGGAGCTGCAGCGGTGAGGATGGCGCTGTACAGGGTGGTGGGATGATGTCTGATAGGGAGACCTTTGAGCACAGACTTAAAGGAGGAGGATGGGGAGGATGCTCAGAGGGAGGAAATGGGTAGAGAGCAGCAAACCCACTGCGGCAGGAGTGAGCCCCGCTCATCAGAGGAACCGCCGCTGAGCCCAGAGAGCCCGAGGCCACAGCAGGGAGCCAGGGCAGGGGGAGGGCCATGGCTTCCAGCGAGCAGGCATGGGGCAGGTCTCCAGGGCAGTACTGACCACTCTGAATGAATGGAGAGAGGCCTTGAGGGTTCCAAGCAGAGAAGGGGCGTGATCCATGTGCTAAAAGGACCACTGGCTTCTGTTGAGGATGAATGATGGGCGCAAAGATGAAGCAGAGAGGACATTGGGAAGCGTGCAGGGAAGGCAGCGGCACGACCAGGTGGTCCCAGCAGAGGTAATGGGAGTGAATGGAATTGGCATCTATTTTTAAGGTAGAAGTGATGGCATCTTGTTGATGAACTATGGGATGTGAGAAGTATTCAAAAATGATGCCCTGGGCTCTGGCCTGGGCAGCCGAAAGGACAGGGTTGCTATTACTCCAATGGGGAGATTCAGGAGCAGGCTAGGGGAGGCGTGGGACCTGGAGGGGAAGGCATCAAGATTCGGTTTGGGACATGTTACATTCGGAGTGCCTTTCAGGCAGCCCACAGGCAAGGTGACAAAGGCAATTGGAGGGGTCCTGGTTGGAGACACAGAAATGGACACAAGAATACATGGAACATGCAGACACCACAGCCTGCCCCAGGCCACATCGCATGTCAGCGCCCAGGGAGCATCGCAGGTCCTTCTGCACAGTCAAGCTGAGGCATATGCAGATGGCGCTACGGTTCACTTAATTATAAACTAGCTTCCTCTTATAGCTAGGATATTACATTAATTTTTCAAAAATGTGTGTGTGGGTAGGTCATACTACCTCTGACTTCATCGCAGGGCAGAAAGGAGGTGTTGGGTGACACAGTAACTAGAAAAGAGCTGAGGCCCAAGGACTGTGCCCTGGGTCCACCCAACATTTGAAACCAGGGCAGAGGGAGTCGGCAGGGAGACTCCTACCCCTAAGGAAGGAGGCAACTGAGAGAAGAAGACATTCCCAGACGCGGGGCCTAATCAACAGTGTTGACTCTGCTGATAGTCAAGTAAGACAAGGATGGAGACTGGCCACTGGATTACCAGATCGTTAGTGATCCTGACCCCATGTGGTGGGTGCCGGGGCAGAGCTCTGCCTGGAGTCCAGGTAATCCAGGGAAACATCTGGCAGATCTCCATCTCCATCCCAAATGCCCCTGCTACAAAGCCTTTGCTCTGCTCCTTTAGGTTCTCCTGGGCCCTCCCTGGAGGCCTTGCTCCAGCCCTGGAGGCCACTAGCTTTACCCCCTCCCAGCCCCTCCCATCCCCCGAGCAGACACTGGACGCCCAGCCCTCACCCTGTGCGTATCGGGCTATACCTTGCTGAGCTGGGACTCACACGCCAGCGAGGTTGAAGACTTAGAACTCTTCATGCCAGAGGAGGCCGTGGGGAGGGGTCGTGCGCGGTCACTCCCATGGCTCCCCACTTTGGTGACTGGACTCCAGGGCTTGGCTGCGCTCCTCATGTTTGTCGAGTGGGTCTGTCTCTCTGTAGAAGAGCAGAAGAGAACAACATGTGTCCACGATTTGAGCCCGCTGAGTGACATCACAGAGCTTTACCCCTATACCACCCCCACCCCATCATCATGGAGAGCCAGCGCCTATGACCGGGCGGCAGGCAGTTCTACTCCTAAGAAGATGCCCTTGCACTAGGCTAATTTTTGCAACTTCACAACAGCTGTTACCAAACTATAAAGATGTGCAATATGATCGACGCTCTGACATTACTTCTCAGCATATGATGGCTTTTTCTCAGGCAGGGACACCTACTACAATATTCCTATACATACCCATACATTATCTATGTGCATCCATTTTCCCATGTAAAACAGGTCAGCCTGAGTCAAGACACACTGTGTCCATAAGCCTTGAAGCTTTAGGGCTGACAATGGCACAACCTACCTCATTTTTAAATAGGCATAAATGAATTACCGTATTTTCCTGTGTATAAGACGCCCCCCCACTTTTCCAACCCAAAATTAAGAAATCAATATTTTAAACATTTTTCTGGTTTTCCTCTTAAGGCCGTCTTCTTTGTTGGCATCTTAAGGAGTTGTTCTTCCTGTTTTCTCCACTGTCTGGTCACACACTTAGTGGGAGGAGGTCCAAACTGTCTCTCTGCAGCTCTATTTCCATGCTCTTTTGCATAGCTGACGACATTCAGTTTGAATTTTGCAGAGTAAGACAATCGCTTACAGGTATTTATCTTTTTGTTTTTTGACATCTTTATGGGCTCAGAATGCTCCAGTCCCTGTTGCATCTGCGCACTCTCCACCTCCAATTACGGCATCAGCTGACGTCAGTAACAATAAGGCTCACGATTGGAGGAAGCCTGTTTGACAAAACATGGGCAGCTAGGCACCTGCGCAGCTCCCTCTTCAGCTGATTTCCGCGTACAAGACACCCCTCGATTTTCAGTCTAATGATTTTAGAGAAAAATAGTGTCTCATACACAGAAAAATACGGTATTTGAAAATTAGATTTCACAGAAGCACAGCTTTTTTCTTCTTTGGGACAGAAATAGGTATCATTTAAAAATTAATAGAGCATATTTTAACTGGTCAGACCTGACATTATAGGACAGAGTTACTGCTCTAAAATATTTTATGAAAGCAAAATTGGCCTAAGTAGCAACATGCAGTTATACCTCCGGGGGAAGCCCACATACAAAGACAAGGAAGCAGTGTGTGTGGTCATTTGAGGGAGGTGTGGCCACACCTCTAACCCTCCCTGAGCCTGTTCCTTCCACCAGGGGCACAATGAGAGGGAATCCAATGCCCTCCGTGTCTCAACCAGCTCCAGCCCTAACTCTGCCTATCCCCACGGACTCCCAACCAGGAGTGGGAGACAAAACACCAAAGCCAGATAAAGCTCCATCCTTTCAAAGAAACAAACTGAAAATGCACTTTAAAATACACCAAGAGCCCAGCCGGCGTGGCTCAGTGGTTGAGCATCAACCACGGGACCAGGAGGTCAAGGTTCGATTCCTGATCAGGGCACATGCCTAGGTGGCTGGCTCAATCCCCAGTAGGGGGCATGCAGGAGGCAGCCGATAAC
>NW_006383019.1:744390-751425 GCF_000327345.1 Myotis davidii
CTTTCTGAAATATATACAAATATATTTTTAACAAATACATCAATAGGTGCCATGGCTGGTGCTTCTCAGTGTTTAGAGGGTCAGCCGTGCACCACAGGGTTGTGGTTTCATTTCCTGGACAAGGGCATGCACCTGGGTTGGAGGTTCAATCCCCAGCCCAGGTCAGGATGTCCGTGGGAGGCAACCAACCTATGTGTCTCTCTCACATTGATGCTTCTCTCTCTCTCACTCTCCCTCTCTCCCTCCCTTCCACTCTCTCTAAAATTCAATGGCTGAGGGACCCCACTCGTGCACGAATCTGTGCACCAGGACTCTAGTAAAATAAAATAAAATAAAATGCACCAATAGGTCACAGATAATTCCAGTGGCCACAATCACAGGACCTGGGGGGTCTAAGTCACTGCCCCTGAGGGATGATGGGTGGTGTTAAGCAGCCCTGGACCTCTTCTCCATCACTGCATCCAGGACCCTCTGTTAGCATCTAAGAGGAAAACAGCAGATGGCCTCCCAGCCTGGTTCAGGCTGTGTCCTCCTCCTGCTCTTATCTACTTATCCTGGCCAGCGGGGACCATCTCCACTGACAGAGTCTCTAAGCCAGGACCACCCAGGGTTGTGTTTTGTTTTTTCACATCAAAGCAATTCAGTATATTTCCTGTCACTTGGTTGAAATAAGGGCATCAGTCAATCCATACGGAACGGCAGGGTTCATTTGAGAGGAGCACAGTAGAGGTAGTAATTTGGGATGGTTATGAAATAGAACAGATAGAAGAGTAAGATACAGAACCATTCATGACACTCAGAAGCTTGCACTGCTAATCTAGCCAACTTCTCCTTTGGCATTATTTTCTAGTAAAAAGTCATCACAATTAAAAAATAGTTCCAAAAAATAACAGTTCCAAAGATTCCCTGGACTAGTTATAGCAAGCTGTGACATAGTACCCTAGAGATTTACAGTTGGTTCGTTGTTTTAGAAGACACTAGAGGTCCAGTGCATGGATTCATGTATCGGTTGGGTCCTTCAGCCTGGCCTGCACCCTCTTGTAATCAGGACCCCTCAGGGGATGTCAGGCTGAAACCGGCAGTCAAATGCCACCTGCTGCTCCTGCTCATCCCAGCCCCAGGCTCGTGCCCAGTCAGTCCTGATTGGGAGAGGCTCGCGCTACCTCAGTGGTGCTCGCCAGCTGTGAGCCCATTGGTCAGCTGAATGGCACTCCCGCTGTGGGAGTGCACTGACCACCAGGGGGCAGCTCCTGCATTGAGTGTCTGCCCCCTGGTGGTCAGTGCACATCATAGCGACCAGTCGACCGGTCGTTCGGTTGCTTAGACTTTTATATATGTAGATTCTAGAGCTAGTTTTATATTTCAAGATGTAAAAACATTAGTGCTTGATTTCACAGGTGTCCATTTTTTAAACTAAAATATTGCTAATTTTAGAAACTATTTTTGAAATAGCAATAAAAAGAGTCTAAGACAAGCATATGTTGCATAATGTTAGACAATGTTTTCGGATTTTTCTTTTTATTATTACTATTTTTCTTTTATTTTATTGTTGAAAGTATTACAGATGTCTCCCCCCCCCCCACTTTACCTCCCTTCACCCAGCCCCGTTCCGCCCCCCCCAGGTCCTCACCACCCTACTGTTCATGTCCATGTGCTATGCATATAAATATATAAGTTCTTTTTTTAATGAAAAAGTAACTGAGTTTGAATCCAAATGATTTTGAAGTTTTCCTTTGAGTTTCATTGGCTCATAAAAGGTATCTTTTTGCTTCCAGATCCAAGTCCATATTATGTTCTCTCCCCTCCATTTATTTTCCTTCTACCCTTGTCTTTTCTCTTACTGTGATTACAATTCTTATTTGAGTCTCCATCATGTCATTCCATATTGGAGGGTTTATCTCTGATCCTTTACATATTGAGACCATTCATTCCACATTTGCAAAAATATTCTTCATTGGACACTGTTTCTATTACATTATCCCATTGGTCAATAACTTCAATCCTGTTGGGACCCATATTTTAGTGGTTCATTCACTTGTCTCTTCATTCAAGAGATTTTACTGAGCGTTAATCTTGTGCTAGGCACTGTTCTATGCATGGAGGATACAATAGGGAGTAAAACAAACAAAGAAAATCCTTGCTCTTATAAAGCTTATATCTACTAACTAGAATCCAGTGGACCCTTCATTCTCTATCAACTATCCTATATAATAAAAGGCTAATATGTAAATCGACCGAATGGTGAAACAACTGGTCACTATGATGCGCACTGACCACCAGGGGGCAGACGCTCAATACAGGAGCTGCCCCTGGTGGTCAATGTGCTCCCACAGGGGGAGGGCTGCTCAGCCAGAAGCCGGGCTCATGGCTGGCGAGCGCAGTGGCCGTGGCAGGAGCCTCTCCCGCCTCTGCATCAGTGCTAAGGATCCCTTGGGGGATGTCCACTGCTGGCATAGAATAGCGCCCTCCACCAGTGCACAAATGTCGTGCACTGGGCCTCTAGTGTCTAGTAAGACTCTGCTAACCTTCCCTTTTCCTGCTCTTTCCATATCTCCCAGTTCCTTCCTCACCAAGCAGCAGTCGAGTTACCCTCCAACACAGGTTCTCTGCGCCCAGTAGACTCTGCTTCCTTACCCCACTCCTGCTCTCCAACAATGTTCTCATTCTCCCACAGGGGTGTGTACCTTTGCTGGTCCACACACTTGGGATACCATTGCTCATCTCATTCTCCAAATTTTGGCTCAAATAGCACAATGAGTATTTTCCTCTCTGGCAGTTCCTTCCGAGGTCTTCCCTGTACTGTTCTCATTTACACTTGATGGCGAACCCCTTTAGGTATTCACGAGCTGTTTCATAGGGCTTCGCTTGCTGCCTCCAGCTGAACAGATAAACAAGCCCTGAATGGGCCAGCGAGACAGAGCAAAGTGAGTCCTGGGCCAGCAGCTGGGCGATCTGGTTTCTCTCCGGCTGTCACTGACCACCAGCATGTCGCCGTGAGCACTGGGAGCACGTCACAGCTGCGTCAGACTCCGTTATCTCCCTCCCCAAAAGGACGAGGTTTGACCAGTAACATGGGTGGTCTATCCAACCTCTCTTGCCATTCTTTAATTCTACTTTTCATTCTGCAATCGCGATTTTTTAATAGCAGCATTCTTTTTAAAATTAGATTTATTGGGGTGGCATTGGTTGATAAAATTATGTAGGTCTCAGGTGTACAATTCTGTAATACACCATTTGTATTTTGTATTGTGTGTTCACCACCCCCAGTCTCCTTCCATCGCCATGTATCCCCACTTTACTCTCTTTTACCTTCCCCCACCCCCATTTCCCTCTGATAATCACCATACTGTTGCCTGTGACTGAGTTGTTTTTCTGCTTCACACACTGACACAGTTCAAACTCGGTGCCAGTGCTGGGCCCGGGGCCACTCAGCAAATGTCCCAGGGTACCCCTAGTCTGCCTGCCACCACTTGGTGCTCGCACACCTTCCTGGGGTAAGGAGTATTTTCACGTTCTTGACCCACAATTTTTAATGCTGTTTTCCACAGCAACAGTGAAAAAAGTGCTAAGCTAAGTAACTTTATTAGGACTCCCAATATAAAATAAACTAACATATCCTGAGTGATTCTTGAAGAGAATTACTGAAGAAGCTTACCAGTTACCACAGAACCACCTATTGGCATGCCAGTCTGTTTAATCAGGCGCCCTTTTATGTAGATTACAACTACTTAGAAGTAAGTATGACAGGACTTACTTTATGAAAGCATAAGGTGATTCTGTCTGTAATGCCTCTACATTTTCCAAAATCTGCCCAGCTTACCCTGGAACTGAAATGCCTCTCACTTATTCCCCAAGAGAAAGATAAGAATATGAAGGTGGAAAGCAGCAGGAGAGGATGGAAACTTTCCTTGCCATCTTTGCCCCAATTTTCCAGGATTCTAAGACCTTGGATTAAAAAAGAAAAGCCACTGACTGGTGCTGCTTGAAGGCTAGAGTGTTGGCCTGCACACCCGAGGGTCGTAGATCCAATTCCTGGTCAAGGGCACGTACCAGGGTCTCAGGTTAATTCCTGCTCCCGGTTGGGGCACACGCAGGAGGCAACCAATCGATGTGTCCTCTTGCATCCATGTTTCTCTCGCGCGTCCTCCCCCTCTGTTTCACTCTCTCTCTAAAAAAAAAAATCAATGGAAAAAATCTCACTCCTTGGGTGAGGATTAAAAAAAAAAAAGCCATCTCAGTTCACGCCTAAACGCCTCTCTTACTCTGGCAACAAGTCGGGCAGTCTCCTGGACACGCTCCTGAGAGCTGTCCAAGCACTCAGCCATTTTTCAGAGACTGATGAGTTGTGTGCTCTGAGGCAAAATTCTAGGGCTACTTCCATGGTATCATGACACTTTTTTTATTCTCCTAGAGAACCTCCCAAAGCCAATCAAATCATTCCCAAATGAATGTGCCCAGAGCACTTTCCCATCTGGACCCCGTCCTGTTTACCATGCTCTTTTCTTAGTCCTGTCCCTCTTCTTTCTCATCATTTTCCCCAGACTGACCTTCTGTGTTGTACCCATCCACCAGCCAGATTCTTCCCTTCACATTCCACCTTCTTTCAGAATTCAAACTCCACAGTAAAGAATTGATTCCCCACTCACTTGAACCAGGAAGAGAACCCCAGAGGCAGGCACAGTGCTGGATGGAGGCGGCCGTGGGAGTGGATTAGCAGGATCAAGCAGCTCTCCAGGGCCGGCGAGAGTGGGCGAGAGCTCTGAGTGCTCCGGCAGGCTGAGTGCTAGCTCTGCGCCTGCTCCTACTCTCTGGGTCTTAGGACATAACCAAACATCACCGCCCCGCCCCAGGCCGGACCAGCGCCCTCCTCGTATTCTCCAAAAGTGGAGGCTTCCCTCTCCTGTGAGAATCCTGTGAGGTCACTGTCACCCCAACTTACAGAAGGGGAAACTTCATTAGGCTCAGGGAGGTTAAGCTCAAAGCACAGCGTTGATGCTAAAGCCAGGCTGACACCGAGTTTCAACTGTCCTTAAACCCCAGGGATGGATGCAGCCGCCCTGAATAGCCGGCTCCCGTGGGAAAGCACGACGGCCCTGGACCCAGTGCTCCTGGTCCACATCCAGCTCCAGCCTCTGTGTGACCTTGGGCGTGTCTGCAGCTTGTAGTCTCAACCTCCTCACCCAGCACAACTGGGAAGGAGCACAGGGGACAGAGGCCACGGGCAGCTGCCTCCCAACAGACACCGCTCACTATGTCCAGTGGAGGGCGCTCCACTCCATGAAGCAACAACACCCGGTGATGGAGCAATTAAATCCATGTCAGTGGCAGAAGCCAGACAGATGCACCAGGCTGACGGAAAGTATTCTTCTCGCACGCAGAGCAGCCTAGTTTCGCTGGGAAATGTGAGAGAGGACAATAAACGCTGAGAACGGACGCCTCACTGGCATCAGAGTCGGCCCAGCCTGAACATCAGAGCTGCTGGAAGATACACACAGTGGGGATGCCGGTGAACTGTACTGTTCTAATGGGTGTGAATGAGTAACAGAAAGCAAGTAGATGGGCTCTGAGCAAGTCCACGACAATAGAAAAAAAGGTTTCAAAGATTAATTCTCTGGTTTCTGAAAATCCTCCTAAACCACCTGAAATGGTCACTGCGATGAAGGAATTAGAATGAAATCTGGGAAACCATCCCACAGGGCATGGACGGGATCTTTCCGTGGGTGTTTTCTTTCCATTTTTCAAATATTTTCTTTCCTCTCCAGCAGAGTGTAAGACACGTTTAAACTGTGACTCCTAAACGTATGGCCCAGAGCAGGAAAGGAAGGAGAGGGGGCCGGAGGGGAGGGAACAGCCTGCAATACAGGAGGTGCTGGCACTGGAGGGTCAGAGCCGGTGAGCCTCCTGCCGCTGCCTTCAGAACCCGTTTGGATCGTTGCTTTTGGGGCCTCGGATTTACTACCATTTTAAGGCAAGAAACCAGAAAGGCCATTGATTGGGAAACCCTGGGGAGCATCACAGAATAATGCGTCCCAGGGAGTGGGGGAGGTCCTGAGGTCTCCACTGTGCGTACAATAAGCGCCAGGAAGTGGAGAGCTAAAGCATTCAAGGCGGAGAAGGAACAACATAGGAATGTTCACACAGCTCACCCCCAGGGGACTGGGCCGGAAGCAGGGGAAGGGAGCAGCACGCGGAAAGCATCTAGCGCGCCTTTCAGCCCAGCTTGCTGGGGCCTCTGCAGGGGTGGGTCTAACCTGGTGGGAAGGTGTGTGATTCTGCCGGGGCGGTTGGCGATGTGTGGAGGTGTCTTCGTTGCCACAACTCCCGGGTTGCTACTGGGTGGAGCCAGAGGGGCTGCCAGACAGCCTGCGACCCAAAGGGCAGCCCACCAGGAAGGAACAATGGGCCGGATGCCAGCAGCCGAGGGGAGGGGCTCGGTCCCCGTGGGAGTCCTGGGCTCCTGGCTCTTAGACGCACTGGTCTGGTCCCTTCCACCCCACAGTGAAAATCTGCCCCAGAGCAGCCCAGGGAAGCCGGCCTTCAGCGGGGGCCACAGGAAACATTCCAAAGCTATGACTTCCTGTGGTCTTGAGATGAAGGTCATCCCATCAGCCTGCACTCCTCCTTGGTGAGTAGGCAAGGACAGGTTTCCACACAGCAGCAGAGGGAAAATGGCAAACCCCGATGCATGTATCCCTCAGCAGGGGACATTCAAAGAAAATAAGAACCAAGAAGTAATAAAACAAAACCTAAGCGGAAAAGAACATTTGTCGTCACTCGCCACACCATCTCAAGCCCATAAGCAAAGTTTAAAACTGGAATAACTTGCCGAAACCAGGCCACGGCACAAAGAGAGACCCATGACAACGCGGTGCCACCTGAGCAGGAAACGGGAGGCGGGCACCCAGCGTGAGGTGCAGGCCCTGGGGAGGGGCGCTGACCTGGGGCTGTACTGGGACCAAACGCTAAGAAGCACTGCCCGGGCTGTCTGCAAGGCTCAGCGCAAGCAGCCCTCCCCCCCACGGGCCTCCCCCCATG
>NW_006383019.1:751574-754087 GCF_000327345.1 Myotis davidii
TCCCCAATGGCCCCCCACCGGCCTTCCCCCACAGACCTCCCCCCACGGGCCTCCCCAAGGGACGGCCACTCCCAGCACTTAGGCCTCGCCTGCACTGTGGCCACACAGCAGAGGGCTGGCAGTGAGTGGGCCGAGGCGGCAGAAAAGACGGTGGAAAGAAAACACTTGAAGAACTTTTTCCACAGAAACAGTTTTAAAAGATCAACTGAAGAGTAACTAAGAATGAAGCTTTAGTGGAGAGCCAAGACCACGCCGTGGGGAAGGACAGTCTTTTCAACAAATGGTGCCAAGCAAACTGGATATTCACATGCAAAAGAATAAAGTTGGACCTTACCTTACACCATAGACAAAAATTAACTCAAAATGGACCACAGACCTAGGTGTAGGAGCTAAAACTGTGTAAGTCTTAGAAGAAAACACAGGGAAAGCTGCGTGACGTTGGATATGGCAACAAACTCTTAGCTATGACGCCAAAAACACGGCAACAACAAAAAATAGATAAGCTGGACCACATCAAAATTAAAGGCTGTGTGCATCAAGGATGTAATCATCGGTATGAAAAGGTCCTTTCAAATATCAAAATCACATTCCCACATCACACAGCAATCCCACTGCTGGAAGCACTCCCAGGTCATGGAAAGCAGGTCTCCAAGAGGCACCTCACACCCAGGCTCGTCATTCACGACAGCCACGGAGGGGACGTCACCAAGGGCACGTGGATGGGTGACGAATAAACAAAACGCGCTGTGTCGTCAGCGGCATATTACTCAGCCCAAAAAGGAAGGACATCTGACCCGTTACCGCGTGGCTGGGCCTCGAGAACACATGCCGAGTGAAGATGACCCCGTCCCTGAAGGACACGAACTGTGTGACCACTTATGTGAGGTGCCTAACGTGGTCAAGGCCATGGAGACCGAAAACAGGATGCTGGCGGCCAGGGGCTGCGGGAGGACATCTGGGAGTTACTGCTCCATGGGCACGGAATCTCAGTTCTGTAAGATGAAGAGAGTCCTGTGGAGACAGATGGTGGTGACAGCTGCACAATGTGAAGGAACTTAATGACACTGAAGCGTACACTTAAAATGGTTAAGATGGCAAAGTTTATACTATGTGTATTTTGCCATAATTTTAAAAAATGTGATGAGAAAAACAAAACGAACACTTTAGTGCAGGAGGAAACTGGAGACTTTTCTATCTATTTAGGCAGCGGCATCTCCAGCCACATGTTCCGTCCGGTTCTGGGCCCCGCACACCCGGCCTCTGTCTGGGGCATCAGCCGTAAGCCGGCTCGGAAAGGACTTGTTTACAAGGGTGTGCGGGGCTGGGCGGACCAGCTATGGAAGGTGCTGTCACCACTCTCGCCCCTAGGCTGTCAGGGGAGGGAGCGGGTGAAACCAGAGAGAGCTGGACCCAGAGAGAAGCTGTGGCTTCTGCTGAGAGACGCTCACAGGCCAGCCCCTGCGGCCCTTGGCAAGGAAGCTTAGCAGCTGCCCTGCCTGCCAATGGCCCGGCTCACCCTCCACACCCCTCCCAGTGGGGCAAGAGTTAGGGGACATCTGCCCTACTCTCAACAATAAAGATACCATTTTTTTTTTTAAAAAAAAGAGAAAGAATAGTAGCACTAAAGTACAAGGATACAAATAAAAATAAAGAGCCAAAATGAAGAAGAAAAAAAAAGAGTATCCCCATCTAGAAACATCCCCCAGGCTAGGCTGACATGCCGACTGGGAAGCTGGCCTGTGAGCCTCCGAGGGCAGCCCCCGGGCATTTGGCCGTGTGCCCCGCACACACCCTCAATGACCCCTTCGCCCTGACTTCCCACTGCATTCTCAGCACAGCCTCCCAGCTCTCCCAGCTCAGACCTCAGAGCATCTCGGACCACCCCTGAGGCTCCTGCCTCAGCTCAGTGCTGCCAGCCTGGGAGCCCGGACTCAGCAGGGGTCCTGCGGGAGCCCAGCCGCCTTCTCCAGCAAAACCGGGCGCCCTGCGGCCTTCGCCTGGGGAAGTGCCTCCTGGAGCTCATGCCTTCCCCAGTTCCTGGCAGACGTCCAAGTTCAGCTGGGACTGGTCACTCCCTGTGCAAAACCCCTCATTTTAACTTATTTTAAGCTACAGGCCAGGCATGACGTTCAGCAGTTTCCAGACATGATTTCCTCTGTGTCCCAGTCTGCCCCGCGAAGGTGAAGCAGCAACACCCGCCCGCTGCAGGACCCACCGCTCCTCCCTGTCCCAGAGGCAGGACTGCCCAGCGGACCTTGGCCTGGCCACGCCACGCTTACCACCACCTGCCCTGCTCACTCGGCCTCATCGGGGCCCCCAGCCCTGCCCTGGGCCTTCCCCAATAGGGTTCTGCCCCCTCCTTTGAGGCTCAGGCCAGTCAAGGCTGTCTCACAGGGCTTTCTGATACCCTCACCTCTAAACCTCCAGAACATTCAGTAGCTCTGTGGTGACATGTCCATGTCCCGCCTGCTCCTGACAGAGCCACTCCAGCCTCCCTCCCCTTCCCACTCCCC
>NW_006383019.1:754315-756437 GCF_000327345.1 Myotis davidii
GAGGCAGGGCTTTTAATATATTTGATATAAATCCTAGTTTTACAGAAGTGGTAAATAATACTTTATATTTCTATAGTTTAAGATTTCAGACATCTGAATTGAAACATACTAATAATTAAACTTATGTTAGATGCTTTGAGAAGTGGTAGCCAATGGTAACCATAGGTTTAAGGGCCCAGTAACTTAAAATACCTAATCTCAATACTTCATCTTTCATCCAACCTTTTCTGCTGCTTTGTTCCTGCCTGGAGCCCTGCGTCGGTGGGACCAGGGCAGAGCCCTGTGGTGTCAGCGGCTCAGTGGCCAGTGCAGCCGGCCGTTCTGACTCACTCTGACCCATTTCCTTTAGGAACAATGCAAGGACGTCAGGGCAGGCCGCCCCACCCGCCCAGCACACCCCAGGCCCGCCCAAGGCTGCCCTGCCCTGGCGCTGCTGAAACCAGGAGGGAGGGGACAGACTGCTTCCCGGCACGGCTGAGCACGGGTGCAAAAGAGGGAACCACAGTTTTAAAAATTTTAACAATTACTACTATTTTAAAACACAAATCAGATCGTGTCACTCCCAGCATGGGCCCTGCAAATGGGTCCTAAGTAGGTGCTGGGTCGTGGGCGAGCGCAGATGCCTCGATAAAGCAACGACAACCCTTCCCGTGAGGCTGCAAATGTCACTGAACATTGCAAAAAAGTCCCCAACTGCTTCGGGCGGAGAACTCACTGATGTAGTACAGAGCCTTCTGGCATTATTACCTTCGACAATATGCAGGTTGATATGTGAACAGCAGCATTAAAGAATTAATCTCATTTACTTATAAAATGCTTGAGAATTTCCTAAAATTCTTCAACATCAAATACCTAAAATCATCTGTTTCTGGAACTTATTCCTGAAGGATGGCTTTTAAAATATTTGATATAAATCCTAGTTTTACAGAAGTGGTAAATAATACTTTATATTTCTATAGTTTAAGATTTCAGACATCTGAATTGAAACATACTAATAATTAAACTTATGTTAGATGCTTTGAGAAGTGGTAGCCAATGGTAACCATAGGTTTAAGGGCCCAGTAACTTAACCCCTTCCCCGGCAGAAACGTGTATACTTGTTTTCACAAAATGTTCTTTTTCAGTCGTCGACGAGTATACTAAGAAAATATGGTAAAAAAATATGGTTTATAGGAAGACGAGTTACAAACTGTTTTCATAACCAGCATCAAAAATACTATATAGAACCAAAATAAAAAAATTAGTCTGAAAAAGAAACGTTTTTAACAAAAAAATTGTTGGGGAAGGGGTTAAAATACCTAATCTCAATACCCCATCTTTCATCCAACCTTTTCTGCTGCTTTGTTCCTGCCTGGAGCCCTGCGTCGGTGGGACCAGGGCAGAGCCCTGTGGTGTCAGCGGCTCAGTGGCCAGTGCAGCCGGCCGTTCTGACTCACTCTGACCCATTTCCTTTAGGAACAATGCAAGGACGTCAGGGCAGGCCGCCCCACCCGCCCAGCAAACCCCAGGCCCGCCCAAGGCTGCCGTGCCCTGGCACTGCTGAAACCAGGAGGGAGGGGACAGACCGCTCCCCGGCACGGCTGAGCACGGGTGCAAAAGAGGGATGCCTGTGACAAGAGCTCCGGTCCCCAGGTGCGGGGGCAGGTCCCTTACCCCATCCCCCGTCCCCAATACTTCAGCCACAGTGGCTTCTGGCCGAAGGAAATAGCCCCCCCCGCCCAGCACACCCCAGGCCCGCCCAAGGCTGCCCTGCCCTGGCGCTGCTGAAACCAGGAGGGGGAGGGGAGACTGCTTCCCGGCACGGCTGAGCACGGGTGCAAAAGAGGGATGCCTGTGACAAGAGCTCCGGTCCCCAGGTGCGGGGGCAGGTCCCTTACCCCATCCCCCGTCCCCAATACTTCAGCCACAGTGGCTTCTGGCCGAAGGAAATATAAGCCGGACAGAGGCAGCACAAGCTGCACTGATATGATGCCGGCGCCACGATACCGCCAAGGGGGTCATCTCACAAGGCCCCTGGTGGAGCAGGTGGCCCCGCAACTCCAGAATTGGGTGGGGGAGAATCCCACCCACATCCCCACTCCAGTTCAGAGGCCAGAGCGCTGGTGGACCTCTCCACCCCGCA
>NW_006383019.1:761221-763127 GCF_000327345.1 Myotis davidii
AACCCCAGGCCCGCCCAAGGCTGCCGTGCCCTGGCACTGCTGAAACCAGGAGGGAGGGGACAGACCGCTCCCCGGCACGGCTGAGCACGGGTGCAAAAGAGGGATGCCTGTGACAAGAGCTCCGGTCCCCAGGTGCGGGGGCAGGTCCCTTACCCCATCCCCCGTCCCCAATACTTCAGCCACAGTGGCTTCTGGCCGAAGGAAATATAAGCCGGACAGAGGCAGCACAAGCTGCACTGATATGATGCCGGCGCCACGATACCGCCAAGGGGGTCATCTCACAAGGCCCCTGGTGGAGCAGGTGGCCCCGCAACTCCAGAATTGGGTGGGGGAGAATCCCACCCACATCCCCACTCCAGTTCAGAGGCCAGAGCGCTGGTGGACCTCTCCACCCCGCACAGCCCCCAGCCCCAGCATCAAGCTCTCCAGCCCCTGCTACGGGTGGACCATGGGATGGGGCCTCCTCAGATGGTTCGTTCCCCCTCCAGTAAAGTAATCACAAGCTTCATCTCTCTCCCCCGGAAGACATGTGCCCACCCTACCCGTTCTCACCACTCAAAGACGTGTGCCCACCCTACCCGTTCTCATCACTCGTCTGCATCTCACGTCAGAGACAGGGCCCTCAGGGTGCTGGGCGAGGTGGGAGAGGGGCACCTGACGATGCCCAGGCTGCCTGGCTGGTTTCTGACAGTGTGTGTGTGTGGGGGGGGAAGGTGTGGGGTGGCGGAGGCGGAGGGCAGGGAACAGCCCATTTAGTAATTAGAGTAAATGCTGAGCTTGATGAAATATAGAACTTCTTTATGGGAAAATCAAGACTGGGCTGCGGCTCTTTCCTTGTTCTTGCCCAAAGCTGGCGGCCTCCTCCCTGGTGCGTGACCTTCAGAGGCCACAGCTTCGGACAGACTCACGGGGCACCCAGGTCATCTGAAAGGGCGGCTGGTCACACGAGCTCGCAGCTCGGAGCAGCAGGGCCTCAGCTGGAGCCCAGCACACCGAGGGCTGTGGCCTAGGCGCTTGGGGAGCAGCTGGGAGGGCCCTGCCGTCTGTCTGTCTGTCCGTCTGTCCATCTGTGGAAGTGAAGCCTCCTGGGAGAGCTCTCATTGCAGGGACGAGGGAAGCAGCTGAAAGAGTTCTTTCCTCATGAAATTCTAAGTCTCCCACTGCACCTGGTGTGTTCTTGGGGCCGTTGGAGGCCTGGATCTCAGGCCTGTCCCTCTCAGAGACCCTGGCGGGGCCCAGGGGCGGCGGGGAAGCAGCAGTGTGAGGGACCAGGCTCCCTCTGCGCCCGGATCAGTGCAGAGGCGCTGCAGGTGTGGGCGGTGACCCTGGAAAGTGCCTGGGGAGTGCGGGGAGCAGCAGACAGAGCCACATAGCGTGGAGCCTGCTAGCAGTCTGTGTTGGCTCCTGGGATCAACAGAAAGAAGTGAGGGAAGACAGAACTTTCCGGGAGCTTCTACAGGCACAGAGGCTACAGAGACCTAAACTCACGCCTGTGTCATCCCCGGTGCCCCAGGGCCGCGGTGCACACGCTCTGAGTGAGGGCAGGGCCCGCCCGTGTGCAGTATTTAGTAATTAGAGTAAATGCCGAGCTTGACGAAATACAGAACTTCTTCATGGGAAAATCAAGACTGGGCTGAGGCTCTTTCCTTGTTCTTGCCCAAAGCTGGCAGCCTCCTCCCTGGTGCGTGACCTTCAGAGGCCACGGCTTCGGACAGACTCACGGGGCACCCAGGTCTTCTGAAAGGGCGGCTGGTCACGAGAGCTCGCAGCTCGGAGCAGCAGGGCCTCAGCTGGAGCCTAGCACACCAAGGGCTGCGGCCCAGGCGCTTGGGGAGCAGCTGGGAGGGCCCTGCCGTCTGTCTGTCTGTCTGTCCGTCTGTGGAAGTGAAGCCTCCTGGGGGGGTTT
>NW_006383019.1:782842-783998 GCF_000327345.1 Myotis davidii
TGTCCTTGGGGCCATCTGAGGCCTGTCCCTCTCAGAGACCCAGGCGGGGCCCAGGGGCGGCGGGGAAGCAGCAGTGTGAGGGACCAGGCTCCCTCTGCGCCCGGATCAGTGCAGAGGCGCTGCAGGTGTGGGTGGTGAGGGCTGGGGTGCAGAGCACAGCCACCCTGGAAAGTGCCTGGGGGCCGGGGCAGCAGACAGAGCCACATAGCGTGGAGCCTGCTAGCAGTCTGTGTTGGCTCCTGGGATCAACAGAAAGAAGTGAGGGAAGACAGAACTTTCCGGGAGCTTCTACAGGCACAGAGGCTACAGAGACCTAAACTCATGCCTGTGTCATCCCCGGTGCCCCAGGGCCGCGGTGCACACGCTCTGAGTGAGGGCAGGGCCCGCCCGTGTGCAGTGGGCGGTCAGAGTCGGCCAGTGCTCTGGGCTTCCTGACTGACCTGGATGAAGTTAAATCGCTGCATACAGCTGATTCCTTTATTTTTGCATTCCTGAAATGCCCTTTTCTAACCCACAGGCTTTAGCTATCTACTGCCAACTCGCTAATGAAAGCAGCTGCTGCGCTTCGCAGGGCTAATTTCTGCAGTGCCTGGAATGTGCGCTGTCTTTCCCAGCATAACCCCTTCCAGTGCTGTGCCTTAAATATGTACAATGGCCACACACACACACACACACACACACACCCTGCCTGGAGCCCTGCGTCGGTGGGACCAGGGCAGAGCCCTGTGGTGTCAGCGGCTCAGTGGCCAGTGCAGCCGGCCGTTCTGACTCACTCTGACCCATTTCCTTTAGGAACAATGCAAGGACGTCAGGGCAGGCCGCCCCACCCGCCCAGCAAACCCCAGGCCCGCCCAAGGCTGCCGTGCCCTGGCACTGCTGAAACCAGGAGGGAGGGGACAGACCGCTCCCCGGCACGGCTGAGCACGGGTGCAAAAGAGGGACGCCTGTGACAAGAGCTCCAGTCCCCAGGTGCGGGGGCAGGTCCCTTACCCCACCCTCCGTCCCCAATACTTCAGCCACAGTGGCTTCTGGCCGAAGGAAATATAAGCCGGACAGAGGCAGCACAAGCTGCACTGATATGATGCCGGCGCCACGATACCGCCAAGGGGGTCATCTCACAAGGCCCCTGGTGGAGCAGGTGGCCCCCACAACCCAG
>NW_006383019.1:785421-786113 GCF_000327345.1 Myotis davidii
TCCATAGGAAAATATCAACAGAGATTTGTGGTTTTATTTAGGCCCAAATGCACAAAGAGATCTAGTTTGTGATTCTAATAGACTATTTCTTTCCAGTCCTTGATAACTTCAAGGTCATTGATGAAAATGTTGGGGGCAGTCAACCCAAAAAGATTCACTCCCAAATCAAGTATCCTTCCTCTCTCTCATTGTCTACCTTGTTGGGTTGCTGTCTTTCCCAGCATAACCCCTTCCAGTGCTGTGCCTTAAATATGTACAATGGCCACACACACACACACACACACACACACACACGCCACAGTCTGGGGAATAATGCTCCGGCTGCTCCTGGGATGACCCTGGCATTGCACATTGGTTACTGGTCCCGGAGCAAACCCACAGGGCCAGCAGCACAGCACCAGCTCTGCCCTGCCTCCACGGGGACGGGGCGGGAGGAGGGGGGGAGCAGAAGGGACAGCACCGGGGCTGCCCTGGGATGGCTCCCCCGATGCAGACCCACCTGACTGCCTTCTAGCGCAGGCCCCATCCTCAGAGAACAGCATGGACGCGTCGAGGAGCCACGTGCCTTCTCTGGCTCAGGGTAAAGTGCAGCGCAGGCCTCGCCTGCTCCTGCCGGCACCTTGCACACCAACCCGCAGCTCAGCAAGCGCCTGGCAGCTGCTCTGGCTCTGGTCTCCTTGTCTCCCCATGGA
>NW_006383019.1:788053-791926 GCF_000327345.1 Myotis davidii
CACCTGGGCTGCCCTGGGATGGCTCCCCCGATGCAGACCCACCTGACTGCCTTCTAGCGCAGGCCCCATCCTCAGAGAACAGCATGGACGCGTCGAGGAGCCACGCGCCTTCTCTGGCTCAGGGTAAAGTGCAGCGCAGGCCTCGCCTGCTCCTGCCGGCACCTTGCACACCAACCCGCAGCTCAGCAAGCGCCTGGCAGCTGGCAGCTGCTCTGCCTCTAGTCTCCTGGTCTCCCCAGGGCCACTCCACGCCCAGAACAAAGGGCTTCCCACTTGATTCTTACTTTCGCCCTAACTCCTACTTTCCCGTAAATCTCAGCTGCAGGCCCCCTTGTCCAGGGGCAGTCCGGCTTCTCCACGTGACAGGTCTCCACGGCCCCTCACCCACCGAACATGCTCCTGACTTGCCTCCACCCCAGCCCCCAGCCCAGCTGAGCCTGAGCAAAGCACGTGTCTCCTTCCTCTATGGCCCCACGCGCTGGGCCCAGTGTCCGTCCATAATAAATGTCACTTAAACTTGGGTCGTAACCGGAACGTGAAATCTAAATAAAGCTAGACAACTGCTAAAAGAAGACAGGACTTTGCAACCTTAAGTTTCTTAGATACAACACCGAAAGCATGGTCCACAATATACATTTGTTTAAAACAGATAAACTGGACTTCATCAAAATTGAAAACTACTGCTTTTCAAAAGACATTGTCAAGAAAATGAAAAGACAAGCCACAGACTAGACGGGAAGCAGCTGCAAAACACAAGACTGAGAGAGGACCTGATTCCTGAATTGATGCGGAACTCACAAAACCCTCGGATGGCCTGAGCAGCAGGGGTGTCTCTGGTGGTTCATGAGGAGCCCCCAGAGCACACCTGAGTTTATGCTAATGAGGTGAGTTAGGGTAGGGCCCCCAGAGAGCCTCTGGATGGGACTGGTCCCCAGAGAGACCAGGTGACTAGAGGGTTGGAACTGCCTGTGGAGGCGGCTGCAGTTTCCCCCGCTCAGCCCACCTTTCCACCCCTTCTCCTCTCCCCCTTTGTCCTCTCGGTGCGCCGGTCAAACTGGGCATCCATGGCCCCAGCAGCAAAAGGACTTTCTCCTCCTGCCTGTCACTGGCCTTCCCAGGTCCCCGCTGCCTGCTCTGCCTTTCCCACAGTCACTCCCCGTGTGCACAGATCTCACCCAGCCTTCGGGTCCCAGATCAAATGTTACTCCTTCCCTGACGACTAGTT
This sequence comes from Myotis davidii, assembly GCF_000327345.1. NCBI lineage: Eukaryota > Metazoa > Chordata > Mammalia > Chiroptera > Vespertilionidae > Myotis > Myotis davidii. The sequence continues at coordinate 789,279 of NW_006383019.1, forward strand.
AGCAACTGGTGTGTCTCTAAATTCCGAGCATCTTACCTGTGTCTCTGACATTTATTGCCTTTTCTTGTATGACTGTGTGCGTCAATGCCATGTCCCTCCAATTAACTGTAAGCAACACATCGGACTCCTCTGCATTTCTGCACAGCGTCTACATCGGTGCCCGGCATGTGGCAAGTGCTCGGGAATTGTCTGTTTGTGAAGGAATGAATGTGGCCAGGGTGGTTGGTGGCAGGTAAAGGTGTGTGGTCAGCCTCAGAAAGAATCATATCAGCCAGGAGTTTGGACTAGATGGTCTCCTAGTGAAAAGCAAACAGGACAAGCAAACCGCTGCTGCTCTGTGTCGTCACTCGGAGAAGTGGTTCCCCAAGCCGGCTGAGCAAAATTACCTGCAGGGCTGGTTAAAAATACAGCCTGGGCTCACTCCCCAGAGTCCTGATCAGTCCATGAAGGGTGAGTCCTGCTTCCAAACTTTTAATAAGCTCCCAGGGTGGCTCTGAACAGCCAAACTTGGGACTTACTTTCCTAAAGGATCAGAGGCAGAAGATTCATCCGCAGGTGGGCGGTACATGCTCACGCGCGCGCACACACATAGAGACACGTGTAAATAGATCATCAAATTGTAATCTATCCACACCTGATAAACTACTACATAGTGTATGGCTCCACTGATATGATATGAAATTCTAGGAGAGGCAAAAATAACAGAGTGACAGAAGGTGATGAGTGCTTGCATGGGACCAGGGGCCAGGGTGGTGGCGGATGGGAAAGGGGCACAGAGGGAACTTTGGGGTGATGCAAATGTTCAACACCTTGACTGTAGTGGTGGCTGCATGGTGCATACATTTAGCAAAAGCCACGGAATCACACATTCAAAATGGGGCATTCGCTGAGACTCAGACGCGGGGAGCTGGTGAGCCTGCCCTGTCCCTCACCCTCTGCGACTAGCCAGTCACCACGTCCTGTCACTCTGATTCCAAAACCGCTCCCGCACCCTCCTCTGCTCTGTATTCCCAGGGCTTCGCATCACAGTGGGATCAGAATCGCCACTGGCTTCCCTACCTGGTCAGGCCCACAGCCGCCGGCCGCCACCCGGCTCGTGAGCTTTCTACAACGCATGTCCACGCGTGCCCACCCCTGTTCAACAGCTACAGACCAAGCCCCAGGCACCAGGCTCCTCATGGCCTTGCACCCACCAGCAGCCCCGCCTGCCATTCTCTCTCACCTGTGGTAGCCCCGCCCCCACACCTCTCCCTAACAGCACCATGGCCCCTGCACCCCAGGCCTCCACACGCCACCCTGTGGCAGCCCTGGTCTTCCCACCCTCATGGCACTGACTCACTGACTACTGGTCACCATCCTGACCCAGGAGCTTTCTGCTCGCTCCGATCCGGTTCTGGATTGGTGCCCTCCTCTGGGCGCTGGCCCGTGATGCTGTGTTGCGGTTGCTATAACTGGTCTGTCTGTCTCTCACCTGAGCATCCGGGTTGGGCACCATATTTTTTGCCTCTGCAGGTTGGGCATCGAGTGGCTCCCTGACACACAGAAGGTGCTCAGTGAGTGTCTCTGGGTATTTCAGACAAATGAATGGATAAATATCAAAGGACAGAGTTGGTCCACTGAAGGGCTCTGCTGCATGTGAACGGGCGATGGTGAGGGTAACGGGGTATTGGAGCTGGCGTCTCGTTGGGGGCTGAGCTGTGCCCTCCCAGGCCACATGTTGACGCCCGAAGCCCAGCTCCTCAGAATGTGGCCGTATTTGAAGACAGGGCCCTTAAGGAGGGTAGACAAAATGAGGGCGTCGGTGTGGGCCTAATCCAATGACTGGTGTCATGGCAACAGGAGACTGGGTCACAGGCACAGAGAAGGGACCACATGGGGACACAGGGAGAAGACTCGCCAAGGAGAGGGGCCGCAGAAGGGACCCGCCCCGCCGACACCGGGGTCTTGGACTTCCAGCCTCCAGACTGAGAAAATAAGTTTCCATCGTCTAAGCCACTCGGTCTGTGGTTCTCTGTTACGGCAGCCCCAGCAAACCCATACAGCTCAGAAGGAGGGAGGCGTGACAGGCGGGCACTGGCAGAAGGGGCATCCCAGAGGGCAGTGGGCTGAGGCAGTTGACTACAGGGGCTGCGCGGAGTGGTTGGTGTGGCCGCGTGGGTGAGCACCGAGGGAAGCAGTACAAGCAGCACCGGAATGAGGGCTGGCAGCAGGCGGTGGGCCTGAAAGCCAGGTGGGAGTTACTCAAAGTGCCTCATCCTCGTGTGACTGGTAGCAACTCAGTATTTTCTGTGACCAAGGAAGCAGAGGCTGCAGGACCAGGCGTGGGCAGGTCCCCCGGGGAAGGGCTGGTGGTCACGGGCACGGCACGGCTACCCTGGTGCACACAGCCACGGAGCAGCGTGACTGTTAATTTTAAAGTTCTGTGTGTACTTTAATGTGAGGAACTCAGCACCATGCACTGTGGCTCTGCTGTGAAAAGTGAGAGCATTGACCAGAGCAACAGATAATGGGTTCCTGGCCACCAGAAGGGCCGCGTTTCTTTGGCTCTACCTTCAAGCGACACTGCTCGTCCACCAGGATCTGCTGCCACCTCTGACTCACCCGACGCGCAGTGCTCCTTTCAAAACAGCCCAGATCCTGTCATTCCT
>NW_006383019.1:792000-793847 GCF_000327345.1 Myotis davidii
ATCAATACAGCCCCTGTCATGGTTCAGCTCCAGCCTCTCCTGCCCCTTCACTCCCTGCCCCTCGCTGCCCTGGGAATAGGACAGTCAGCCCCAAAGGAATGGCAGGGATTCGCTGTTCATACAAGGAAACGGCTGAGGACACTTCATGCGTGTGTTCACCGCGGAGCCCCTGCTGTGTATGTTCTCTCATAAAGGGATGAGTAAACAAGACCCCTGCTCGCCTGGGGTTGATGCAGAACACAGTCCTGAAAATACGAGATTTCAAGGGGAAAATGCCTGAGGAGGGTCACATGGTGCCATTAGGGCTGCCCTAAGGGAAGTGTGAGCAAGTCATGCAGGAAAGCCTGAGCAGGTTCCGTGAGGAAGAGACGGTTCCCGGGATTGCAGGCCTCAGCCAGGTGGAAAGGAAGAGAACACTGAGCAGTGGAGAGAACAGCAAGGCAAGGGGAAGAGATACTGTGTCAGGAGGCGGGACAGCTGGTGTGAGGGATGTAAAGGCCCCGTGGCTGCAGGGATGAAGGCACGGCTGCCTCCTGACACCAGGCCGGGCAGAGCACAGGAAGGCCCTTGCAGACCAACCCTCCCTGCCCTGAGCCTGTCAGGTGGGTCCAGCCCTCCCTGGTGATGGCCAGGGAGATGCCCACATTTCCAGAGCTCATGCCCATTCACAAAAACTGCTGGAGCATTTCTCAGCGCTAGAGCCCCTGCCTGCAGCACAGGTGACGGCAGGATGCTAGAGGCCCTTCCTCTCAGATGCTCAGACTCATCCATGAGACCAGTCAGGTCCTGGTAAAGAGTGGGAGCCAGAGAGGTTCTCAAACCCCAGGCTCGGCAATACCCAGATCTCATCCTTCACCTCCTGTATCTACGGCATCAGTCCTTCCCCAGCTCCTCTGCTGCCTCCCAGGGGCCATTCCTTAGGCTCCTCCTTCAGGCCCATCACTGCAGCCCCAGGTGCCTCCGGGGTTGTCTCAGGGGGACCCTGCCTCCTGGCTACCGAGCAAAGGAGAATGCACAACTTGTAAACAAATGTGTGAAAAATGTTCAGTGTAACTATATTGAAAGAAATGCAAAATTTAAGAAAGGGCTTCTGTTTTGCCTGTTTTATTTATTTATTTTTTAATGATACTGTTATTGGTGGAATGGGTAAAATTAAACTGGTACTCTCACACAGAGTGTTGATAGAAGGCAATTTAGCAGCATATACCAAGGACCATTCAAATATTCATGCCCCCTGTACCCAATAACCCCATATCTGAGAATCTATTCTACACATATAATCCAAACACATGAAAAAATTATATAATAAGATAGTTACTGAAGTATTATCCATAATAGCAAAACCAAGCAAACAAAAAAAGAAAAGCAACCCAATTTTCAAGAAGAGGGAATAGTTAAGTAACTTACAGAACAATCACTTACTAGACCATTACACACTCTTAAAAATAATTGTGAAACCAATAGCACAGAAAAACTTATGTTCTAATATCTAGCTGGTCAGGTAGAAAGAAATATAGAAATTTTAAGCTGTTTTAGGGCATGGGATTGAGTCACTGTTTTTTCTCATTTCTAAACTTCTCTGGATTTTAAAAGACCCAAGTTCCAATCCCAGCTGCACCACTCCCCCACCCATCAGGTGACCTTGGCTGTTATACCACCTTCCAGGCCGCAGTCTGCTCACCTGTGAAAACCAAACTGTAACCACCCCACGGGGCCACTGTGAGAATCAGATGCTGTCCCACCACCCAGTAAGCACTCAAGAATGCGACTTTTCCATTAAAAAAATTCAAGGTGTTTTTGAAATAAGGGAAAAATATTTCACATGAAGTGTTTTTGTTTCAACTGCA
>NW_006383019.1:794183-795108 GCF_000327345.1 Myotis davidii
GGGATGGGGGAAGTGAAACGGGACTGCGAGAGGAGCCATGGGAACGCGCACTGTGAGCCACAGCGGAGAGAGGCTCTAGCAGAGCGCCCGCCTCTGCCTCTGGTTCCAGGAGGGGAATCACAATCTTCAGGAAATTTCCTGTATGGCAGAGCTAAATATCTCATTCTAGCAAGAAATGAGCTCAGTGTGAAAAGGAAATAAAAATCCGAAACTTGATTTCTAGAAAACAGAGTGGTGAAGACACTGTAAGGAAAGCAGTCTGAACCCCTCGCTGGGAGCGGGGGTGGGATGAAATATTGCACGGGCTACCCAGAGCCCGTAGAAGACGCCGTCGCTGCGAGAAAAGCCTCCATCTCAGCCACATCCTTGAGATTCTGCCGGCTCCGCCTCATAAGAGGGTGCCTGGCCCAGATATGGAGCTCAGGACCCTATCAGCCCTCTGCAGGATGGCGGGGCTCACTCCCAAGTGCTAATCTTCAGGGGAGAAGGCTCCAGAACCTCTGGGACTTAAGAGCCAGCCAGGCGGGCAGCTTTCCGCAGGGCTTCAGCCTGCAGCGTGATGGAGAGGATGCGCAGGGGCCGCCCATCGCCTCGGCTGTGCACAGACCCCTGTGCCCATTCTCAGTGCCTTCAGCCTGCAGCATGATGGAGAGGATGCACAGGGGCCACCCATCGCCTCGCTGTGCACAGACCCCTGTGCCCATTCTCAGTGCCACAGAGGACGCCTCTCAAAGGGCCGTGGGCATCTCACTAGGGGCCGACATGCACTGTCCTTGCTTTCTTTGCAAGATGAACAAAACAGGCAGTGAGACAAGACGACTTTTTCAAGATGTAGAAGATGAGTTTCCAATTCATTCTTAGCCCCCAAAAGTATGCATGTAGTATTAGCTTATTAGGTCTGCAAACCACAAATACATGTTTTAAT
>NW_006383019.1:795812-797719 GCF_000327345.1 Myotis davidii
CGAGCACAAAATCATTTCTAGCCTATGATTCCTGAATGCTTAATGTGTACCCCTCTAAAACGTAAGGATTTAAGTTGCACATTGAGTTAGTTTCTTGCTGATAGCTCTCTGAGAATCACACAGAAAGAAGAAGGGGAAAAGCAAGTCTGAACTTCAGAGGCAAGTCTGGCCTGGAGCCTGAGGGCCCCTCGCTTGCCATGGCTGTGGGTAGTAGAATGTTCTAGGTGGCATGGGGAACTTGGGTAACAATCAGGAAGCATTTCGAAGCAGATGGTTCTGATAAGCTGGCTCAAGAGATCTCAAGGGTCAGGCATCTTGGTCTCCACAGCTCCAGTAATTTGTTGCGATTTCCCTTTTGATCTAAGTAATTAATTTTATACCTAATTTTGGATTCAGAGAGCTCCAAAATTATATGAGCACTCTTATAAAACCTGGGGTCCAGGTCCACGCCACTGGGGTGTCCTACAAGCCCAGTGGCAATGCGAGCTGCAGCAGGGACAAAAGGAAGGAATTGTGTGCAGGTAAACCGCGACCTGTGCTCCCTCCACACTCACCTCGGGCTCGGCTACACTGGTCACTGCCGTAAGTTGCAACCTTACTGGATAACAGTGTGAAAAGCAACCAAGCAGCTCATCATGGCAGAGCTCTTAGCAGACAGAAGTGTGCGGAGCCCAGTGGCCTGCAGCCCACGCACCCTGCCTTGCTAATCACAGGCCACAGCCTGGAGCTGTCCTGGCACACCGAGTGCTGGCCTTCGCCTGCCAGGGGTGTTCTCACAACAGTCGCCCCAGGCCCCACCTTTGGTGGCTCTCCTCTTTGATGGCCTTGAAGCACGAAAGAGGTATAATGCATGGGATCTGCTCTCCCTGAGGAACACCCATCCTCTGGGGAGTTGGGGTCACAGAGACCTAACTTACTTGGTTATTCCTCTAGGGAATGGCACCGTGGCATGGACACAAGGTGTAGTGGTGGGCTCTGCAAGTGACAGAGCTCCCCCAACCTTGCTTAAGCAAAAGAGCAAACTCATTGGCCTAACTGGAATGTCTAGGAGTGAAGTCAAGCTGGCTTTAAGCCAGCTAGATCTAGAGGTTCAAATACCACTGGGAGTCTTTTTCATAACCTCTCAGCTCTGCTTCCCTAAGTTCGCTTCATTCAAGCATGGGTTTTCTTGGGATGGGAAAGCCTTTCCCATGAGCATTCTAGGATTAGAGGTCTTCAGGACTGAAGATCTTGAAAGAAGGGTGACACTCCACAACAACCCCAAAGTGATACACTGTCCAGACTACTGCCCAGGGAGTGGTACCTGGGTGATTGGCACCCCGCTAGATATGAGGAGAGCAGTTCTCAAAAGCAAAAAAAAAAAAAAGCAAGACAAAAAAGTAACATGTTAGTCGCTCACTAGTGCCTTGGATTATTAAGCCTTTTACATCATCTTATCTTCTACAATTGCGCTGTAAATTCATTAATAGAAGGATATACAAAAACTAGAGGCCCAGTGCACAAAATTTGTGCATGGTAGGGTCCCTAGGCCTGGCCAGTGATCAGGACTGATCAGGGCCTTCATTCATTCCATGCCACCCCCTGGTGGTCAGCGCACATCATAGTGAGTGGTCGAACTCCTGAGGGGACACTTTGCATATTAGCCATATATATATGTATTAGAGGCCCGGTGCATGAAATTTGCGCAAAAGGGAGGAGAGGTGGGGTGTCCCTCAGCCCGGCCTGCACCCTCTCACAGTCTGGGACCCCTCGGGAGATAACCACCTGCTGGCTTAGGCCCGCTCCCCGGGTGGCAGATGGCAGGCCCGATCCCGCGATGCCTGCCCCGCCTCCCTGGGTCGCACATGGGAGGCCCGGATGGCAGCGGGGCGCCCCACCTGCAGTATGCAAATTTCACGGCCATCTTT
>NW_006383019.1:797833-801833 GCF_000327345.1 Myotis davidii
CTGCCCCCCCACTGTACTTTATAAATATTAAATACTTTTGTGCATCAAAGGACACTGTCAAGAAAGTAAAAAGATAGCCCACAAAATGGAAGAAAATATTTGTAAATCATATCTCTGACAAGGATCTATTATCCAGAATATGTAAAGAACTCTTAAACTCGATAATAAAAGGACTAACAATCCAACTAAAAAAATGGGCAAAGGATCCAAAGAGACATTTCTTCAAAGAGAATATAAAATATATAAATGGCCAATACACACATCATTAAACATTAAGAATATGCAAATCAAAGCAACAAGGAGATACCACTTCACACCTACAAGAGTGGCTATAGACAAAAGACAAAGATAACAAGTGCTGACAAGGATGTGATGAAACTGGAGCCCTCATAAATTATGAGAATGTAAAGTGGTGTGGCTACTGTGAAAAACAGCTTGGCAATTGCTCAAACAGTTAAACACAGAGTTACTATTATGACCCAGCAATTCCACTCCTTGGTATATACCCCAAAGAACTGAAAATGGGAGTTCAAACAAAAACCTGCACATGAATGTTCATAGCAGCACCATTCACAATAGCCAAAAAGTGTGTGTGTGTGTGGGGGGGGGACAAATGTCCATCAACTGATAAACAGATAAACATAATGTGCACATCCATACAATGGAATTTTATTCAACACTAAAAAGAAATGAAGTAAAAAGAGTTACTGACACATGCTACCACATAGATGAACCTTGAAAACATATTGAGTAAAGAAGCCAGACATAAAAAGCCACATATTGTATGGTTACATTCATATTAAATTTCCAGAATAGGCAAATCCATAAATATAGAAATAGATTAGTGGTTTCCATGGGATAAAGGGAGGGACATCAATAGGAAGTGGCTGCTGATAGCTTTAGGATTTCTTTTTAGGGTGACAAAAATGTTCTGCAATTCGACAGTGGTGACTATTGAACAACTTTGTGAATATACAAGAAAAATAACTGAATTGTATGCTTTAAAAATGTGAATTTTATGATATGTGAATTACATATCAATTTCAAAGTGATATTGTAAAATATCTGATGATATGGAATAGTGATGGCAACATATTTAGTAGAAAATAGACTGTAAATAGTGTATACAGTAGAAGGCTATATTTACCTTAGGCAAAGAGAAAAGACTTAGAGACAATCCATATATTAAAAGTGATTATTCTTGGCACCCTTGTTGAAGATCAGTTGGCTATACTATATGTGTGGATTTATTTCTAGGGTCTTTATTGGTTTATAGATCTGATTGTATGACTGTACCATACTATTTTAATTACTGTAGCTTTATAACATATGCTTAAATCAAGAAGTACAGTGCCTTTAGCTTTGTTCTTTTTTCCTCAAGATTGATTTAGCTATGAGTGATTTTTTTTGTGGTACCATATGAATTTTAGAATTTTTTTCTACTTCTGTAAAAAATGCCATTTGGATTTTGATAGGATTTGCATTGAATCTGTAATGGGGTAAGGATAGTTTCTTCAACTAATGGGATTGGGAAAGCTGGATATCCACATGCCAAAGAATGAAATTGGACCCTTATCTTATACCATACACAGAATCAACTCAAAATGGATTAAAGTCTTAACATAAGACCTGAAATTGTAAAACTCTTAGAGCAAAAACATAGGCAGAAATCATGACACTGGTTTTGGTAATGATTTCAGGGATATGACACCAAAACCACAGGTAACAAAAACAAGCAGGGGTATATCAAACTAAAAAAGGTTTCTGCACAAAAAAAGAAACAACAAAGTGAAAAGGCAACATACATAATGGGAGAAAATATTTGTAAACCATTTACCTGATAAAGGGGTTAATCTCCAAAATATATGATGAACTGCTATAACTCAATAGTAAAATAATAACTAATTAAAAGATAGACCAGTGATGGCGAACCTATGACACACATGTCAGAGGTGACACACGAACTCATTTTTTGGGTTGATTTTTCTTTGTTAAATGGCATTTAAATATATAAAATAAATATCAAAAATATAAATCTTTGTCTTACTATGGTTGCAAATATCAAAAAATTTCTATATGTGACACGGCACCAGAGTTAAGTTAGGGTTTTTCAAAATGCTGACATGCCAAGCTCAAAAGGTTCGCCATCACTGAGATAGACTATGGAGAACCAAGATGGTGGCATAGGTAAACGCTGTATTTGCTGCCTCCCACAACCACATCAAAATTACAACTAAAATACAGAACAACTATCATCCAGAACTGCGGGAAAGCTGGCTGAGTAGAAGTCCTACAACTAGAGAAGTAAAGAAGAAATCACACTGAGACTGGTAGGAGGTGCAGAGGTGCACAATGGGTTCATCCGGCACCCAGGTGAGCCGCTTTTTTAATCAGGATGGAGATCACCTCTGCGGAGGCCACCCAGACGAGCAAGGAGTCCCAGCCCCACACCAGACCCCCAACCTGGGTCCCAGAGCTGGGGAAAGAAGTCCCTACGGGTGGTAAGAACTACAGACTATAAAAACAAGTGCGGATTGGGGCTGAGTGACACACAGGCTGCTGGAGACCCAGCTGCTCCTCTTAAAAGGCTGGCACCATGAATTGAATTTACAAACTCCCACTTTCTCTAACCTCCAGTGCTGGGCAAGGCTGTGGGGGACCCACACACATATGGGGAGAAACTGGACTGTCTGGCATTGGGGCAAGAATGCAGGGTCGGCTTTCTTCCAGATGGAGGTGCTCACAGTAGTCATTCTTCCCGTGCTGGGACCTCCCTGATGCAGGGCTGACTGGCAGACATTTCTGTTTGCTCTGCCCTGGTGATTCCCTGAGACCTCGCCCCACCTAATTTACAACCCCACCCAAGCTGTGCACAGTGGCTTTTGCATGTGAATGGTCTGGCCTTTCTCAGGCTAAAACTCTGTTAAGGAAGCTGCAGCTGAGTCAGGGAGCCCCAAATCTGTCAATAAAAGGCCCAAAAACTGGCACCAGCACCAGCCTACCTTTCTTCACAGCTGGGCCTTGTCTAGGCACTTCCAAACCCGATATGAAGAGGAAGAATCTGCAGATCTCTCTGTAGCTCCTGTTGGATGGTCCCAGGCAGTGGCTGACTTTGCAACTCCCTGGAGACCCAAGAGCCAGTGTACCAGTGGTCAGTGTGAGACCATACGAGATTACAACTCTTCACATGCATAAGTGACACACTCAAGGGGCAGACTCAGTGAGCACCGAAGTCCCACTGAAGCAAGTCCTGCTCCATAAGGGTGTCTCCTGCACAGCAGCTCTCCCACTGTAGTTGCAGCTGGTCCCCACAGCCAATTCCTCCCAGTGACACCAACAGCATTCAAGGCTCAACTACAACAAAACTGTGCACACTGCCCACAAAGGGGTGTACCAAAAGCGTCCATCTCAGTTGATTGGGGAAGCTGAGCCATTGGGCAGTACAGGACACCTCCTACACAAGGCCACTCTATCAACTCAAGGAGACTTAGCAGCTACCCAACACATAGAAACTAACACGGGGAAACAGCCAATATGGAAACAAAGAAACATGTCACAAATGGAAGAAAGCAAACTACTGGATATAGAGTTCAAAACCAGTTATAAGGTTACTCAAGAATCTTCTGGAAACCTCCAAGGAACTTAGTGAGACCTTCAAGGATCTTAGTGAGAATATTAAAAAAATGGAAAAGGACTAGTCAGAAATTAAGCATACACTGACTGAAATAAAGAATAATATACAGGGATTCAATAGTAGACTAGAGGATCCCCAGAATCAAATCAATGATTTGAAATACAAGGAAGCAAAAAACACCCAACCAGAAGAGCAAAAAAGAAAAAGGAATCCAAAAATATGAAGATAGTGTAAGGAGCCTCTGGGACAACTTCAAGCATACCAACATCAGAATTATGGGGGTGCCAGAAGAAGAGAGAGAGCAAGATATTGAAAACCTATTTGAAGAATGACAGAAAACTTCCCCTACCTGGTGAAAGAAATAGA
>NW_006383019.1:802108-808402 GCF_000327345.1 Myotis davidii
GAAATGCTTGAAGGGTATTCTTTAAGAACAGGAAGAAGAAAAAGGTAAAGATAAAAATTTATGAACAACAAAGTGACAACAAATACATATCTATCAATAAGTGAATCTAAAAATCAAATGAATAAAAAGTCTGATGAACAGAATAAACTGGTGAATGGAATAGAATCAGGGGCATGGAAATGGAACAGACTGATCATTCTCAGAGGGAAGGGAGTGTGTGTGTGTGTGTGGGGGGGGTGGTGGGAAGAAATTAGACAAAGATCTTATATGCATGTATAGACACAGACAATAGGGTGGCGAGGGTCTGGTGTGGGGTGGGAACCAGGTGGAGGGGAGCTATGGGAGGAAAAAAGAGGGATATCTGTAATAATCTCAACAATAAAGATTAATTTTTAAAAAATTGAAAGTAAAAGATTTCATGTACCTAGAAAAAAAAAGATAGACTATGTGCCCTAGCCAGTTTATCTCAGTGGTTAGAGCAGCCGTGGGCAAACTACAGCTCGCAGGCCAGATCTGGCCCATTTGAAATGAATAAAACTAAAAAAAAAAAAGACCGTACCCTTTTATGTAATGATGTTTACTTTGAATTTATATTAGTTCACACAAACACTCCATCCATGCTTTTGTTCCGGCCCTCCGGTCCAGTTTAAGAACCCATTGTGGCCCTCGAGTCAAAAAGTTTGCCCACCCCTGGGTTAGAGCGTCAGCCCGATGACTGAAGGGTTGTGGGTTCGATTTGGTCAAGGGCATGTACCTCAGTTGCAGACTCAATCCCTGGCCCTGGTCAGGGAGCGTGCAGGAGACAACAATTGATGTGTGTGTGTCTCTTTCTCTCTCCCTCCCCGTCTCCCATTCTTCCTTCCCCCTACTCTCTCTAAAAAAAATAATAATAATAATGGGAAAAATATCCTTGGGTAAGGATTAAAAAGAAAATGCAAGTGTTGGTGAGGATGTGCAGAAATTGGAACCCTTGCATATTATTGATGAGAATGAAAAATGGTACAGTATGGAAAACAGTATAGAGGTTCCTCAGAAAGTTAATCCCACTTATGGGTATTTGTCCAAAAGAACTGAAATCAGGATCTCTAAGAGATATCAGCACTGCTATGTTTATTACAGCACTATTCACAATAGCCAAAAAGTGGGAGGGAGGGAGAGAAACCCACACCACAGATGTCCATCAACTGATAAACAGATAAAGATATGTGTACATCCATACAATTGCATACTACTACTCAGTCTTTATAAAAAGAAGGAAATTTGACAATATGTGACAACATGGATAAACCTTGAGAGCATGATGCTAAGTGATGGCAGTCACAGAAAGACAAACACTGCATAATTTCACTTATGAGGTATCTAAAATTGTCAAACTCATAGATTCAAAGAGTGGAATGATGGTTGCCAGGGGCTGGTGGAGGGGAAATGAAGCACTACTAATCAATGGGCATCAAGTTCCAGTCCAGCGAGATGATTAACCTCTAGATCTGCTGTTCAATACTGTAGCTATCATCAACAATAATGTACTGCACACTAAACACCCATTATGACAGTGGTTCTCAACCTGTGGGTCGCCAACCTGTGGATCATGACCCCTTTCACAGGGGTCACCTAAGACCATCGGAAAATACATGTATAATTACATATTGTTTTTGTGATTAATCACTATGCTTTAATTATGTTCAATTTGTAACAATGGAAGTACATCCTGCATATCAGATATTTACATCACGATTCATAACAGTAGCAAAATTACAGTTATGAAGCAGCAACGAAAATAATTTTATGGTTGGGGGTCACCACAACACGAGGAACTCTATTAAAGGGTCGCGGCATTAGGAAGGTTGAGAACCACTGCATTAAGAGGACATATCTCCTGTTACAATAAAATAAAAATTTCAAAAGAATAGTTATCTCTGGGTGGTGGGATGATGGGAAATTTAATTTTCTTTATGCTTTTAAGGTTTTTTACGTTAGTTACAATGAACATGAAACCATTTTCTAATTTGAAATATACTGTTTAAACATAACAATTATGTGTCCTGAGAGCATCAGACTCTTTGTGACTTGTTGGCTTACACTACAGAAAGTAAGTTCAACTCAAGAAAGCCTTTTTTAATTGCAGAAATAATTAGACCTTGGAAGAGACCACCTTTGCAGAGACTATGAAATCTCTACTTGTGGGTTCTCTAAGAACAGATTGCAGTGATGGGCTACAGGGGCCTGTGTAGGTGTTCATTACCATGGGGCTGGGCAGTGTAAGGGGGTCTGACTCCAGGAGCTGGGTCCTGAGTCCAGACCAATGCTGAAGGAACCCTCTGTGCAGGCTAAGCTCACAAGTGCCACAGGGGGAACCCGCCAGCTCCCAAAAAACAGCATTTTCTAAACCTTAGCCAAACATCAAAGCCTAAGTATGTTCTCTTTTGCTCTTAGAAAATAAATTTATCAAACCTAAAAATAACTAGGACAAAGCCAAAAGATGAAAATGACTCTAAATGGGTTTCAAACAGATGTTTGACTAATTTTTGCAAAGCCTGTCAGAGTAAGAGCCCTCAGGATCCTACAATACAGCAGAGAGGTGCCCAAGAGAGTCTGCTATGAGGCCGGTAAAAGGGCACACCCCCAGGGCCAAGAAAGGGTGAAAGCTGCCTGGGTTGCTAAGTTTCATAGAGTCAGCCACAGATCCTGTATTTATTACCAGAAAATGAGTATAAATAGAAATTATCTGATGAGTTAGCAGGTCAAAATGGATATGCTAATATCTATATATATGAAAAGCTAATATGCTAAGTGTCCCTCTGTCCATCTGACCAGTCGCTATGATGAGCACTGACCACCAGGGGGCAGACACTCAACACAGGAGCTGCCATGACGCACACTGGCCATTTACAAAGAAATAGCACCGCAGACCTGGCACCGACAAAGCAACACTTGGCTTCCCCCAAGTGGGACACAGGCCCCGCCACTACCCCAGAGCAATAGCTCACCAAATTACAGCCAACACTGCAGAGACCCCATGGCGCAAAATGCAGCCCACAGCCCAGCCCAGCCCAGAAACAGTCGCTATGGTCACCAGGTAACAACGTCACATAGCAACACCTGGCTTCCTCTACCTAGGGACTAGCCTCCTTGCAGTTTCTTCAGCCCAGGAACACAACTTGCTTTACAGCCACGTGCAAACATTTTACACTTTAACCAAATGTCTGTGAAGCATTTTCCCATGCGTCATCTCATTTGATCCTCACAGAAGTCCTGGAGTGGGTAGATAGGAGACTTGGTGGAATCCTATTTTCTTTTCATTAGTCAGAAAACAGAGATTTAGAAAGCTTAGAAATCTGACCCAACTGAAGAGAAGTAAGAAATGGTGGACCTTGAAAATGATTTCAGGTTTTCTCATTGCACAGAATATAGTCAAACACTGCTGCAGTTAAATATTTTACCCTTTGTTCTTTCTGCGTGATCTACAATAATAATCTGCTTCGTGTTGGTATTTACTGCTGTGTTGCTGACAATTGCCTGAAAGAGAAGTTGGGGTGCTTCACTGGGCTGGAAAAAGTTTAAAGACATCAGAAAGCAGGTCTAATTAAGCAAGTTTACGCTATATATATAAAAGGCTGAGTTGACTCGCGCATGCACGATACATATAAAGCTCTTGCTGGCACGAATCGCACGTGTGTGTTTCCATCTGTCATTGTCAATTGTGAATCTGGTTGACACTTCTATTATAGAGAAAGGGCAAATAGCAATATTAAAATATTTCTTCTAATTAATTTCCTTTTAATGTGCACGAATCTGTGCACTGGGCCACTAGTACTAAATAAAATACTAAATTTGACATAAGCATCTAGTATAGAAATTTATTGCTCTTTGTAAATGTCTACGAAGCCTAACTATACGCACTCATTCTTACTGAGAGGAACTTGAGTTCTGTGTTAACCAAGCCATTTCTTTGGACGACTTTCCAGTTTAGCTCTAAATCATAAACTCTCCCTGTAAGACATGCCCAGAGGGAGTAGTTACAGACGGAGACCACTGCCCCGGAAGCTGTGGTTAGTGCAGAAGGAGTTCTGAGGCACGGTCCCGCGCACCCTCCCCAGGAAAACATAAAGGCAAGGCTCTTTTGTAAACACATGGCGAGGAACAAGAAGTCTGTCAGCTTACAAGTTACAATTCACTGATATATTTCCTTTTTTTTTTTAATGTCCTTCACTTTGAGATCTAATTTGTCAGATATAACTATTGCTACCCCAGCTTTTTTTTCATTTCCGTTTGCCTGAAAAACCTTTTTCCGTCCCTTCACCATCAGTCTGTGTGCGTCTTTTCTTCTGAGGTGGGTTTCCTGTAGACATCAGATATATGGGTCATGTTTTCTTATCCACTCAGCTACCCTATGTCTTTTGATTGGGGCATTTAATCCATTTACATTTGAAGTTATTATTGATAGATACTTGTTTGTCGCCATTTTTATTCTTTACCCCTGTGTTCCTTCTTCGTTTCCTATTTTTTCTTTTTATAGCAGACCCTTTAGCATTTCTTGCATTGCTGGTTTGGTGGTAATATATTTTCTTTTTAAAAAGCACTATCTTAGTCCTGGGTGGTAGTTGGGTCCTGGGTTCAATTCCCAGTTAGGGCACTCATCCAGGTTTCAGGTTTAATGCCTGGTTTGGGCGTGTACAAGAGGCAACCAATCGATGTTTCTCTTTCTCCCTCTCTCTCTGAAATCAAATTTTTTAAAAAATATATTTTATTGATTTTTTACAGAGAGGAAGGGAGAGGGATAGAGAGTTGGAAACATCGATGAGAGAGAAATTTCGATCAGCTGCCTCCTGCACACCCCCTACAGGGGATATGTCTGCAACCAAGGTACATGCCCTTGACCGGAATCGAACCTGGGACCCTTCAGTCCGCAGGCTGACGCTCTATCCACTGAGCCAAACCGGCTAGGGCTGAAATCAAATTTTTAAAAAATATTTTTTAAAAAAGCACTACCTTAGTGCCAGATAAATTCCTATGCAGAAAAGAATCTTAAGAGGTCATGTAGCCATGAGACAAGTCTGGCTCTGGGCACAAACTTCCCCACTGTCCTCCCACTCCAACACGGACCACCTTCTGCTTCTAGGGCCACACACCTGCCACCCACAATGCACCTCCTTCCCAGGCTGTGTGGGGACACTGAGTGAGGTTCTGCAGATGGTTGAATTTGTTTAATTAGCCATAAATAAGAAAGTCGTGACTATTGGCATTAAAGCAGATGTTAAAACTAATTTTAGGGAAAAACAAGAGACCCAAAGAATCTGAAGAATGGCAGCCTCGGTCCTCGACAAGTTCCATCACATCTGGAGTGTGCCCAGCTACTCAACTCTCCTGTTGCCAGGATTCTGCATCTAAAGGGCCCTCTCTGACTTCACTGCTCCTCCTCCAGCTGTCCTGCTACCAGGCTCCCTCCCGGCGTGGTTCCTCCCCAGAGTCAGTTCCTTCCCATCCCTGCTTCACTCACAGGCCTCCCTGCCCATTTTGAACCCAAAATCACCCCTTCCCCTATGCCCCACCCCTCCCCTGAACACACGCGCTCTGGCCCTGCTCAGTCAGCCGCACCCCAGGGTCTGCCAAGTCACACATGTTCCTTCTTCCTGACCTGGGTCTCCAAATGGAACTACAGAGACTGCGCTCCTGTGAGGTTTGTGGCCTTCAGGGTCTTTGACCAATGACTTACTCAACTCTAACTGGCTTCTTGTTGAACCCTCCAAAAAGCATTTATATTCTTTTCTAAATTATTTAGAAAAATTTAAATTATAGTTTACATTCAAGATTATTTTGTATTAGTTTTAGGTTTACAACATCATGGTTAGACAATCACATATTTTACAAAGTGAGCCCCCCCGATATTTCAGTACACACCACACATAAGTATTACAATATTATTGGCCTATATTCTTTTTTTTTAATATACTTTATTGATTTTTTACAGAGAGGAAGGGAGAGGGATAGAGAGCTAGAAACATAGATGAGAGAGAAACATCGATCAGCTGCCTCCTGCACACCCCCACTGGGGATCTGCCCGCAACCAATGTACATGCCCTTGACCGGAATCGAACGTGAGACCTTTCAGTCCGCAGGCCAATGCTCTATCCACTGAGCCAAACCTGTTACGGCTGCCTATATTCTTTATGCTGTACTTTTACATCTCTGTGACTACTCTGTAATACCAATTTGTATTTTTGTTGTTGCTGTTGTTTTAATATATTTTTATTGACTTCAGAGAGGAAGGGAGAGGAAGAGAGATAGAAACATCAA
>NW_006383019.1:808582-810263 GCF_000327345.1 Myotis davidii
AAACATCGATCAGCTGCCTCCTGCACAGCCCCCACGGGGATGTGCCCGCAACCAAGGTACATGCCCTTGACCGGAATCGAACCTGAGACCCTTCAGTCCGCAGGCCGACGCTCTATGCACTGAGCCAAGCCAGCAATAATACCAATTTGTACTTCTTAATCCCTTAACCTTTTTCACCCAGGTCCCCAAGCCCCCTCCTATCTGGCAACCATCAGTCTGTTCTCTGTATCTCTGAGTCTGTTATAATTTTATTTGTTCCTTTGTTTTGTTCTTTAGATTTTACAAAAAAATTAAATCTGATGCTATTTGTATTTTTCTGACTAACTTATTTCACAGCATAATGCCTTCTAGGCCACCCATGCTGTCGCAAATGGTAGGATTTCATTCTTTTTATAGCTGAGTCATATTCCATTGTATATACATACAAATTCTTACTTAACCAGTCTTCGACTGATGGGCACTTGGTTTGCCTCCATATCTTGACGATTGTAAACACTGAAATGAACACAGGGATGCAGGCAGTCTTTTGAATAAGTGCTTTGGGTTTCTTCAGATATAGTCCCAGAGTGAAAGCGCTGGCGAAAGCAGTTCCATTTTTAATTTTTTCAGGAACTTCCATAAAATTTTCCATAGTGGCTGCACCAATCTGCATTCCTACCAACAGTGCATAAGGATTCCCTTTTCTCCACATCCTCTCGAACAGCTGTTATTTGCTGATTTATGGATGACAGCCATTCTGACAGTTAAGGTGATATCTCACTGTGGTTTTAATTTGCATTTCTCTGATAATTAGTTACATTGAGCATCTTTTCTCTTTTTAATTGATTTTTAGAGAGAGAGAGGAAGGGAGAGGAATAGAGAGATAGAACATCGATAAGAAACATTGATTGGCTGCCTCCTACACACCCCGACTTGTGATGGAGCCTACAACCCAGGCATCTGCCCTGACCGGGATATGAACTGGTGACCTCTTTAGTTCATGGGTCAATGCTCAACCACTGAGCCACACCAGCGGGGCATCCTTTCATATGTCTATTGTGCATCAGTATGTCCTCTTTGGAGAAATATCTATTCAGGTCCTCTGCCTATTTTTAACTGGACTGTTGGTTTCTTTGGTGTTGAGTTCTATGAGTTTTTATAAATTTGGTATATTAATCCCTTATCATATGTATCATTGGCAAATATGTTATCCCATTCAGTGGGTTGTCTTTTTGTATTGTTGATGGTTTGCTTTCTTGTGCAAAAACTTTTTACTTTGATATAGTCCCATTTGTTTATTTTTTCTTTTATTTCCCTTGCCCAAGGAAATTCTATCTAATAATAGACAAACATGGTAATTGACCATACCTTTGCTATGCCTCCCATGGGCTAATCAGCAAGATATGCAAATTAACCCAACCAAGATGGCAGCCGGCAGCCACGCAGCTGAAGCGAGCATGAGGCTTGCTTGCTCCAGTGATGGAGGAAGCCAAGGTTCCCTGCCTGCCTCAGCCCAGCTCTGAACTCCGAAAGCAACAAAGTTTTAATTATAGAAGCTAAACAAACCCCAGATTCCTGCTTCCAGCAGGCCATGGCCTTGGAGCTGCAGCGAATAGGAGCCCGGCTCTCAGCTCTAGTGACGGCAACAAAGTTTCAATTATTGAAGGTAAATAAATCCCAGAATAAAATACAGAGAGAGAAC
>NW_006383019.1:810275-822172 GCF_000327345.1 Myotis davidii
CTCAATGCAGGAGCTGCCCCCTGGTGGTCAGTGCACTCCCACAGGGGGAGCACTGCTCAGCCACAAGCCAGGCTGATGGCTGCCAGTACAGCGGTGGTGGTAGGAGTCTCTTCTGCCTCCTCAGCAGCACTAAGGATGTCTGACTGCAGCTTAGGTCTGCTCCTCGCTGGCAAGTGGACATCCCCCAAGGGCTGCCAGGCTGCCAGAGAGATATCTGATTGCCAGCTTAGGCCCAAGCCCCCAGGGAGCAGGCCTAAGCCAGCAGGTGGTCATCCCCCAACAGGTCCCAGACTACGAGAGGGCACAGGCCAGGCTGAGGGATCCCACCCCCCGAGTGCACAAAATTTTGTGCACCGGGCCTCTAGTTTATATATAAAATCTGGCTAAAGAGAAATGTCCAAGATTTTACTGTCTATGTTTTCTCCTAGGAGTTTTATGTTTTCAGACCTTCCATTTAAGTCTTTAATCCATTTTTATTTATAATTGTATATGGCATAAGAATGTGGTCTAGTTTCATTTCTTTATGTGCCTGTCCAATCTTACCAACACCATTTATTGGATACACTGTCTTTACCCCATTGTATGTTTGCCTCCTCTGTCATATATTAACTGCCCATATAGTTGTGGGTTTATTTCTGGACTCTCTATTCTGTTCCACTGATCTGTGTGACTGTTTTTCTGCCAGTACCATGCTGTTTTGATTACTATAAACTTGTAGTATAATTTGATATCAGGTAGCACTAAACCACCAAATTTGTTCTTTCTCAAGATTGCTGTTGCTATTCGGGGTCTTTTGTGGTTCCATATAAATTTTTGTATTATTTTTACTAGTTCTGTGAAAAATGCCATTGGTATTTTGAAGGATTTGAATTGAATCTATAGATTGCTTTGGAGCATATGGACATTTTAATGACTTTAAATCTTCTGATCTATAAGCACAGTATATGCTTCTATTTATTTCTACCTTCTTTAGTTTCTTTCTTCGGTGTCTTTTAATTTCCAAGTACAGGTCTATTACAAAAAGGCCCTCTACTTTCTTGGCTAAATTTATTTGTAGGTGTTTTTTATTTATGCAGTTGTACATGGAGTTGTTTTCTTAACTTCTTTCTGACAATTCATTATTGGTGTATAAAAATGCAACTGATTTTTTAATATTAACTTTGTATCCTGGTATTTTGAATTAATTTATCAGTTCTAATAGTTTTTTTGGTGGAATCTTTAGGGTTCTCCATATACAGTACCATGTCACCTGTAAATAATGACAGCTTTACTTCTTCCTTTCCAATTTGGATGTCTTTTATTCTTCTTCTTGTCTGATTGCTATGGCTAGGACTTCCAATACTGTGTTAAATAAAAGTAGTGAAAGTGGACATACCATCTTATTCCTCTCTTAAGGGAAATCCTTCCAGGTTTTCCTTTTGGAATATGATGTTAGCTCTGGGTTTGTTACATATGGCCTTTATTATGTTGAGGTATGATCCCTCTATTCCCACTTTGGTGAGAGTTTTTATCATCAATAGGTGCTGGATTTCGTCAGATGCTTTTTCTACATCTACTGGTAGGATCATAACATTTTTATCCTTTATTTGTGCATGTGGTGTATCATATTAATTGATTTACATATATTGCTGTGACCTTGCATCCCAGAAATAATTCCCACTTGATCATGGTGTATGATCTTTTTAATGTATTGCCGGGTTCATGATGGTGCACTAATATTTTGTCGAGAATTTTTGCATGTGTTCATGGGGATGTTGGCCTACAATTTTCTTTCTGTGTAGTGGCTTTGTCTGGTTTTGGAATTAGAATAATGCTGACCTCATAAAATGAGTTTGGAAGTCTTCCCTCCTCTTCAATTTTTTGGAATAGTTTAAGGATAGGTGTTAGTTCTATGAAAGTTCGGTAAAATCACCTGTGAAGTCACTTGATCCAGGACATATGTTTTTTGAGGTTTTTTTTAAATTACTGATTCAATTTCATTGGTTGTAATCAATCTGTTCATAGTTTGTTGCTTTTTTTACTCAGTCTTGAAAGGTTACATATTTCTATGAATTTATTTATTCCACAATATTTAATTTGTTGGCATATAGGTAGTTGTTCATAATATTTTCATATAATCCTTTATATTTCTGTGGTGTCAGGGTTTTTTTTATTTCATTTATTTGAATCTTCTCTCTTTTTTCTGGATGAGTATGGTTATCAATCTTGTTTATCTTTTCAAAAAACCAACTCTTGGATTCATTGGTATTTTGTAATTTTTTTTACTCTATTTCATTTATTTCCTCTGATCTTTATTATTTCCTTCCTTCTACTCAATTTGGGCTTTGCTTGTTTTTCTTTTTCTAGTTCCTTTAGGTTAGATTGCTTAGTTGAGATTTTTCTTGTTTCTTGAGTTAGAGCTATAATGCTATTAATTTTCCTCTTAGGACTGCTTTTGCTGAGTCCCATAGATTTGAAGATCTACCTTTGCATGTGGTCCTTGTGAAGCTAATTGGGTTCCGCTCTGATGTGGTTTTTCACCTGGTATATTGGTCTGGGGCTTCTTGGGAGGGATCTGGTGCAGGTCAATGTCAGGAGCTATCTGTGATGGGCCTGGGTACATGTGGTAAGAGCCAAGATGCTACCAAGTCCTACTTCCACCAATACCAAGCCTGAGGCAGGTCAGCAAACAGCCCAAGGTACTCTAAGATCCACTTCTGTCTGTTAGCTGCCTGTTAGACTCAGTTACTCCATGAGTCTCTGGTGGTAGGCGAGTAGCATGTGGTAGATTCCAAATGGGTCACTAGTCGTGTTCACCAGGTTGATAATGATTCAAGCTTGATGCCAGTGCTGGGTCTGAGGCCACTCAGCCAAAGTCTCAGGGTATACCCGGTCAGCCGTCACCCGCATGGGGCCTGCAGACCTTTGAAGCAGAGCAAGGTCCATTAGAGAGAGGCCAGTAGAGCTCATCAGGCTAAAAGAAATTATGATTTGGTTGTGTGGAGGAATGGCTCTGCAAAGGAATGATGGTATGGTGTCACCATGTGTGGCATATGGGTGAGGGGAGGAGAATGGACCGTTTTAAGCCCTCACCCAAAAAGTTTGCACAGCTGGCCTAGGCTGATCGCAGCTAGCAGACACCTCTCCAGGATGTGAGCTTGGCTGGACAGGGCACAGGGAGTTGTGAGGGTGGGGCTGGTGCATCCTTCTAGGCTGACTTGGCATGGAGTGGCGTGTTCACCCAGGAAATATGGTGTCTGTGGGCAGTTGGGAGAGGTACTCAGCACACAGACAATGACAGTTGTCCCTCCAGCTCTCTCCTCAAAACCACACAACCCAATATTTTCCTGTATGACTCCAGTCCACTCTGAGCCTCTGTCCCTCCCTGGGAGCCCCGTGTAGTGCCAACACACAAGATTTCCCGTGTTGCTTCAAGAGGCTCCTGGGTTTCTCTGAGACTCCAATCTCTCTTGTGAGTGACAATCCCACTGATTTTCACAGCCACATGTTGCACGTGTAGCCTCCTCTTCCCATCGCTGGTCCTCAGGGCTGGGAGCCCATATGAGGCTGAGACCTTGCTCCTCGGGGAACCTCGCAGCTGAGACAGCCCTCCCAGTTCTTGGCCATGGCAGGTGGCTGCAGGGCCAGTTCTCTATGTGCCTCCGCCCTTTCTACCAGCTTTGATGTGGCTTCTTCTGTGAAAACTTGGATATAAGACTTCCTTCTGCTCAGCTAGTCTTCAGATGGTAATTCGGGCTGATTGTTCTATATGTAATTTAGTTGTAATTCCAGTTTTGTTCTGGAAGGAGATGAGTAACTTCCACCAACTTCTCCACCATCTTGGATTCCGCCCAAAAGAGCATTTATGCTAAGAATTTCTCAGTCAGATGTAACTCAGAATGGGAGGTCATTTACCTGACTGTGACCACAGGTCAAGCATTTTCACTATTAACAAAGCTGGTATCGCCCAGACGGCGTGGCTCAGTGGTTAAGCATCGACCTATGAACGAGGAGGTCATAGTTCAATTCCCAGTCAGAGCACATGCCCAGGTTGTGGGCTCAATCCCCAGTAGGTGGCGTGCAGAAGGCAGCCAATCAATGATTCTCTCTTATCATTGATATTTCTACCCCTCCCTTCCTCTCTGAAATCAATAAAAATATATTCAAAAAAACAAAGCTGATATCCAATTTCCATGTCTGATTCCTAGCTCTTGTTTCTTCACTGGTTATAAACTGTCTGTATTTGTGCTGGTGGGTGAGGAGAGAATGATGTCAAAAATTATTTTCCCAACCTCCAACAACCACCTTTTGAACCTCTGCTCCCACCATCCTCTGTGTGCAGTGAGGGACTTTCCTCAATCCACAGAAAGCAGAAGGAAGAAGTAAATAAATATAAAAGCAGCAATTAAAGAAATGTAAAATATTTTTAGAATGGTCTTAAATATTAATAAAACTAAAATCCAGTGTTTTAAAAGGACGAAAAGATAGAAGCCCTGGCCAACCTAATCAGGAAGAAAAAAAAGAAGGTAACCAAACCAGAAACAAAAAAGAGGACATAATTACACATGTGGATTTGTAAAGTAGGCAAAACAGATAATTTTCTAGGAAAATATAGATTACCAAAATTAACTTAAGAAACAAACAGTCCACAGAAAAAAAGCACAGGGTAAGAAAAGGCAATTCACAAAAGGAAATACTACTAAGCATATGAAAAGATGCTTATTCTACTTAATATCCAACAAACATGAACTAAAGCAATAAGATATTTTATAGTAATCTAAACTCATCACAAGGACTAATTTTTTTTTATACATTTTAATTGATTTCAGGGAGAGGAAGGGAGAGGGAGAGAGAGAGAGAGAAACATCAATGATGAGAGAGAATCATCGATTGGCTGCCTCCTGCAGGCCCCCTATTGGGGATCAAGCCTGCATCCCAGGCATGTGCCTTGACCAGGAATCGAACTGTGACCTCTTGGTTCATGGGTTGACTCTCAACTAGTGAGCCACATCGGCCAGGCTGGACTATTGCTAGCAAAAATATAGGAAACAGGCACTTTCATATACTTGTGTTTATGGCTCTCAAAAGGCAGGTGGAGTAGAGATTATAATGCGGGAGTTTTCACATTTTAATCTCTATGTTTGAATTTCTATAAGAATGTGATTTTGCATTGTACCTAAAATTTAAAAAATTGAATGTCTACAGTAAGTCCATATTAACAAGGACTAATACCATAATTGTTATTATATGCTTAAAATTGGAGAACAAAGTAATCTGAAATGACGACATAGACTTAAAATAGTTTACTGATCTGACACATGATAGGTAAGAAAAAGGAGAACTAGGCAAACAAGCAGTAAAGTCCCGACACAGAAGAAAACCACACATGTGAAAATTGGCTACTTGAGAGCAAAACCCTGCGCTACTCACCGCATACCTCTCTCCCCTGCAGGGCGCCAGCACAGAGCACCTAGTAAACGTCTGTTGAATAAATGAAAGAAAAATGGCACGAAAGTGTATCAAAAGGTACTCTGGAACTCCAAATTCAAAATAAACAAGCAAAACAATTTTGTTCACATATATTTCACAAATATGAAACGTAACATTATTTTCACTGAAATCCTGCTACACTCTTAATATAACCATTAAATTTGGAATTTATACTTGCACTGGTCATTGCTCTGCAGCTAACCTTCAGTCAAAAGGATGCACTTTGTCTGTTTAGTCTGTCACTATTTTCACAATAATTTCGTAATATTTGTGCACAAATATTTGTGTTTATATTTATTAAGATTCAAAGCTTTCATCTTTTTCTATTTTCTAACATTATATCAGTTCACAGAATTGATATAGCAAAGTGGTTCAATGAAGCATAAAGGTCAGGTTGAGAGTAATATGAATATACTTCCTCACAGCCATAAAGGTCACTCTTGACCAGGACTAAAATGCAAGATGGAGAGATGCATGATTTTCTCAAATCGAAAAACGCCTTGGCTCTTTCTTTTCTGACCCAGATAGAAGAACTACATCAAGGAATTCACATACATCACTCAGTCTTATGAACTCACCTGGCATGACATTTTTATTATTCTCACTTCCTCTCTAACACCATCAGACAAAGACTGAGTCTGGGACACAGCTCAGCAAATAGCAGATGAGGCCCACACTCGTAACAATTCCAATCCTATTGGCACCCTTGCTTTCCCCGGGAAGATCCCGGCTGGAACTACCAACCTGGGCATCAGATTAGAGAGGCACAGAACCGTATGCTTGACTATGTTACCCAGGCTCTTCACGGGCTGGCTAATAAGGCGGTAAATTATGATAGAATGAAGGCGATTACCCAGCGCCCACAGGAAAACCCTGGGGAATTCCTTGAACGTCTTTCACGGGCGCTTCAAAAATATACCTGTATTGCTTCTACTTCCCCGCGGGGACAGCTTTACTACACTCACATTTTATATCCCAGTCAGCCCCAGGCATAAGAAAAAACTAAAGAAGCTTGAGGATGGGCCCGAGGCTCCCCAGAGGGAACTCCTTAACGTGGCCTTCAAGGTCTTCCATAACAGAGAACAGGAAAAGGAGGACCTTAAAAAAAGAGACCAGGAAAATTACCTTATGCTGGCGAAGGCCCTAAGGGCTCCACATCCCAAGGCTCCAGGCCAACTCAGAAAGGAAGGCTACATCAACCCCTCTGGGTGCCTCCTTCAAATGCAAACAGCATGGACACTGGGCAAGACACTGCCCAAATCCGAGGCCCCCTCCCGGCCCATGTCCACACTGCCAATTGGAGGGGCGTTGGGGAAGTCAATTGCCCCAGTCGCAGAAGGGGGGCTGGATCTTCCTGTCTAATGAAAACCCCCACCTCCGGATCCCTAGCAGATCTGCTGGGACTGGCAACAGAGCACTGACGGGGCCCTGGATCTCTGGCCCCGGTGGCGATCAGGCATCAGGAGCCCAGGGTAAATCCTCACATAGCAGGTAAGCCGGGCTCTTTCCTTGTTGATACTGGGGCCACTTACTCCACCTTGCGTGAATTTTCGGGCCCCTTAACGCCATCTACCACTACTATTATGGGAGTCTCGGGAACAAAGCCCATCCCTCTATTAACTCAACCCCTACTCTGTACTTTCAAAGGAATACAGTTCACACACCGCTTCTTAGTTTTTCCCCAATGCCCCACCCCTTTACTGGGGAGAGACATCTTATCTAAATTCCATGCAATGGTCTCACTGACTCCCTCTGCCTGCACACCCTTGGCCTCCGTCTTTCTTGTCTCTGCTGCTGACTCAGACTCGGCCTCGGTTGTTCTCCCATTACCTCCAGATAAGGTCCACCCTATAGTTGGGACACCTCTAGTCCATCCATAGCCAAACACCGTACTCCAGTCCTTATCCACCACAAAAATCCTGACTCCTTCCCTTTCGTTCCCCAATACCCTGTCCCAACCAAACATCTACTCAGCCTTAAACTTCTCAATTCAGGTCTTCTAAGGCCCACAAACTCCCCCTTCAACACGCCCATCCTTCCTGTTATTAAACCAAATGGCTCGTATCGCCTGGTTCAAGACCTCAGAGCCATCAACACGGCAGTACTGGCCACAGCCCCTGTTGTGCCCAATCCCTATACCATTCTGTCCTCTACTCCCCCTTCATCTTCCTTTTTTAGAGTCCTTGACCTAAAAGATGCCTTCTTCACTATCCCTTTAGATTCACAATGTCAAGACCTCTTTGCTTTCACCTGGACTGACCCAGGAACTAGACACTCACAGTAGCTCATGTGGACGGTTCTGCCCCAGAGGTTTAGGGAGAGCCCCTACTTCTTTGGGCAGGCATTGGCAAAGGACGTGCGGGATCTGGCGCTGCCCAGAAGCTCTCTCCTACAATATGTAGATGACCTTCTACTGTGCAGCCCAGATCTGCAAACCTTCCAGGAGGACACCTGACTACTCCTTAACTTTCTTGCCCAGCGTGGCTATCGCGTCTCAGCAACCAAGGCTCAGCTCTCCCAGTCAGTAGTAACATACCTCACCTCGGGGTTAGAATTTCACAGGACGGGAAGGAGATTACTGCAGACCGAGATAAAAGAAATAAAAGCCATATCTCTTCCTTACCGAAGCCAACCACCAAGTCTGACCTCCTTTCTTTCCTGGGGGTGGCTGGCTTTCTCCGCTCCTGGATCCCCAATCACAGTAACCTAGCCAGACCTCTGTATGAGGTGACTAAGGGGGACCCCAATGAGCCACTAGACTCCTCTGAACCTATAGAATCGACCTTCAAATCCTTAGAGCCGGCACTTGTCCAGGCCCCAGCACTACACCTTCCGGACCTCTCACAGCCATTCATACCATACACTCATGAAAATCATGGCCTGGCTCTGGGGGTTCTAGGACAGAACAAAGGTCCCTCATTTGCCCCAGTGGCCTACCTATCAAAACAACTGGACCCCACCTGTAGGGGCTGGGCCCCTTGTCTCAGAGCCCCAGCAGCAGCAGCTACTCTGGCCCTAGAAAAGCTCTAAACTTACCTTTGGGCAGCCCACAGCTATCAAATCCCTTCATCATCTTCAGGACCTTATGACCCATAAGGCTATACAACATCTCTCACCTTCACGACTTCAGGCATACCATCTGGTTTTCATTGAAAACCACCAGTTTTCTCTCACTCCTTGCTCTCCCTTGAATCCTACTACTCTCCTCCCCATGGGGACAGATCCTCCTCTCCACTCCTGCGTTGAAACAATTACTCAGTTCATATCTCCCTGTCCTCATGTTCCACCCACTCCTCTCTCCACACCTGAGCAAACCCTTTACATCGATGGCAGCTCTGCCCTCACAGAGGAGGGAGTGTATAAAGCAGGATATGCTATCGTATCTAGCGATCCATCCATAATAGAAGCTAGTCCTCTTCCCCCCAACCCAACATCTCAGCCAGCAGAACTCAGCCCTTACCAGCCCTGACCATCTCGGCTGGCAAGTCCATAAATATCTACATGCCACACCATTCACTCTGGTGCCAGCATATGGCGCAAATGGGGATTTCTAACCACCAAAGGCACTCCCCTACACAGCCACACACACATCAAGGCCTTACTCAATGCAGCCTTGCTGCCCAAAGCAGCTGCCATCATACATTGCAAAGGACACCAGAATTCTATGGACCCTATTGCTATTGGCAATAACCTGGCAGACAGGACAGCAAAAAGAGGTGCCCAGTCAGGCACCACTCAAACTAACTTAATACTACTGGCCTTACCTACAATCTCCCCACAATACTCAAAAGAAGAACATCTCAAGTATCTAGGTTATGCCCAGAATCAAGGGTGGTACATTCAGGCAGGAAAATTCATCCTTCCACAGGCCCAAGCAATAGAGATATTCCAGGGAATCCATAATACTTTCCATGTGGGACAGAAACCTCTTCTGCTGTATGTCACTAGTTTTCTGTCTTTTCCGTCTTTATCCTCCTTAATACAGAGATAACTAGCACATGTGATAGCTGCAGTCCCTGCTCTCCTCAGAGTGGAGCCCGCCCTCGCTCTTTCCCAACACACAGGATAAGAGGAAACCTCCCAGGGCAGGACTGGCAGACAGACTTCACACACATGCCCCCGATTAAAAACACCGTTATCTCCTCACTCTAGCTGACACATTTTCAGGATGGATAGAAACCTATCCCACCAGCAGGGAAAATGCTCACACAGTAGTGGTAGCCCTCACCCACGACATCATTCCCCGCTTTGGCTTTCCGATGTCTCTTCAATTTGATAATGGCCCGGCTTTCATCTCTCAGATAAGGCAGCTGGTCTCTCAAATGCTAAACATCAAATGGAACCTCCACATCCCCTACCATCCTCAGTCTTCGGGTAAAGTAGAAAAGGCCAATCATCTCTTAAAGATACATCTAACCAAGCTATCCTTAGAGCTCCATATGCCGTGGACTGAACTCTCCCCCTGGCACTAATGGGACTGAGGGCCATGCCACAACTACTACTACTTCTAAGCCTCTTTGAGATCATGTATGGGCGGCCTTTTGTCCTCCAAACCTCAGAGGACAATTCCCCCTCCCCGGGAGACTACTTCCTGCGTTTGCCCATATGAGGACACTCTTACAACAACACGCTGATAATCTTCTCCCCGTTCCTTTCCTACAACTTCCACTCATCTCTCAGTCCTCCCCGGGGACTTGGTCTGTGTCAAGAGAAAAGGAAAGGCATCCTTAACACCCACACGGGAGGGGCCTTTCCCAGTCATACTATCCACCCCTATGGCAGCAAAGGTACAGGAAATATACCGCTGGTATCACCTCTCGCACGCTAAGCCATGCAAACCTCTACACCAAACACCACCTTCCTACACTTCTACCCCCACAGGACCCACCTCTCCCAGGCTCACCACAGGCCTCCCACCATCCCGGAAGAGGACTCAGCGGCACCATCCAGGACCTGATGACCCATCACTCCTCACAGGCTCAATTCTACTATTTCCTGCAGCGCATCCTGGGGGACTGATCCTGGTGGCGACCAAGATCTCCTTCCCCAGAAGACTTACACTCATGGATAGTAGATCTTACCTGGCAAGGGACCCTCCAACTTTTTACTCCAGAAGAAGCTCAGGTTTTTGAATTCCTTTTATATATCTCATCTCCTCACCATAATCCTCCTACAGACAGCTAACAATGAGTGCACCAATGAAGGGTTTTGGTCTTTTCAGGTGAAACGGAGTTGGGATGATGAGGGAGTCATCAATTCTACTGTCTGGGATGGGAAATCCTCTAGTGTCACTCTATTTCGATGCCTGCGTGGCCACGGTCCCGGGTGGTCTAGCCGTGGTGAGTGGGATCAGGCCTATGCCACCGACCACAAATACCTATGTATGAAATACCGCCAGAAAGGGGACTGTGACGATGTAGGGAGTTCTACTGTCCATACTGGCAATGTTCTCACTGTCACTCAGGTGCTTTACCTAGTCTGCTAGTAAACCTCAGACCCCCTCGGACTGCGGCCCCCTGACATGTAATCCTGCCAGCTTTACCATATCAAACCCAGGCTCAGCCAGCTGGAATTAGAATAGATGGGGGAGGGAGGGACCCCGAGGGTATAATTGTTTTTATCAAAACCTTTATTAATCCCTGACCTATCCCTCCCCAACTACAGAACATTCTCTCTCACCTTGCAGAACCTGGACCTACTCCTTTGCCCACCCTCATCAACACAACTTTCTACTCCAGTGATGGCAAACCTTTTGAGCTCGGCGTGTCAGCATTTTGAAAAACCCTAACTTAACTCTGGTTCCGTGTCACATATAGAAATTTTTTGATATTTGTCACCATAGCAAAACAAAGATTTATATTTTTGACATTTATTTTATATATTGAAATGTCATTTAACAAAGAAAAATCAACCAAAAAAATGAGTTTGCGTGTCACCTCTTACACGCATGTCATAGGTTCGCCATCACTGCCCTAGGAGCAGTCTCAGTGAATAAATTCCTTTGGCATATTTCTTAGATTTTGCTGCCTATGCATTCCTCTAGTATTTTCATGATTTCTCATCTTATGTTTAAGTCCTTTATCCATTTTGAGTTTATTTTTGTGTATGGTGTAAGATGGTGGTCTAGTTTCATTTTTTTTGCATGTATCGCTCCAATTTTCCCAACATCATTTATTGAAGAGACTGTCTTGATTCCATTGTATGTTCATGCCTCCTTTGTCGAATATTAATTGAGCATAGTGATTTGGGTCGATTTCTGGGTTCTCTATTCTATTCCATTGGTCTATAGGTCTGTCCTTGTTCCAGTACCAGGCATATGCATGCCAAAATTGTTTTTACCATCCCTTCACTGTTGTCCTTTATGAGTCTTTTGTTCTGAGATAGGTATCTTGTAGACAGCATATATTTGGGTCATGTTCTCTTTTCAA
>NW_006383019.1:822952-824053 GCF_000327345.1 Myotis davidii
TCACTGTAATGGTTAAAAATCTTATACTTTCATATGTCAGTTGTACCTCAATAAAGCTGAAAAATAAAAAGAGTAACTTTGATGACTAAGAAGTATAAGTCATTGCATGCATCCAGCATATGGCTGATAAGGCGGCCTCTGTGTGATGATGATGGGCTGGTGGTAGAATTGTTGCAACAAGGCCCCATTCCTCCCCTCAAAAGGAGTGCTCGCCTCTGCACGGGTTGCTGTTCTCCCTTTGCGAGACAGCCCGGCAGGTCTCTTTCCTCTTTAACAAAGCGTAGTCCTGGTTTTCAGCTCCCGACTGGTCTCTCAAATATTACCAGGTATTATCCCAATGCCACTCACTATCATGCCTCTGCTTTATTTTCTCCATAAAAATGAATCACTACCTAAAATTTTCTTATTTATTGCCTATCTCCCCACTAGATTACAGATTCAAGGAAAGGAGGGTCCTTGTCTGTTTCATTCCCCATTGATTATCAGTACCTAGAACATTAGCTAGCCGAGTAGATAATCAATTAAAAATTGTTGAATTAACAAAAGAATGAAATTTAAAAGAAAAAGCACTAAAGCAAATGCTTATATAAATATATATTTAAAAATATATTTTTATTGATTTCAGAGAGGAAGGGAGAGGGAGAGAGAGAAACATCAATGATGAGAGAGAATCATTGATCGGCTGCCTCCTGCACGCCCCACTGGGGATCAAACCCACAACCCAGCCATGTGTCCTGACTGGGAATCAAACCGTGACCTCCTGGTTAATAAGTTAATGCTCAACTACTGAGCCACACCAGCTGGGCTAAACATACATTTTTAAAGACAGAATTAAATTATAACGTTTTTAAAGAAATACCCAAGTGCTTATTTGCGACATACTGTGCTATAAGATCATAACCACAAAGACATGCTTCTATAACTCTGAAAATATGCCTGAAAAAGTTCCTCTTGCCTTGCCTGGTGTGACTTGGTTGGTTGGGCATCCTCACATGCACCCAAGGGTCACAGGTTCAATTCCTGGTCAGGGCATATGCCCAAGTTGCAGGTTCGATGCACTGGGTGCACGCAGGAGGCAACCAATCGATGTTTCTCTCTCAC
>NW_006383019.1:824165-830081 GCF_000327345.1 Myotis davidii
CAATGAAAAAATGATCCTCGGGTAAGGATTTTTAAAAATAAAAAAATAAAAACATTTTTAAATTAAAAAAGAAAGTTCCTCTTTACCAGCTTATGCATTCATCTGTCTAAAAATAGTACTATTTTTTTTCCTGGAGAATATCCATGACCAGTTTCACTAAAACGGGATGCTTACTAACATGAAAATATCAAGTATGAGCCTAAATTAGTGTCAAAATAGTCCAGAACAACAATTAGGTGTCCAGAAGGTACTGACACGATGCCTATATCTAGGTTTATTTATTAAAAGCGCTTTTTTTACATTCCTTGCAATACTGGTGGTGGTGATGCGCAGGTCTCGTTGGTTTCATTCTTGCAGTTGCCATACGGTGCCTTGCCATTTATTTAACCCCCACCTGAACGGCATAAACTGAGTGTTCAGCTGGTGTTTTTTACTGTAAACAAGAAGGAGACTTTGCTCTTCATTTAAACCAAAATCATATTTCATATTTTATGCTCGAGGGTTTTTACCGGTTGCTTTTTAAACTGCTTAAAATAGTTTTTAAGTCATTTGGAACAAGAGTTGTTCTTTTTTTTCTTTCCTGGCAGCTTTTAACATTATAGCAAATGTGTGTCTGGGGGACTGCTGGTCACTGTTTCTCACAGTTGCGAATGAAGAGGGGGAAAAATTGCAACCAAGAAAAAAAAAATTTTGAATTGCAAACTGGACCGGGTAAAAGGTGTTTGAGCAGCTGCTGTATATGGGTTTAAACGGTTTGTTGCACCTTCTTAAGTTGCACTTATTTGGGGGGGAGGGTTGATAGAAGTTTTTAATCACAAAGTCGCAGGACTTCTTTCTTTTGTAACTGAGCTCAAAAGGGCTGCTTTTTGGTGGGGGCAGAAGGCGGTTCACAGGAGCCCTTCCTCTCAGAGGGGACAAGTACCCTTCCTTGTTTCTTTGATTTGAGAAATGTATGGAGCAACCGTTGCAGTGGATGGAAATGCTACTGGAAATCCGAGTTTCCTCTTCCAATCTGTATTCATTTCCTATATCGCTGGGGAGCAGGGGAGAGGGAATGTAGAATAACCAACCAAAAGTCCTTAGTTCCACCAGCAAAATCAATTCAAAGCAAGTAATCCTATCAAGTAACAATGAGCAGATGATGCCCAGAAGAATCATCCAGAACATCACTGTGAAGATATTACTAAAATATTTCAACACGACTTCTCTCCAAAATAATTTTATTAAGTTAGTATTTAAAAAAATATTATAAGCCTAGCCCTGGCCCATGTTGCTCAGAGGTTAGAGCATCAGCCCATACACTGAAGGCCGCAGGTTCTATTCTGGGTCCAGGGCATGTACCTCGGTTGCTGGTTGGATCCTGGCCGCGGTCTGAGCATGTGCAGGAGGCAACCAATCGATTTGTCTCTCACATCGATGTTTCTCTCTCTCTCCTTTCTCTGTCTCTCTGTCTCTCTCCCCTCACTCCCTCCCTTCCTTCCACTCTCTCTAAATCAGTGGACAAAATATCCTCGGGTGAGGATTAACAAAAACAACAACAAATATATATATTATAAGCCTAGATTTTTTGAAGTTTTGATAGTGGTACATAAATAGACAAACAGATGAACCACAGAATAAAAAAAAAGAAGAAGAAGAAAGACTAGGTCCAAACACATGCAGGAATTTAATATACTGATAAAGCTGGTATTCCAAAGGAAAGGATGGATGGACTCAATAAATGGTGTGAGACAGCTGCGCAGGCATCTGGAATAAGTATGGGTGAGCACCCTGCTTTAATCCTTATACCAAAAAAGACTCCAGCAATACCAAATACTTCGAAGAAGAACCTGAAGTAACCAGCAAAAGAAAACACAGGAGAATCTTTACAGTCAGAATGGGGAAGGTTTCTGTTTATAATAGGAAAATGCAAGAGCTATTAAAGAAAAAAAAAATCGACTACATAAAACCAAATCTTTCTGAATACTTAAACATAGCACAAACACAGTTAAATAAACACCACTAAGTGAACTGATACATTTACTCATATCCAGAGAAAGAGTGATTTTTTTATATGTAAAGGATTCCTACAAACCCAAGAAAAAAAACACCATTAACCCCAAATAAAAATGTGCAAAGGCAATACACAATTCACAGGATATACAGATTGCTCTTCAACATATATGATGCTCAACCTCACTCTTCATAAAGGAAATGCAAATTAAAATTATGAATATATTTTACCTATCAGCATGGCATGTTCACATCACCATGTTAGTGAGAATGTGAGGAAATTAGCATTTTTGCTACTAGGATATATATTGATAACTTCTATGAAGGACAACTTGAAATATCTATTACATTTACAAGTACATATATTCTTTGTGCTACAACATGAATGAGTCTTCAGATATTATGCTCACTTAAATAAGCCAGTCAGAAAAAGACAAATACTTATGATTCCACTTATATGAGGTACTTAAGTAGACAAAATCACACAGACAGAAAGTAGAATAGTGATTCCAGGAGCTGTTGCTGTTTAATGGGTATAGAGATCCAATTGTGCAAGACAGAAAAGTTCTGGAGATTGCCTGCAAACAATGTCACTATACTTAACACTAGTGAACTTAAAAAATGATTAAGGTGATAAATTCTATATTATGTATATTTTACCACACTTAACAAAAGCAAAAAGGCAAATAGCCCTGGCCAGTATTATCATGTGGTTAGTGTTAGGTCTGATCAAATAACTGAATCGATATCCCTCCCCTGGGAACTCCCCTTTAGGCCACTTCACAATGGACATTCCACTTGCTTAGACCACTATCTCTCCCCTCCAGAGCTTCCCAGAATCCGGACCTGCACAGAGAATCCTCGGCCCAGAAAAGCCCACCTAGAGTCCTTTAAAAAACCTGACTCCCTGTCTTTGGGGGCTGGCACCATTTGAGGGCTTAGCCCATCTGATATCCAGATGACCTAATCCTATATAATAAAGAGCTATTATGCTAATTAGACCGAACAGCACCACGATCATCCAGACATCCTTCCAGACGAAGCCAAGGCTGTGAGGGGCTACGTGGGCCGAGCCCCTTGCCTCTAGTACACTTATAATCCCTTACCAGTTTGGACTTGTGCGTTCCTCCTTCAGCAACCCTAACATCTGGTGCCGAAACCTGGGAGGGTTCCACGGGGATGGGGGGCCATTGCCCAGCTTCGGTCACCCTGAGTTTGCTACTTGGAGCGCAGTAGGCAGCGGCAGCTCGACCTGGGCTTCCCTCCGAATCCTCCTCGGGTGACTCAATTGCCGGCCTCGATCCGGCCTCCCTCCCTTACGGGCCCTCCTGAACCAGCCAAGGAGGCCGCGGATCGGGACTCTCTCCTCCTGCATCGCTGACCCTCCATCCCACACCGGCCAGTCTCCTCTAGGTGAGTGACGTCCCACAATTCCCCTCGTCCCGGGTCCTCTGCCCACTCACTCTCACTGACTTCTTGAAAGTCTCTCGTCTCAAAAGTCCTAGCGCTGGGCCAGAAGCCTCCTTAGCCATTTGACTTGGGTCCTTCTGGCTTGGGGACGCCCAGTCCGGAGGTCACCTCTCGTTTCTCATGGTGATTTGTTTAGCAGCAGGGACGCCTGCCCTAAACAGTCCCCTTTGGACTTGTGCTCTGTCTCACCCTTCCTCTCTCGTGGGCCACACCACACTCCCTCTGCACACTCACGGGGGAGATCATGCCCCATTTAACAGTTAGGGCATTGGCACCTGCACCCAAGGGCCATAGGTTCGATTTCCAGTCAAGGGCATGTACCTAGGTTGCAGGTTCAATCCAGGGCCCCTGGTCGGGGCACGTGCAGGAGGCTATCAATCAATGTGTCCTCTTTCTGTCTCTTTCCCCCTCTTCCTCTCTCTCTTCCCTCTCTCTAAAATTAATGGAAAAAATATCCTTGGGTGAGGATTAACAAAAAAAAGGACAAACATTAAGTAAGAACATGCAACTAAACAATGATTGGGTTAACAATGAGGTGAAGAAAGAAATCAAAAGATACCTTGTGACAAATGAAGATGAAAACACAATGACCCAAAATTTATGGAACACAGTGAGAGCAGACTTAAGAGGGAAATTCACAGCAGTATAGGCCTACATCAAGAAACAAAGAAACTCTAATTAACAATCTAACCCTATCTCTAAAAGGAAATAGAAAAGAACAACAAAATAAGTAGAAGGAAGAAAATAATAAAAATCAAAGAAAAAATAAACAAAATAGAGTAAAAAAATACAAAAGATCAACTATACAAAGAACTGGTTCCTTGAAGGAAAAAAGAAAAAAAATAAACCTTTAGTTAGATTCTTCAAGAAAAAAAGAGAGAGGACCCAAATAAATATAATCATGAAAGAAGAGAAGCGACAACAGACACCACAGAAATACAAAGGATTGTAAGAAAACATTATAAAAAACTATATGCCAACAAATTGGACAATCTGGAGGAAATGAATATATTCCTAGAAACATACAGTCTTCCAAGACTGAATCAAGAAGAAACAGAAAATGTGAAGGGTCCTGGGTTCAATTTTGGTCAAGGTCACATACCTTGCTCGCAGGCTCAATACCCGGTCCTTATCAGGGCGTGCGTAGAGGCAACCAATCAATGTGTCTCTCTCATGTCACACTGATGTTTTCTCTCTTTCTGTCTCTCCCTCCACTCTCTCTTAAAAAAAAAAAGGAATGAAGGAAATAGTAAACAGGTAATTAAAGCTAATAATTACTGACTTAGAAAATAATAATAACAGCAATAATGTTTAATTTGAAGAGCTAAACCAAATGGGAGGTGACTGGATACCAAAATCCTAAATAAAATGTTAGTGACTTGAATCTATCATACAACCCAATACAGCATTTTAAATTATCCTAGGATTTTAGAGACAGACTCTCTAGCAGTATAATCACCTATGTTAATCATTTTAAAAAGAAAACTACATGGTCATATCAATACATATTATGTAAAAGCATGGGGGGGGGGAAATCAACACGTAACCCTGACTTTTAAAATTCTTAGTAATTAGACATAAATGGAAACTTACTTAATATGACAAAGAATATACTAATGAAGATACAGTGGGCGCATTCCCCTAAAATCAAGCCTAAAACAAAAATATCCTACTTAACGTTAATGGGCAACACTGTAGAGAGAGGGCGGTCGTTGGAAGACAAGAAATAAGAAGCACAAATGTTAGGAAGAGGTAACTGTTGCTTCTTTAGTAGAAGACAGGACTGCCTGCCTAGAACAGCCCAACAAATCAACTGACAAACTGTTACAACCGGCGGAGTTGTCTTGGGACCTCATCGCGCGCCGAGTGCTGGCTCCCCAGCTAGAGGCGCTCGCTCTGCGCGGGAGCCCTGAAAGGTCTTTTCTGTGGAGCAAGACACGAGGGCTGACACGCTCCTGTTCGCCCTTCCCCCACATCTCAGTGCTGAAATGACATCGTATTTGGAACTGGATAACAAAAATCTCCTGAGCCCGCAATTTGTCCTCAAGCCCGTTATCTCCTGCCTGCAGCCGGCGCAGTCGCTGACCAGCCACTTGCAAACTACCAATAAACAACCCGGCAGAGGGCGAGGAGAGCACCTTGCCAGCGGCATCTTTCAGCCAGAACGGCTCATTACATAAACGTGCGCACCGGCACACGCAGCTCCACAAAATACAACTAAGAATTCGGGGCACACTGCCTTTAAAATGTACGCACATAAAACGAATTTTGCTTTCAAGGCATTTGAGAAGGAGGCTGTTCCTACGCTCCCGACAGCCTCGCAGCACCAACGTCCCGGTCCCCAGAGCGCGCCGGGGGCTCGGCGCCGTGCACCCCGCTGACCCCGGGGCGGCCAAGGCTTAGATCGCGGACATCACACCGCACCCCGGACACCCCAGGAGGGCTGGGAGCCCC
>NW_006383019.1:830366-839372 GCF_000327345.1 Myotis davidii
CGCGGGGCAGTCTGGGAGATGTAGTCCTGGGACCGCTGCATCTTCACCTGCGGCGCTCTCCATCAGCAGGCTGGGGTGGTCCTTTGTTTTTCCAAACTTCCTGTCTCCCTCAAGGTCTCACCTCTGCTCACGGTTTAATAAATGTTGGAGCGCCCCAGTCGAGCCCTGGTCCCCCTCTCCTTACGAGATCAGAGATCAGTGGTTCTCACAGTGTGGCACTCGGACCAATAGATTCAGTATCATCTGGTAGCTGGGTAGAAATGCAAATTCTCCTAGCCATGCAAGCTATTCCGATTTTACTGTACTAACAACTCTGGGGAAGGGTCTCATGAATCTGCATTTTTCAAGCCCTTCATCGTCATTCTGAAGTACCCTAAAGTTCGAAAAGAGCCCTCTAGAAGCCACCACCCCACTTTTCAAGGGACCTCATCACACCTATAGCATTGTTACACACATACATGCACACACACCGTATCCTCTAGGTATGCCGCCAGTGGCCCAGGCATGTATGCCCCCGTCTAGACCTTTCCTGTCACTCCAGCCCTCCTTGCCCCGATATCCACTTAACACCTCCTCTAGGTGCATCTGAGACCCCTGGAACCCAAGGCCAAACTCAGCATCTTCATTTCCCTCTATGTCAGCGCCCTAGGGTAGGTCTCTAAAGACAGTTGCAAGTATAAGCAGTGAGGAGCAAAGCATGCAGAAGCTGTGGGATGAATATATAGAAATGGAATTTGGTGAGTCTAGAGCAGCGGTTCTCAACCTGTGGGTCGCGACCCCTCTGGGGGGTCGAACGACCCTTTTACAGGGGTCGCCTAAGACCATCAGAAAACACATATATAACTACATATTGTTTTTGTGGTTAATCACTATGCTTTAATTATGTTCAATTTGTAACAATAAAAATACATCCTGCATATCAGATATTTACATTATGATTCATAACTAGCAAAATTACAGTTATGAAGTAGCAACAAAAATAATTTTATGGTTGGGGGTCACCACAACACGAGGAACTGTATTAAAGGGTCGCGTCATTAGGAAGGTTGAGAACCACGGCTCTATGTGGTTTTCCTCCCGTGTGCCTTACGTCAAGCTAAAAAGGTCCCCTGCATATACTGACAGGGAAGTCACTTAAATGAAAGCTACAGGATAGAATGGGTCATATTTGAGGGAGTAAGAATCAAATGAGGAAAGAGGTATGGATGCAGGGAAAATAACCAGCTCTTGCAAGATGTGGCAGGAGAAGAGAGGTGTTGGTGTCTGAGGGTGGAAGTGTTGAGGGGAGATATTTTTGAAGATGACAGAAACTTCAGTATGTTTAAATATTTATGAAAAGAATCCAGTTGAGAGGGGACTGCTGACTATGCAAGAGAGAAAAGATATTTTATACCAAATGATTCCTGAGAGTATTGTACATATGTGAGAGGGAGGTACCAGGTAGAATGATGAACCTAGACTTGTGGTTCTCAACCAGGGACACTTTGCACCCCACCCCCAACAAAGTGTCTTTGGCAACGTCTGGAGACATTTTTGGTGCCACAGCTGGGCTTGCTGCTGCCATCCCCTAGTGGCTAGAGGCCAGGAATACTGCTAAACATCCTATAATACACAGAACAGCCCCATAATAGAGTGATCTGGCCCCAAATATTGTTAGTGCTGAGGCTGAGAAACCCTGGCCTAGATAGCAACAAGCTTTCTGTTGTAAAAAGAGGGAAGAAAGAAGAGGGACTACGATTTGGTTCAGTAGAGAAAAGTCTAAAGGGTTTTCTCTGGAAGGAAGAGAGAAAGTTGTCTGTGAGGACAGGCAGGGGTGTGTGTGTGTGTGTGTGTGTGTGTGTGTGTGTGTGTGTGTGATGCTGAATCATGGGATCTAAGATGATTATGAAGAGAGGTAAAGGAAAGAGAGAGCTGCAAGGTTAGGAGAAACTAGTAGGTCCAATAGACTGGGGATTTTTATGGGGGTCAGAGACTTCTCTTATTGGAGTAATTAGAAAACCTAGTTGGAGAGGAGTTCCTGATAAGAGAATAGGGATGTTTGATAATGACCACGTCAGGATGTGAGGATGGATGGTTAGCATGGAGTAGAGGCAGGGTCACCAAGTACCCCTATGTGGATTGTGCAGTCCTAGTGGAGCAGTGGAGTGAACAGAGAGGTCGAAGTCATGCATGTGGATGTAATATGTATATTTATTACAGAGGACGATCCAAGATGGCCACAGAGTCAGTGGAAGCTACTCTCATGTTCTCCCAGGACCAAACTGGAATTACAACGAAAATGTGGAGCAATCAACCTGAATAACCAACTGCAGACTAGCTGAACAGAAGTCTTATAAGCATGGATTTATAGAAGAAGCCACAAGAAAGCTGGTAGGAAACACGTCGATGTGAAAAGGATGCCACTCCCACAGGCTGCTGCTGGGATTCTGGAGGGATATTTCAGCGGCAAAGCTTCCCCCTGAGGAGCAAGGGGTCTCAAGCCCATGCCAGTCTCCCCAGCCCAGAACACCAGAGCCAGAAGAGGCATCCATATAACATCTGGTTGTGAAAATCAGCAGGGATTTCTCTTCACAAGGGAGAGATGACAAAGACACAGGTGCCCTCTAAAAGGCCAAGTACACAAAATTTTGTTCGCAGCCACTCACTCTGAGCTCCAGTGGAGGGAGGGCAGAGAGGACTTGAGTTGTGTGATGAGAGACTGGGGTTTGTGACTCTGGGGGGTGAGCTGAAGGGATAGCCACCAGGATCCCTGTGCTGAGTCCCTCTCCCACACCAAAGATGCCATCTTTCTTGGGTGGAGAATTCCGCTCTTTAGGACTTCAGCCTTGAGGAATGCAATAGGCCCACCCTCCAAATTCCTTGTTGCCCCACCCTGCAAAGTTCATGCCCTGTGAGGGAGTCAGCTGACTAGGCCTGTGGTGTGGAGGTCCAGGCAGACTCAAAGGGTATCAGTGACTGAGTTGTGTGGCTCTGGGGTGGGGCCCTTTCTCTCCACCTTCCCATGAGCACACTGGCACCTCCCCCTCACAGGAGATCCACTGGCCCAACACCCAGGCTCTCACCAGCCCACCTTCCTGAATCCTGATGACCCCACCCTGCCAAGCTCAGATGCTCCATGAGGTGCAGGCAGAATTGGGGACAGACTGAGTTGTGTGGCTCTGGGACATGACCATTTTCCCTCACCCGCCTGACCGGTGCAGAGCCCTCCCTTCATGGCCAAATCATGGTCTGTGTGGGCCTGATAACCTCTGCTGGCCTCATCCTGATAATTCCTTGAGATCTCGCCCACCACAAAGGTCTGTGGGCACCCAACTGGTGGCAGCTAGACTTGGTGCAACCTGGGACTTCTGCTGAGTGGCCTCAGGCCCAGGACTGGTGAGGAGTTTGAACCTGCATCAGTCTGGTGAACACCATTCGCCATTACCTGGTAACTCACGGAGAACCTGCCTCATGAAACCTGAATCCTGCCAGAGGTTCTTTCTGTAACTGAGCCTAATAGGCACCATGCAGGCAAAGGCAGATGGAGGTGAATCTCAGGGGTCCTTGGGAATTTTGTTGATCTGCCCTCAGGCCTGGGCAGGTAAAAACCAAATTTGGTGCTCATCTTGGTCCTTCCCACACACACCGAGGCCCAGCAGAGGCAGCCACAAAATGTGGATCACTTTGTAGCTCCAAACAGGTGGCCCAGGGCCAGTGACAGGCAGTGTCTGACACTGACATGCACCCGAGTCCATCCTAAGAGGGTCCAGAACCAACACACAGAGTGGCCAGCTTTAGAAAACATCAGAACAGGGTCAAATAAGCTTCGCAAGAGACATAGCCAAGGGCGGATCTTGGCAGGCATTAGACCTTGCTGTGGAGAATCTGCTTTGCGAGGTCAGCACCTGCATAGCACCCCTAAACCATGGTTGGGGTTGATCCTCACATTCAGCCATCCTGAGGTCGACCCCACTCATGAGTGGGCCAAAAACAATGAAGACTCAATTACAATAGGACGGCCCACTTAACCTACACAAGGGACACTCCTGGAGCACCCAGCATAGGTGATCAAAGAGATTTTACTACTGGGTCCCCTAGGACATCTACTACACAAGGCCACCCTATCATCACTGGGAGTCATAGCAGATCTACCTAACACACAGACACAAACACAAAGAGGTAGCCCAAATGGAGAGACAAAGAAACATGCCCCAAATGAAAGAACAGGAAAAATCTCCAGAAAATAAAGCTAAATGAAACGTGGACAAGCCATTTATCAGTTATAAAGTTCAAGAAACATGGTTATAAGGATGCTCAAAGAACTTAGTGAGAACTTCAGCAGCAGGAAAATGGACATAGAAACCATAAAAAAGAACCAGTCAGCCAGCACCAGTTTGGCTCAGTGGGTAGAGCATCAGCCTGTGGACTGAGAGGTCCCGGGTTCGATTCTGGTCAAGGGCATGTACCTGGGTTGCGGGCACATCCCCAGGGGGACATGTGTGGGAGGCAGCTGATCGATGTTTCTCTCTCATCGATGTTTCTCACTCTCTATCCCTCTCCCTTCCTGTTTGTAAAAAATCAATAAAATATATTTTAAAAAAAAGAACCAGTCAGAAATGAAAAATACAAGAATTGAAGAATATACTAGAAGGAATAAACAGTAGGTTAAATGAAGCAGAGGATCAAATCAGCCATTTAGAGGACAAGATAGCAAAAAACACTGAATCAGAGCAGTAAAAGAAAAAAGCTTTTTAAAAAACAAGTTTAGCCCTGGCCAGTGTGCTCAGTGGTTAGAGTGTCAGCCCATGCACCAAAGGTTAGCAGGTTCAACTCTGGTCAAGGGCACATACCTGGGTTACAGGTTCCATCCCCTGTCAGGGTGCATGTGGAGGCAACCAATCAGTGTGTCTCTTTCACATCAAAGTTTCTCTCTCTCTCCCCACCTCCTTCCTCCCTTCCTGTCTCTCTAAAACTCAATGGAACAAATACCCCCAGGTGAGGATTAACAAAATCTGCATCATCGAAGTACCAGAAGGAGAATTGAAAACTTATTTGAAGAAATGATGACTGAAACCTTCTCTAACCTAGTGAAGGAAAAGACACACAAGTCCAGGAAGTGCAGAGAGTCCCAAACAAGATGAGCCCAAAGAGGCCCACACCAAGACATAGCATAACTGAAATGGCAAATATTAAAGACAAAAGGAAAATCTTAAGAGCATCAAGAGAAAAATAGTTAATTACTTACAAGGGAGCTCCCTTAAGACGATGAGAAGATTTCTCAACAGAAACATTTCAGACCAGAAAGAATTGGCAGAAAATATTCAAAGTGATGAAAATCAGGGACACACAAGACTGCTCTACCTGGCAAGGCTAGTATTTAAAATCGAAGGAAAGCCCTGGCTGGTGTGGCTCAGTTGGTTGGAACATCGTCCCATACACCAGAGGGTGGAGGGTTCGATTCCCAGTCAGGGCATATCCAGGTTGTAGGTTTAATTCCTGGTTGGGGTGTGTGCAAGAGGCAACCAATCAATGTTTCTCACTCACATTGCTTTCACTCTCCCTTCCTCTCTCAAAAAGAAAATCAATAAAATTTTAAAAAATTAAACTAAGCCTTGGCCAGTTTCTCTCAGGGGTTAGATGCAGGGGTGGGCAAACTTTTTGACTTGAGGGCCACAATGGGTTCTTAAACTGGACCGGAGGGCCGGAACAAAAGCATGGATGGAGTGTTTGTGTGAACTAATATAAATTCAAAGTAAACATCATTACATAAAAGAGTACGGTCTTTTTTTTTTTTAGTTTTATTCATTTCAAACGGGCCGGATCCGGCCCGCGGGCTGTAGTTTGCCCACGGCTGGTTAGAGCATCAGCTCTCAGATCAAAGGGTCGCGGGTGCAATTCCTGGTCAAGGGCACGTACCTGGGTTATAGATTTGATCACGGCCCCAGTCGGAGCTTGTGCAGGAGGCAACCAAGCGATGTGTCTCTCTCACATCCATGTTTCTCTCTCTCCCTCCCTCCCTTCCACTTTTTGTAAAAATCAATGGAGAAATATCATTGCGTAAGTATTTAAAACAACAAAAAATTAAAATTGAAGGAGAGATAAAGAGCTTCCAGAGAAGAAAAAGTGAAAGGAGTTTATTATCACCAA
The DNA here is from genome assembly GCF_000327345.1 of Myotis davidii. Classification (NCBI taxonomy): domain Eukaryota; kingdom Metazoa; phylum Chordata; class Mammalia; order Chiroptera; family Vespertilionidae; genus Myotis; species Myotis davidii. Next base: position 836,493 of record NW_006383019.1, read on the forward strand.
ATCAGTATTACAGAAAATGTTAAAGGATCTTCTTTAAGAAGAAGAAGGAAAAGAAAACCCACAGATGAACATGAGTATAAAGATAAAATGGCAATAAATACATACCTATCAATAATCACTTGAAATGTAAGTGATCTAAATGATCCAATCAAACAACACAGGGTAGCTGAATGGATAAGCAAACAAGATTATATATATATATATATATATATACTGTCCATAATAGATGTATCTCAGAACAAATAATACACACAGATTCAAAGTAAAGAGATGGGCAATGATATTTCATGCAAATGAAAATGAAAGAAAAAAGCTAGGATAGCAATTCTTATATCAGACAAAATAGACTTAAAAACAAAGGCTATAATAAGAGATAAAGGAGGACAGTACATATTGATAAAGATATCAATCCAACAAGAGGATATAACCCTTGTAAATATTTATACACCGAACACAGGAGCACCAAAATATATAAAGCAATCTTGATGAACATAAAGGGAGAAATCAACAGTAATACAGTTATAGTAGGGGATTTTAATACCCAATTGACATCAATGGATAGATCTTCCTGACAGAAAATCAACTAGGAAACTGCACAGACGGATTTTTATTTTTATTTTTTAACTATATTTTTATTGATTTAAGAGAGAAAGGGAAAGGGAAAGACAGATAGAAACATCAATGATGAAAGAGAATCATTGATTGGCTGCCTCCTGCACTCCCCATGCTGGGGATTGAGCCTGCAACCCAGGCATGTGCCCTTGACTGGAATCAAACCCAGGGCCCTTCAGTCCACAGGCTGATGCTCTATCCACTGAGCCAAACTGGCTAGGGCTTTTTTTTTTAAGTTTATTTATTTTTAACCCCCACTCGAGAACATGCTTAGAGAGAGGAAGGGAGAGAAAGAGAGAGAAAAACATTGACATGAGAAACATTGATCAGTTGCCTTCCATATGTACCCGGACCAGGGATCGAACCCACAACCCAGGTATGTGCCCTGACTGGGAATCAAACCAGCAACCTTAAGTGCACAGGATGACACTCAACCAACTGAGCCACTCTGGCCAGGCTAGACCAGATAGATTTCATTAATATCTTCAGAGAACTGCATCCCAAAGCAGCAGAATATACATTCTTCTTAAGTACACATGGAACATTTTCCAGGATAGATCACATGTTAAGACACAAAATCATCTCAATACATTTAAGAAGATTAAAATTTTATCAAGCATCCTTTTGTCGACAATGGTATGAAACCAGAAATCAATTGAAGAAAAAAATGAAAAACACACAAAGATATGGAAGCTAAATAACATGTTACTAAACAATGAAGGGGTTAACAATGATATCACAAAAAATAATCAAAAGATACCTGAAAACAGATGAAAATGAGCACACAAGAACCCCAAATCTATGGGACACAGCAAAAGTAGTCCCAAAATGGAAATTTATAGCATTGCAGGCCTATCTCAAGAAACAAGAAAAATGTCAAATAAACAATCTAACTTTACATTTAAAGAAACTAGAAAAAACAACAAAGACCAAAATGAGTACAAGAATCTATATATATAAAGAGATAATATGCCAATTGGTCCTAACGGTGTCCCAGTCACAACCGTTGTTAAACTCCTAAGTCAAGGCCCCACTGTAACACTATCCTTCTCAAGCTATTTTAAAAAATCCAAAAGGAGGGAAGACTCCCAAGTCATTTAATGAGGCCAGCATTATTATAACTCCAAAACCAAATAAACACACTACAAAGCAAAAAAAAAAAAAAAATGAGCCTGCCGCTGGGCTCACACATAGGCCCCAGGTGCCGCCAAGCCCACCCAGCCTGGAGGGTGTTGTCAGGGCGGGGGTGGGGCCTCAGTGGAGAGCTCTCATGACCCACAGATTGTGAAATACTCAACGAAATATCAGCATATCAGATCCAGCAATACATTAAAAAGATGATGGTCTGAAGGTGCGGAGAGGAAGGGAGAGCAGATGGGCAGGCAGGGGGATCAGGCCAGGAGGGGAGAGCAGATAGGCAGTTAGGGGGATCAGGCCAGGAGGGGAGAGCAGTTAGGGCCATCAGGCAGGCAGGTGAGCGCTTAGGAGCTAGTGGTTCTGGATTGCAAGAGGGGTCCCAGATTGGAGACCAGGCTGAGGGACACCCTCCTCCCCCTTGCACAAATTTCGTGCACCAGGCCTCTCAACAAACAAAAGTCCTGGACCAGATGGCTTCACAGGTGAATTTTATCAAAAATTCAAAGAACTACAGTGGGGCCTTGACTTACGAGTGTCCCGACTAACGAGTTTTTTGAGATACCAGCTGTCTCTGCTGATTTTTTGCATTGAGTTGACAGAGTAATTTGAGTTAACGAGCTCCTTAACGAGCTCGGTCGCAGAATGAGTTAAACTCCTAAGTCAAGGCCCCACTGTACTCCAATTTGTCATCAGAGAAACCTCATTTATTTGCTGGGTAATGTAGTTTGAGAACGTTTACAGTACACATAACAATTTTGAACTGAATGAGATCAAAGAGAGATTTAATGACAAGTACATCTCGTCATGTGTCACAAAGGTAGGCGAGAGCCCAGGAAAAAAAAAGTATAGGCCAATATATCTGACCCACAGATTGTGAAATACTCAACGAAATATCAGCATATCAGATCCAGCAATACATTAAAAAGATGATACACCATGATAAAGTGAAATTTATTGCTTGTAGGCCTTTTGACTAAGATCAAGTGATCAAGTGGCATTTACTCTGGGGATGCAAGTTTGGTACAATATCTGAGAATCAATAAACATAATACACTACATAAAATGAAGGTGCCGGGCGCGGTGGCGCGCGCCTGTAGTCCCAGCTACTCGCGAGGCTGAGGCTGGAGGAGC
>NW_006383019.1:839747-843407 GCF_000327345.1 Myotis davidii
TCAAAATTGCTTCAAAAAGAATAAATTAAACACCTAAGAATAAATTTAACCAAGGTTGTAAATGACGTACTCAAAAAATTATATGACACTGGAGAAATAAATTGAAGAAGATACAAATAAGTGGAAGCATATACCATGTTCATGCATTAGAAGAATTAACATAATTAAAATGTCCATACTTCCCTAAGTAATCCATAAATTCAATTCAATTCCTATCAAGATACCAATGGCGTTTTCCCATAACTAGAACAAATATTTCAAAAATTTATATGGAACCACAGAAGATCCTGAATACCCACAGTAATCTTGAGAAAGAACAAAGTTGGAAGAATTCCACAACCTAATGTCAAATTGTATACTACAAGGCCATAGTAATAAAAACAGCATGGTATAAGCATAAAAATAAACATATAGCTTAATGGAACAGAATAGAGAGCCCAGAAATAAGCCCACACCTTAATGGTAAATTAATATTTAACAAAGGAGGCAAGAATATACAGTGGGGTATAGATAGTCTATTCAATAAGTGGTGTTGGAAAAATTGGACAAATATGTGCAAGAAAATAAAACCAGACCACCTTCTTACCCCATACACAAGAATAAACTCAAAATGGATTAAAGGCTTAAATGTTAGACACAAAACCATAAAAATCCTAGAAGAAAACGTAGGCAGTAAAATCTTGGACATTTCTGTTAGCAATATTTTTTTCTGATATATCTTCTCGGGCAAGGGAAACAAAAAGAAAAATACACAAATGAGACTACATTAAATTAGAAAGCACAGCAAAGGAAACCGTCAACAAAATGAAAAGACAACCCACTCAGTGGGAGAACTTATTCACCAATGATACATCTGATGTTAATATCCAAAACTTATTTTAAAAAACTCACCTAACTCAACACCAGAAAAACACAATAACCAATTAAAAATGGGCAAAGGCCCTACGCAGTTGGGCTCAGTGGATAGAACGTTGGCTTGCGAACTAAAGGGTCCCGGGTTCAATTCCGGTCAAGGGCACATGCATTGGCTGCAGGCTCCTCCACGGCCTGGGCCCTGGTCAGGGCTTGTGCAGGAGGCAACCAATCAATGTGTTTCTCGCACATCAATGTTTCTGTCTGTCTTTCCCTCTCTCTGCTACTCTCCCTAAAAGTCAACGGAAAATATCCTCTGGCAAGGATTAACAAAAAGAAAAAGAAAAAAATACAGAGCTTGATTCTGTTTGCTAATACTTTATTTAGGATTTTCACATCGATATTCAGAAGTGAAAGTGGGCTACAATTTTCTTTTTGAGGGTCTAATGTTACTTGATTTCAAAATCAGCATAACTGCTCATGTCATAAAAGAATTGGAAGCTTTGGTTCTTTGCTTCTATTCTGGAACAATGTAAGTAGCATTAAGGTATTCTGTCCTCTAAGGTTTGATCATTGCCCAGGTGAAAATGTGTGGGCCTGATGCTTCCTTTAGGGCAGTGGTTCTCAACCTTGGCTCGACATGACAATCACCTGGGAATCTTTTTAAAATCCTGATTTCTGGGCCTCATCCTCCGGAAATTCTGTTTCTTTGTTATGGGGTGAGGCCACAACATTAGTAACAAAGAAACAGAATTTCCGGAGGATGAGGCCCAGAGATCAGGATTTTAAAAAGATTCCCAGGTGATTCTAATGTGCAACCAAGGTTGAGCACCACGGGTTTAAGGGGAAAGAGGTCAGTGCCCCTGACTAAGTAGCCAGGTGTTCCATGTTTTGAAGCTTCTCGCGGCGCACTGTTGAAAATCGCTGCTGCAGAGAAGGTGGGTCAGGTGCTCTCAGAGAGGTCTCTGCTTCCATTGAGGCGGCGGTGCAGAAGCAACCTTGTTTACTGTATCTTTGACAACCTCCCTTATTTCTTCTGTGGTAAGTTCACAATTTAGAATTTTAAAACTCTCTTAGGGTTAATTTTCATAAATTATGTTTTCTTTGAAACAGATTATCCAAGACATCTAGAATCTAGATTCTAGATTTTCAAGTGCATTTGCATACAGTTGAGTGAAGCAGAACTTTGTGAACCTTTTTCATTTTTCCCTAATTTCTTACTTTGTGTATTTTTTGCTTTCTTGATTGTTACCTTTTAAATTTTTTTCAAAGAGCCAGCTCTTACATTTGCTTTTTAGCTCAACCATATTCTCTCATCTGATAAATACTCCTTGAATTGCATTCCTCCCTCCAGTGACTATCCCATTTGTTTCTTTCCGTTCCCGGAAGATTTCTCTAAAGAGTTGTCAATATGTGCTAACTCCTCCCATTCTCTCGTGAGCCCCTTCCACTCAGACTTTTGTACCAGTCACTCCACGAACCTGCTCTTGGCAAGGTCCCCAAAGACCTCTACGCTGCTACATCTAACACTCAACTTTCAATTCTTAATTCCACTTGACCTGTCAGCGGCGTCCGACCCAGCTGATTAGTTCTTCCTCTTCGAAGGCTCTTCTCAGTGCATTCTCCTGATTTTCCCGCTACTTCTGGCTGCACCTGCTCAGGCTCCGTTGCTGGTTCTTCCTCATCCTCCTCACCTCTTGAACTTGGAGTGTGTTAGAGAGCGGTCCTCAGACCATCTCTTCCTGCACACACTCGCTTCGTGAGCCCATGCTCTCTCGTGGCTTTCATGCCCTCTCTATACTGACCACTCCACATTTCCATCTCTGGCTGGGAGTCCTCTGAACTCCATTCTCATATATCCACCTGCAATAATTAGCATCTCAAGTGCAATATACTTTTCTTCTCAAAATTGCCCGAAGTCGTTCACATTTTAGTTAATGTCAAATCTATCCTCTGGCAAAAAACTTTGAAGTGATTCTTGACTCTTCTCTTTTACACACCTTACCCAGCCTTTCTGCAAAGCCCGAAGGCCCAGAGTTTAAATCTATTCCGAATCTGATGGATTCTCATCACGTGCCCTGTTAGCGCCTGGGCCTTGCCATCTTTTTCTCTTGCCTGGATCCCTGCAGCCACCTCCTCACTGGCCTCCGTGATTCAGTGCTTGTTCCACATCAGCACACGGACTTTACAGAATAGTCAGCGGGATCCTTGCTCAGCATGAATCGGCCATGCTACTGCTCTTCTTAAAACGCTGTAGTGATTCCCCATTTTAATCTCATTCAGATTAAAAGCCAGTCCTTCCAATGGCGTACACCCGTGGTCTGCAAACTGCGGATGCGTGCGGGCGCGCACGTACAGTGCAACTGAAACTTCGTGGCCCATGCACAGAAGTCGGTATTTTGTGGAAGAGCCACACTCAAGGGGCCAAAGAGCCACATGTGGCTCGCTTTGTATATGCAGTTCCCTCTGCCTGGAATGCTCTTCCAGACAGTCACATGACTGTCCCCTTCACTTCCTTCAGGACTTTTCTAAAATGTCACTTCCTTCCCACCATGTTTAAAATCTTAAAATCTCTATCTCTCTCTCTCCCCCTCCTGCTCCCTCCTCTCTCTCCACACACACACACGCCCCCCAACCTTTTCCAAGATTTATTTTTCTTCACAGCACTATCACTCTCCGACATACTGAAACCAGACACAAAATCAAGTCTTTCACTGCCTGTCTCTACTGAGTCGATAAGCAGAGACAAGGTTGAGCCACGCACGAGTGTTTGTTTACTCAACATTGCCGCAATGGGAGGGAGCAGCA
>NW_006383019.1:843676-854424 GCF_000327345.1 Myotis davidii
GTTCTTCACAACTCTTCTGCGTTAAGGAGAGTAAATGAGCGGTAATACAAAATACGGGAGGAGGCGGAGCTGGCCAAGGCCCTGCACGCCCGGGGGAAGCCTGCCCCTGGCTGGAGGCCAGCGAGCTGGGAGCTCCCTGGAGGCTGTCAGGCCCCTCCAGCTGGGGCTTTGGAACGTGACAGGCTCGGGCAGAGGATGCACCGCCCAGAAGCCTGGGATGTTTGATGCAAATGAGGGGACAGTCCCGGGTGGACCTTCCTCGTGATTCTATTTTTTTTTTTATTGATTTTTTACAGAGAAGAAGGGAGAGGGATAGAGAGTTAGAAACATCGATGAGAGAGATCAATCAGCTGCCTCCTGCACGCCCCCTACTGGGTATGTGCCCGCAACCCAGGTACATGCCCTTGACCGGAATCGAACCTGGGACCCTTCAGTCTGCAGGCCGACGCTCTATCCACTGAGCCAAACCGGTTCGGCGTGATTCTAAAACACACTCCCGGATCGTCCCGGTAAGTGCCGTTTCTGCTAAGACAGCAGAGTTGCTTCCTTCTCCTTGACATTATGGGCCTTGACTGGGACACCGGGGTGCCGACAGAAACGGCCATTTAAAGCCTTTTCTCAAGCTAGATACTTAGCATTGTGTGTTTCTGACGGTTCTGCACTCATTTACCTGTTCAACCAACTCTGCCCAGGGACTGAGGACACAAAACTGTCAAAGGTCTACTCAGTGTCTGTAGTTCAGTTGGGGGAAATCTGTGCTACCTGAGCCCTTCCAACAATCATCCAGCACTCAAACCTGAAACAATATCAGCGTCAGCACTTTGGCACATTTAGCTCACTCTGCGGTCGACGACTGAAAAGGCTGAAAGAAGTTCAAGGTCCGGATTCCATCGTTGGCATAAAAAAATCCGTGATAAGAAAATTCAGAAACCAAGAGAAAGTTTATGTGAGGGTTTTGCTGCCACCTAGAGGAATGATCTAGTACTGAACTGTGTGCTCTGAAATTCAGAGCCCTGAAGTGGAGGCTGTTTTCAGCAGAATAAAAATAAAATATATATACATATATATATATATTTTATTTATTTCAGAAAAAAAGGAGAAGAAGAAAGAAGTGGAATCATCAAGGATGAGAGAGAATCCTTGATCAGCTGCCTCCTGCACGCCCCACACTGGGATCGAACCCACAACCCAGGCATGTGCCCTGACTGGAATCAAACCGTGACCTCCTGGCTCATAAGTCAATGCTCAACCACTGAGCCTCACTGGCCTGGCATAAAGATATATACTTTTTTAATTTTAAAGATTATTTGAAATTTTGAACAAAAGATTTTAGATGTTTTAAGATAGGAATTAATAGCACTGGGTCATGGCCCCGCCCCCTTTTTTAAATCCTCACTGGAGGATGTTTCTTGTTTTTTTATAGAGGGGAAGGGAGTGGGAGAGAGAGATATTAGGGAATAAACCCGCAACCATTTGGTGTACCAGTGACGTCCCAACCAAGTGAGCCACACCAGCCAGGGCTCGCAAACCCGTTTTAAGATGTGATGAAACAGTGAACACTGTCCTGGGAAACTCTCACACCGAGCCAACCTGCTTCTAGGGCCCAGGACCACAGATCACATGCAAGCTCAGTGCCCAGTAAGAACCTCTGTTTTACATGGTAATTAACTAAAGCCTCAGCACTCAATTCAATATCCAACACAATTACAGTTCAAAACCAGGCTCAACACTCATCTATTCGCAAACTGTATTTCTGAGCTAATTACTTGTTCTAGCTCCCAGTGAGATGTTGTTCCACAGAGGGACACACACAGTGTGGGGAAGTGGAGTGGATTCGGAGCAAACCAGTCAGGCCAAGTCAAGTCTCCCTTGATCTCCAGTTCAGCTCGGAGGAGGCCTCTGCTTGCTCCAGAGAAGTGGGCAGGGGAGAGCAGCGGGTAGGCCCCAGCGAGCGCAGGATGCATCATTTACCATGTGTGTAGCATTTGATCTCAGCCTCAGTTTCCCCAGATACAAAATGAGTATAGTAATGGTATTGATCTTAAAGGGTTAGGGGGGAGGGTTAGATGAGATAATAAATGCAAAGGATATATCCAGTGCCTGATATAGAATAAATGTGTAATGAATGTTAACTGTTCGTTGCCTGTAATGGGTTTCCTGTTCAGGGCTTGGTAGGACATTACCCAGATCTTGCCTTTGCATTGCATCTTTAATATTTGTGCAAGAGAAGAGTTCCAGGTGCCAACTGACACAGGGCACCAGAATCTCCCTGATCTGAAATATAATAACTTAATAAAATATAGGGGGAAATAGTCAAAAATTCACAGTGGCAAGTAAAGAAAGGGGATATAATCTTTTACAATAAACTGCAAAGATTGGCAGCCGAGGAAGAGACCAGAGATGCTAGTAACAACTAACATTGTTCTGGATGGTGCTAGGTTCCCAGCTCTAACCCAACCTCAGGTGAGGCTGGAGAGAGAACTGCCTGAGGGGGAGTGTAGTGTCGCTGGTCAGGGGTAGCGGTCATTGTTGCTCTTCACAAATATACTGTTTCTTCTTTTTCCAAGCTCATGCCAGAATAGTTCCCTGCTTTACTTAAATTTCACCTTTGAAGTTGGGCATAACCATGTGCCTCGCTTTGGTAAATGGAATGAGAACAGAAGCTCTGAGACCAAGCCCGTGCTTTGACATGCCCCTTTCACATTACTGTGGTAACAGTGGAAGACCTATGGCGATGAAGTCACTGTCAACTTGTGTCCCTGAGTACCTCAATGAGCGGAGCTCCTCTGTGGACCTGTGCAGGACATGTAAGAGGAGTGAGGAATGAACTTTGTTGTCTTCAGCAACTGAGATGTTAGAGCTGGTTATCGCTGCAGCATAATCTAGCCTATACTAACTTGGAGAAAGTACAGAATCAGCTTTTACCGGTAACGGCCTCAGCAACGAACTGGAATAGACATTTCTCCAAAGAAGACGTACAAATGGCCAACCATCAAGTGAAAAAATGCTCACCATCACTAGCGATGAGAAAAAGGCAAATCAAACCCATAATGCAATACTACTTCTAATAGCCATTAGTATGGCTAGCTAAATATATAAAAGGCTAAGTGACCAGCCAACCGGCCAACTGACCAGTATATATGACACGCACTGACCACCAGGGGGCAGATGCTCAAAGCCAGAGCTGCAGTGACTTGGCAGCAGTGGTTCTCGGGTGACACACAGAGAGGAGGGAGCCCGATTCCTTGTGGGCCGCGCCATTCCACCTTTGGCTGCGGGTTACGTTGTTACTGGGGCGCTGTCAGCCCTGAATCTGGTTTCCTGCACAGCTGCGGTGACTTGGTGGCATACAGGGAGATATTAGAATAAGTTTAATCAACTTATCAGTCATTGTTTTTACCAATGTTGTTTTATATCATGTTTTTATATCATGTCTTTGTTGTTGTTATATCATGTTATTGTTAGTTTATTAATCAATTTATATATTATTTTCATATACATTTTACTAATTTTATTTCATCTCTGACACTTCTATTAGAGAGAGAGGCTGAATAGTGATATTAAAATATTTCTTCTAATTAATTTCCTTTTGATGTGCACAAATCCGTGCAGCAGGCCACTTGTTTATAAAAACAGAAAATAAGTGCTGGTGAAAAATTGGAACCCTTGTGCATTGCTGATGGGAATGTAAATTGATGTAGCCACTTTGAAAAACAGTTTGCAAGTTGCTCAAGAAGTAGAATTATCTATAATATGATCCAGGACAATCACTCCTCCGGATGTATCCAAAAGAAACGAAAGCAGGAACTTAACTGTACACCAATGTTTATAGCAGCATTATTCACAATAACCAAAAGGTAAAAATAACCCAAATGTCCATCAAAAGATGATAGATAAACAGAATACGGTATATACATACAATACAATATTATTCAGCCTTAAAAATGAATAAAATTGGTCTGCTGTAACATGAATGAAACTTGAAAACATTATTCTAAGTAAAATAAACCAGACACAAAAGGACAAATATTGTATAATTCCACTTACACTTGATACCCAGGATAGTCAAATTCATAGAGACAGAACGTAAAATGGTGGTTTCCAGGGACGGGTGGAATGAGGAGGGAGTTAGTGTTTAATGGTTATAAACTCTCAGTTGGGAAGATGAAAAGGCTCTGGAAATGGATAGTGGTGATAATTGTGCAACAATGTGAAGGTACTTAATTTCACTGTGTTGTGGACTTAAGACGGTGAACGTTATAAGTTCTGTTACCTATATTTTACCACAATTTTTTTAAAAAAAAGAGTAACAGCCTCCACCTCCACATACTATGGCATTTCCACGATTGAGGAGGCCACCAGAGTTTGTCTATATTGGGAGTTTGTGTCAAGTTGGAAGAAGCAGCTATGCCCACAAAAGTGGGGTCTTCTACATTTGAGGAACTAAGCAGGGATTCTTACCATCAGAGGAGGAAACTGTAGAAGGGCCGATGAAAGTTGCAGGACCCCATTCAGACTTGAGATTTCGAAGAAAACTTACAGACCTAAAAGGATGGAAGAAGCCTCAGGAGTCAGTTAACTCAGCCCGGCCGGTGTAGCTCAGTGCATGAGCATTGCCCTATGAACCAGGAGGTCACGGTTAGGTTCCCAGTCAGGGCACACACCTGGGTTGTGGGCTCACAGCTAGATTCCCAGTCAGGGCACACACCTGGGTTGCGGACTTGATCCTCAAGTCAAGTAGGAGGTGTGCAGGAGACAGCGGATCAATGATTCCCTCTCATCATGGATGTTTCTATCTATCCCTTTCCCTTCCTCTCTAAAATCAATTTAAAAAAAAATTTTTTCCCAAAAAAAGCCAGTTAACAGCCTTCTTCTGTTATAGAAGCAAAAACAAGATGTAAAGAGAGGGGAAAATGTTGACATAAGAAACATCCAGCCCTAACCAGTTTGGCTCAGTGGATAGAGTGTCGTTTGTCGGCCTGCGGACTGAAGGGTCCCGGGTTCGATTCCGGTCAAGGGCATGTACCTTGGTTGCAGGCACATCCCCAATAGGAGGTGTGCAGGAGGCAGCTGATCGATATTTCTCTCTCATCGATGTTTCTAACTCTCTATCCCTCTCCCTTTTTCTCTGTAAAAAAGTCAATAAAATATATTACATCCAAACCTGTAAATAACGTTTATGAGTTTATTTGAGCCAAACTGATGACAATTCTGGGAAGCAAGGTCTCAAATGTTCTGGAGAATGACAGTTTGGCAGTTTCTTTTATACATTTGGAATTAAGGAGGGAATGTAAGAAAGGTTACCTTTTCCCTTAAACTTAATTGTTAGCTGTCAACAAAACTCAGGAACAAGTAGGAAGACTGTGTTGTTGGGAGGTTCTTTCAGCTGGTATAATAATTAAATCCACATGAGACAGAGCCACAACAGAAAACAACCAAGTTTAATTACCCATATATGTTTGAGAACCCCACATACATGAGAGGGTCAGGGTCAGAAAAGGAAAGATGAAGTATAGATGGCATTCTGAGATAAGAATAAGGTACGTGCCTGGGGACTTCAGAGGGGAGGAAGGTCATTGCAGGACAATTAGAAGAGCAGGTGCACATAATTAGTAATTGCCCTGCCCTATAGATAGATCAAAAGGTTATCTCTGATAATCTCTTATGGTGAGCTAGGCCACTAATTTAAAATCCTCTAGGTCAATGGTCAGCAAACTCATTAGTCAACAGAGCCAAATATCAACAGTACAATGATTTAAATTTCTTTTGAGAGCCAAATTTTTTAAACTGAAACTATAGAGGTAGGTACATTGTTATTAACTTAATTAGGGTGCTCCTAAGGCTTAGGAAGAGCCACACCCAAGGGGCCAAAGAGCTGCATGTGGCCTGGGAGCCGCAGTTTGCCGACCACTGCTCTAGGTAAATTATTCATGGGTTCAAAGAGTACAGTGTGGGGGAAGTAAAAATGGCAGCTGAATAGGCAGATGTGTCAAGCACCTTGTCCTGGGGCCAGACTGTAAATACAACTAAATTGGAGAACGTCCACCCGGAATTAACAGATTAGGCATAGGAGACAACTAACAAGAAGAAAGGGCAGAGGATGCCTGGAGACCAGTAGGAATGGAGACATGGGCTTGCGAGGGGCAGTGGGCCAGGGGTTGGAGAGGGAGAGGAGGAAGCTGCGTTGCACCAAAGCCACATCCCTTGGCGGCAGGCGTAACACCCAACTGTGAAAAGGAAAAGCCACGGGGCTGCTGGCAGCCAGGGAGTCTGCACCCAAGACCACAGCTGCCCCTCGACAGGCGGTGCCAGGAGGGGAAAGCAGCGTGGGGCTGTGGGAGGGAAAGCCGCGGTTTCCTTGCTGGTTTTGTTTTCTCTTGTCTTTGTTTTTGTTCTCCAAATTCAGGACACAGGACTTTTCAAGTCCTGAGGCTTTGGCGCCGGGAGGGAGGCACGGACTTGAGGCACCTGAAAAGAGGCTGAGGCAGGAAGCAGGGCAGAGACCCGTGGCCAGGAGTCCTGCTTTGGGACGTTCTTAAGCTTCCAAACCTAAGTGGCCATTTCTCCCCAGAGAAGCGAGCCCCTCCCAGTAGCCTCAGGGTAGGTGCCACAGCCTGCCACACCTGCATTTTGAGCTACACAGAGAAAATCCAGGCAGAGGCCAAGTTTACGGGTCTGAATAGTCCCAGAGCCCTCAGTGACGGGACTGGGAGAGGGGCCGTCCACCCTGCTATTCTGGAAACCAGACTGATAAAAACTCCAGGTGGCCAGCCAACCCCGTTGGTCTCCATACAAGGATCTCTGGATCTCTGACCAACCAAGGCCAGGGTAATATTTTGGGCCACTCTTGGAGGAGTAGCTCTGGGTCAGGGAAAAAACACCCTGATCACTCCCTGAAAGCGAAACAGCACCAAGCCCACCTAAAGCCCTGTCAGAAACAGACGCTTGAGTGATTAAGACTGACAGCTGGCAGACAGGCAAAGAGGGCAAGCTGGCCTTCCTGCTGGCAGCCAAGGCCTGTGGAGACAGACACAAGCAGTGGACCGGTGGATCCCTTGGAGCTTCAAGCAGGAGCTAAAAGCCAAAGACAGTGCCTGACAGTGGTCAGCACCCCAGTACCTAACAGGAAGCGCAGAGCTGGCAGACAGAACAGAAAAGTGGGGCCCTCAACCAGCTCCCCTGGGACATTAAAACTCAGCTGAAGCGAACAGCACTCCCTCCTCTATTCTAAGCCGTGGTACTGCCCCTACTCATCCAATTCTTTAACTTTATTTTTTTTATTATTATTTTTTATTTTATTCTTTGCACCCTTTTCTTCCTTTCTCCTCTTTTTTCCTCCCGTTTTTTCTTCCTTTCCACGTTTTCCTTTTTTCTTTCCCTTTTAAAAAATTGATCTTCTTTAACTGCTTTATTGATGTGTTATTATTCTAGTCGCTGTTGGTTTATGCATATATCTAATTTCCTCTTCCCTGCTCCTATTCCACTTACCCTTCTCTTATCTTTTTCTTCACTACTCAATTTTTTTTCTTTCATTTTATTTTAATCTCTCCCCTCTTGCTCTTTTCTTCTCCTAATTTTTTAAACTTGTTTCACTTTCTAAATGTAGGTCTATCTGTTCTCTCCTCTAGTCTCCTTTAAAAATTATTTTGTTGCCGAAACCGGTTTGGCTCAGTGGATAGAGCGTCGGCTTGCGGACTGAAAGGTCCCAGGTTCGATTCCGGTCAGGGGCATGTGCCTGGGTTGCGGGCACATCCCCAGTAGGGGATGTGCAGGAGGCAGCTGATCGATGTTTCTCTCTCATCGATGTTTCTAACTCTCTATCTCTCTCCTTTCCTCTCTGTAAAAAATCAATAAAATATATTTAAAAAAAATAAAAATTATTTTGTTTATTTTTTTATTTTTTATTTCTGCTTCTTGTCTTCTCATTTCTTTTCTCCCTCCTCTATTCTAAACCATGGTACTTCCCTTACTCATCCAATTCTTTAACTTTATTTTTTAATTTAAGCTCTGCATCTACAGATTCTGCCTTCCCACTTTTTCTGGATGTTTTTAGGTGTATTTGTTTGTCTTGTTCTGTTTTCTCCCCATATTCTTTCTTCCTTCCTTCCTTCCTTTCTTTCTTTTTTTCTTCCTTTCCTTCTATCATTCTTGTTCTCTTTTCTCTTTCCTAATTCTCTTTTCTCAGGTGGTCACTTTTATTGGAGTTATAGCTGTGTACATTCGTGTTCTGTTTCTTCTGTGTCATGTGTTGTTGTGTTGTATTTTATGCTGTTCAGTCAGGACCTCCACAACAGTTAGCATGAAGTGGTGGGGAGCGAGCCACATAATCAGATACCCTGAGAGGAGACTCCTTGCACAAATGAGACAATAACATTCAAGACCCAAATACATCAGGAGAACCCAAATATCTCAAGTAAGGGGCATCGCTAGAACACCCAGCCCAGGACACCTGAGTGACTGCACCACTGGGTCCCACAAAACATCTACTACATAAGACCAATTCAAACAATCTGGGTGGCATAGCAGTTTGTTATAATTCATAGAAACAATCACAAAAGAACAGCAACAATGAGGAGACAAAGAAACAACCCCCATATGCAAGAAAAGGAGGAATCACCAGAAATGGAACTAAATGAATGGAGGCAAGCTATTTATCAAAGAAAGAAGTCAGAGTAATGGTTATAAGGATGTTCAAACATGTGGATGAGACATTCACCAACATGTGTAAGAATTAAGAGGAAACAAAGAATGACATAGCTATAATAAAGAACACAATGGAAGGTTTCAACAGCGACTAGAAGAAGCCGAGGACCAAATCAGCGAGTTAGAAGACATGGCAGAAAAACTCCCAAGAAAAGCAGAAACTAGAAAAAAAATTAAAAAGAAGGAGGACCCTAGCCAGTTTTGCTCAGTGGCTATAGCGTCAGCCTGTGGACTGAAGTGTCACATGCCTGAAGGCTCAATCCCCAATAGGGGACATGCAAAAGACAGCTGATTAATGATTCTCATCATTGATGTTTCTATCTCTCTCCCTCTCCCTACTCTGAAATCAATAAAAACATTAAAAAATAAATTAATTAAAAACAAAAAGCAGGAGGATAGTCTAAGGGAGCTTTGGGACAACACAAAACAAAACAACATTCACATAATAGGGGTGCCAGAAGGAGAGGAAGCTGAGCAAGGAATAGAAAATCTGTTTGAAGAAATAATGACAGAAAACTTCCCTGACTTTGGGAAGACAAAAGCTATACAAGTCCAGGAAGCACAGAGATTCCCAAACAAGATGAACCCAAAAAGACCTACACCAAAACACTGTAATTAAATGGTAAATGTCAACGACAAAATAAGAATCTTAAAGGCTGCCAGAGAGAGACAGAAGGTTACCTACAAGGGATATCCCATTAGACCAGGGGTCCTCAAACTACGGCCCACGGGCCACATGCAAATACAAATCTTGTTTTTGTTCCCATTTTGTTTTTTTACTTCAAAATAAGATATGTGCAGTGTGCATAGGAATTTGTTCATAGTTTTTTTTTTTTAAACTATAGTCTGGCCCTCCAACGGTCTGAGGGACAGTGAACCGGCCCCCTGTTTAAAAAGTTTGAGGACCCCTGCATGAGACTATCAGCTGATTTCTAAACAGAAACACATAAAGCCAGAAGGGAAGTGAATGAAGTATACAAAGCAATGCAAAGCAAGAAACTGAATCCAAGAATACTCTATTCAGCAAGGCTATCATCCAAAATTGAAGGTGATATCAGGAGCTTCGCAAACAAATAAAGCTAAGGGAATTTATTACCACTAAGCCAGCAATGCAAGAAATGCTAAAGCAATTGCTGTGAAAAGAAATAGAAAGGAAACACAGGCATAAAGAATAAAAATGGCAACTAACAAGTACCTATCAATAATAACTTTAAGTGTAAATTGATTAAATGCTCCAATTAAAAGGCATAGGGTATCTGAATGGATAAGAAAACATGACCCAGCCCCTTTCCCCTGCTGCCGGTAAGGTGCTCGGTTCTTCCGAGGGAGCTAAGGCCGCGTTGGGGTGAGGCCCTCACTTCATCGGGCCACTAGCACCACTGCCGGCAGCGCTCGCCCAGCACTCGCCCTCGCCACGGCCTCAGTCTCGGAGCTCCCCTGCATCTACTCAGCCCTGACCCTGCACGAGGATGAGGTGATGGCGAGGATGAGGTGATGGTGACGGAGGATAAGATTAACGCCCTCATTAAAGCAGTCGGTGTGAACGTTGAGCCTCTCTGGCCAGGCTTGTTTGCAAAGGCTCTAGCCAACGTCAACATTGGGAGTCTCATCTGCAATGTAGGGGCCGGTGGACCTGCCCCTGCAGCCAGTGCTGCACCAGCAGGAGGTCCTGCCCCTCCACCTCGGCTGCCCAGCTGAGGAGAAGAAAGTGGAAGCAAAGAAAAGAATCTGAGGAGTCTGATGATGACATGGGCTTTGGTCTTTTTGACTAAACTGGCTCTTTTGTAACACGGCCCATAAAAGCTGACCTCTGTTGCTAAAAAAAAGAAAAGAAAACATGACCCATATATATGCTCTCTACAAGTGACCCACCTCAGAACAAAAGACTCAACAGAATGAAAGTGAAGGGATGAAAAAAAATATTGCATACAAATGGAAATGAAAAAAAAAAAAACAACCTGGGGGAATACTTATATCTGACAAAATAAACCTCAAAGTGTAGCCCCTAAAATTCAACAGTAGGCTATAACTCTGGTAAAACATAT
>NW_006383019.1:854911-864215 GCF_000327345.1 Myotis davidii
AAGTAAAGCAGTCCTGAGAGGGAAGTTTATAGCCCTACAGGCCTACCTAAAAAAATGAGAAAAAAATGGTAGTAAGTCACCTAACTCTACATCTCAAGGAATTAGAAAGAGAGCAAGAACAAAAGCCCATAGTGAGCAGAAGGAAGGAGATAATTAAGATCAGAGCAGAAATAAATGGCATAGAGATTAAAAAAAAAATACAAAAGATCAATAGAACCAAGACCTGGTTCTTTGAAAGAGTAAACAAGATTGATGAACCTCTAGCCAGGCTCACCAAGAAACAGAGAGAGAAGACCCAAACAAACAAAATCAGAAATGAAAGAGTTGAAGTAACAACTGACCCCACAGAAATACAAAGGATTGTAAAAAAATTACCACAAATGGCTCTATTGCAACAAAATGGACAACCAAGACAAAATGGACATACTCCTAGAGAAATACAATCTTCTAAAACTCAATCATGAAGAATCAGAAAACCTGAATAGGCCAATAACTACCAAAGAAAATTGAAGCAGTAAAAAAACAAACAAACAAACAAAAAGAAACTTCCAGCAAACAAAAGTTCTGGTCTGACAACTTCACAGGAGAGTTTTACCAAACATTCAGAGAACTAACACATATTCTCCTCAAACTATTCCAAAAAATTCAAGAGAAAGGAACACTTCCAAGCTCTTTCTATAAAGCCAGGATTACCCTAATCCCAAAACCAGATAAAGACACTACAAAAAAAAGAGAATTACAGGTCAATATCCCTGATGAACATAGATGCTAAAATTCTCAGTGAAATATTAGCAAATCATATCCAGCAATACATTAAAAAGGTCATGCATCATGACCAAGTGGGATTTATTCTGGGGATGGAAGGCTGATACAATATCTGCAAATCAATAAAAGTGATACATCACATGAACAAAGTGAAAGACAAAAACCACATGATCATATCAATTGGTGCAGAAAAAGCATTTGACAAAAATCTGATTCCCTTTTTTAATAAAAACTCTCAGCAAAGTGGGAATAGAGAGATCATTGTCAACATAATAAAAGCCATATATGACAAACTGACAGCCAACATCATATTCAATGGGCAAATACTAAAACCATTTCCCCTAAGAATAGGAACAAGACAGAGATGCCCACATTCACCATTCCTGTTCAACGTAGTGTTGGAAGTGCTAGCCATAGCAATCAGACAAGAAAAAGAAATAAAAGGTATCCAAATTGGAAAGCAAGAAGTAAAACTGTCATTATTCACAGTTGACATAATATTGTACATAGAAACCCTAAAGACTCCATCTAAACACCACTAGATTTAATAAATGAATTCAGCAATGTTGCAGGATACAAAATTAACATCCAGAAATCTATTGACTTGCTGATCTTACCTCACTGATTTGTTATTGATACAGTTGGTATAAAAAGACTGTGAGGATTCCCTTAAAATCGAGAACATAATTAAAGAAATTCCTTCTTGTAAAAATGTATTTTGTTTTACATGTCAATTAAAGTGACTAACAAATTAACTTGGAAATGCAATGTAGAGTATTAGTTTGCCACAACTAGGTATTTAGGCTAATGGAATATTCCTGTATTCTTGTTTATTTTATATTTTGTTTTAACATTTTTATTTTATTAAATTTATTGGCATGACATTGGTCATATAGGTTTCAAATGTACATTTCTATGACACATGATCCGTATGTTGCATTGTGTCCCACCACTCGAAGCCAAACCATCTTCCGTCACCATACATTTCACCCCTTTACTCTTTACTTCTCCCAACCCTCTTCCCTCTTACCATGTCTTCTTTACCCAGTCCTCTATGGAAAGACACTTTGGTTATCTCCATGTCTTGGCCACTGTGAATAATGCTGCAATGAACATAGGGGTGCATAAATCTTTGTGAATAAATATTTTCAACTTTGAGGGGTAAATACCCAGAAAAGGGACTGCTGAGTCATATGGCAACTCTATTTTTAGTACCCACCAGCAGTGAAGGAAGATTCCTTTTCCTCTCCAACCTCTCCAACACTTGATGTTGCCTGTCTTGTTGATAAGTGTAGTTTTTATTTGCAGTTCCCTAATAGCTAGTGAAGTTGAACATCTTTTCATATATGTGATGGCCATTTGTATGTATGTCTTCTTGAGAAAGGGTTCTGTTCAGATCCTCTACCCGTTTTTTAATTGGATTGTTTGTTCAATATTTAGTTGTATGAGTTCTTAATATATTTTGGATATTAATCCCTTTCAGAGCTGTTGTTTGCAAATATCATCTCTCATGTAGTCGGTTGCCATTCTGTTTTGTTGTCAGTTTCTTTTGCTGTGCAGAAGCTTTTAAGTTTGATATAATCCTATTCATTTATTTTTCTCTTTACTTCCCTTGCCTTTGGGGTCAAATTCATAAAATGTCTCTACAACCCAGGTCCATAAGTTTAGTATCTATGCTGTAGTCTATGTACTTTATTGTTTCGGATCTTATATTTAGGTCTTTGATCCATTTTGAATTAATTTTTGTACAAGAGGACAATCTGCAATCAGTTTCATTCTTCTGCATGTGGCTTCCCAATTCTCCCTTCACCATCTATTGAAGAGGCTCTTCTCCATTGTGTGCTTTTTGGCTTCTTTGTCAAAAATCATTTGTCCATGAAACGGTGAGTGAGGCTGTCCTTTGGAGCCGGCGGGCATAGTGATAGGGGTGTCCATGCCAAGCTGCACCTGCAGGTTCCGCTCAGGTGAGGGTGCAGTGAGCCGCCTCAAGCGCAAGGTGCCCCAGGTCAGCCTCGATCTTGACCTCACAGCTGACAGCCAGCCGCCGGTCTTCAAGGTCTTTCCAGGCAGCACCCCCGAGGACTACAACCTGATTGTCCCCCAAGTGCTGGGCTGCAGCTGCTGCTGCCGGGCACCCCGCCCCTCCCTGGCATGGCCATTGTCAAGGAGGAAGAGACAGAGGCTGCCACCAGCGCCCTGCCTTCGGAGCGCTGAGACCAAGGGCCCTGAGACCAAGCCTGCGCTAATGGCCCTGGGGGCGGGCCCCGTGTGGAGGGTCCTGCCTGGTCTCACCCAGCCACAGCATCAGCTCCGGCCTGGAGGTGATGGCTCCACAGGACAGCGCCACCATCTGCTGCGTGTGTCAGAAGCCAGGCCACCTGGTCCTGTGCAACCAGTGCTAGTTCTGCTTCCACCTGGACTGCCACCCGCCGGCCCTGCAGGATGTGCGGGAGGAGGGGGGGACCCGTGTGGAGGGTCCTGCCTGGTCTCACCCAGCCACAGCATCAGCTCCGGCCTGGAGGTGATGGCTCCACAGGACAGCGCCACCATCTGCTGCGTGTGTCAGAAGCCAGGCCACCTGGTCCTGTGCAACCAGTGCTAGTTCTGCTTCCACCTGGACTGCCACCCGCCGGCCCTGCAGGATGTGCGGGAGGAGGGGGGGAGCTGGGGGGACTCGGCCACGTGCTGCCTGACCTGAAGGAGGAGGCTGGCAGCCTGAGCCTGGACGGTGGGAACAGCTGTGGTGTGGTGGCCAAGCTCTCGCTAGCCAACCAGCGGAAGTGCGAGCGTGTCCTGCTGGCCCTTTTCTGCCAGGAGCCCTGCCGGCCCTGCACCAGCTGGCTCCAGCTTTTCTGTGGATCAGCCTGGCGGCACATTGGACTTGACCCTGATCCACGCCGCCTCCAGGAGAAGTTGTCACCCCTACAGCTCCCCCCAAGAGTTTGCCCAGGATGTGGGCTGAATGCTCAAGAAGTTCAACAAGCTGACGGAGGACAGGGCGACGTGCAGCCCATTATCGGCCTACAGCGCTTTTTTGAGACTCGGATGAATGAGGCCTTTGGTGACACCAAGTTCTCTGCTGTGCCCCTACCACTGAGCCTGCCTGGTGCCGGCCTGAGCTCCCAGGAGCTGTCCAGTGGCCCCTGAGCCAGCTCAGCCTGGGTGTGTCCTGTCACCCTGGCCCTTCCCTTTTGGTGTTCAGCCTCCCATTCCTTGGTAGCCCCATTCCCTGGCCCCTCACCATATGGTTTTTACTTCTGTGGATTTAACGTCACAAGTTCAAAAAAATTATTTGCCCATGTACCTGTGGTTTTATTTCTGGGCCCTCAGTTCTGTTACTTTGGTCTGTGTGTCTGTTCTCCTGCTGATACTGCGCTGTTGTGATTTTCATAGCTCAGTATTATAATTTGAAGTTAGGTAGTGTGATATCTCCAGCTTCATTCTGTTTTCTCAGAATTGCTTTATCTATTTGGGGTCTTTTGAGGTTCTATACAAATCTGAAGATTTTTGTTCTATTTCTCTAAAAAAATGACATTGTGAGGTTTTTTTTTAATATTTTATTGATTTTTTACAGAGAGGATGGGAGAGGGATAGAGAGTTAGAAACATCGATGAGAGAGAAACATCGACCAGCTGCCTCCTGCACACCCCGCACTGGGGATGTGCCTGAAACCAAGGTACATGCCCTTGACCGGAATCAAACCTGGGACCCTTGAGTTTGCAGGCCGACGCTCTATCCACTGAGCCAAACTGGTTAGGGCACATTGTGAGTTTTTAATTTAATTTTTAAAAATCTTATTGTTGAGAGTATTACAGATGTTCCCCTCCTTCCCCCATTAACTCTCCAACCAGTTCCTGCCCTGAAACAGGCCTTCACCCACCCTATTGTTTGTTTCTTTGGTAATGCATATGTGCATATGTTCTTTGGTTAATCACTTCCCACCCTCCCCCACTTCCCTCTAAGATTCATCAGTCTGTTCCATGTTTCCATGCCACTGGTTCTATTTTATCCATCAGTTTATTTTGTTCATAAGATTCCTTTTCGTTTATTTTGATTTTTAGATTCAATTGCTGATAGATATGTATTTATGGCCATTTTATTGTTCATATTTATGATCTCTTCTCTTTTTAATCTTTTTTAAAATTTATTTTATTGATTTTTTACAGAGAGGATGGGAGAGGGATAGAGAGTTAGAAACATCGATCAGCTGCCTCCTGCATGCCCCCTACTGGGGATGTGCCCACATCCAAGGTACATGCCCTTGACTGGAATCGAACCTGGGACCCTTGAGTCCGCAGGCCAACGATCTATCCACTGAGGCAAACCGGTCAGGGCTCTTTTTAATCTTTATTGTTGAGAGTATTATCAATGTCCCTCTTTTCCCTGCACTGCCCCCCACCAGCCAGTTCCTGTCCTGCCCCAGGCCTTCACTACCCTATTGTCTGTATCCATAGATAATGCATCTATGCATATAACATCTTTGGTTGATCTCTTCCTGCCGCCCTTCCCTCTGAGATTCATCAGACTATTCCATGTTTCTATGCCTCTGCTTGTATTTTATTCATTAGTTTATTTTGTTCATTAGATTTCTTATTTTTTTTTATTTTTAGACTCAATTGTTGAAAGATATGTGTTTATTGCTATTTTATTGTTTCTTCTTCTTCTTCTTCTTCTGCTGGTATGGTGGTAATAAACTCCATTAGCTTTTTCTTGTCTGTGAAGCTCTTTATCTGACCTTCAATTCTAAATGATAGCTTTGCTGGGTAGAATAATCTTGGTCGTAGGTTCTTGCTTTTCATTACTTTGTGTATTTCTTGCCACTCCCTTCTGTCCTGAAAAGTTTCTGTTGAGAAATCTGACAGTCACATGGGTGCTCGCTTGTAGGTAACTAACTGCTTTTCTCTTGCTGCTTTTAGATTCTCTCTTTGTCTTTAACCGTTGGCATTTTAATTATGTGTGTCTTGGTGTGGGCCTCTTGGATTTCTCTTGTTTGGGACTGTTAGATCCGAGCCTTCTCCCAGGGGCTGGACCTCCTTGAACACCAGGTAACAGATGGAGAAGCCTTGAGAAGTTGTAGGTGTATAAGAAAGTCTTTATTGTAGGAGCCAGTGGCCATATAGCCATTGCTAATAAGGAGCCACTAAACAAAACAGTTCTTCAGAACAGTTCTATACAGGCAGCCACACACTAGCTGATAAATAAACACATCTTTCTCACAAAGCCATAGCCTCTGTACTCATAGCCATTATCTGAGCAGCTGTGTGCTGCTTCTAGACCTATAGCCTCTTATAGTAGCTGCATCTGAGCTCTCTCCCACTCTGTAGGCTTAGTAGTCATACTGAGCTCCCTTGAGTCCTCTCTCTAGCACACTGGCTAGTCAGTAACATGTATTGCACTATTTAGACAAAAGAGGCATCTTGCCAAATGGTAACATCATATTTGGGTTATAGAAGGACACAGTATACTGTGAGATTGCTGTCTCCTTGCACTTGCATAGTCCTTGGACACTCTGATTAAGATTTCCATGCTCAGCCCTAACCAGTTTGGCTCAGTGGATAGAGCATCAGCCTGCGGACTAAAAGGTCCCAGGTTCGATTCCGGTCAAGGGCATGTACTTTGGTTTCGGGCACATCCCCAGTAGGGAGTGTGCAGGAGGCAGCTGGTCGATGTTTCTCCCTCAACGATGTTTTTAACTCTCTATCCCTCTCCCTTCCTCTCTGTAAAAATTCAATTAAAAAAATATATTTTTTAAAAAGATTCCCATGTTCAGATTGGCCTTGGCCATCTAGCGTACTGTAGACAGGGCCTTTCATTACCTAATCGGCCTTGAGCATCCAGCAACTCTGATATGACTCCCACAGGAACTCTCTGCATTTCCTGGACTTGTAAGTCTCTTTCTTTCACCAGGTAGGGAAGTTTTCAAATAGGTTTTCAATATCTTGCTCTCTCTTTTCTCCTTCTGGCACCCCTATGATGTAAAGTTGGTACATTTGAAATAGTTGCAGAGGCTCCTTACACAATCTTCATATTTTTGCATTCTTTTTTCTTTTTGCTCTTCTGATTGGGTGTTTTTACTTCCTCATATTCTAAATCATTTATTTCATTCTCAGAATCCTCTACTCTAGCGTTTAATCCCTATGAAGTATTCTTTATTTCAGTCAGTGTATGTTTAATTTCTGACTGGTCCTTTTTCATGTCTTTGAAATTCTTGCTAAGATTTTTGAAAGTCTCACCAAGTTCCTTAAAGCTCTCATTAAGATCTGAGTATCCTTATAACCATTGTTTTGAACTCTGTATCCAGTAGTTTGCTTGCTTCCATTTTTTTCATTTGTGACATGTTTTATTGTCTCCACATTTTGGCTGCTTTCTCATGTTTGTTTCTAGGTATTAGAGAGAGCTGCTATGTCTCCTGGAATTGGTAGAGTGGACTTTGTAGTAGGTGTCCTGTAGTACTCCGTTTCTCAGCCTCCCCAGTCACCTGAGCTGGGCACTCTAGGTACACAGCTATGTTGGCTGTGTGCACAGACTTGTAGTTGAGCCTTGATGGCTGTTGGCATCACTGGGAGGAATTGACTTCCAGGCCAATTGGCTGTAGAACAAACTTTGACTACAGTGGAAGATCTGTAGTGGAAGACACCCCTATGGAGCAGGACTTGCTTCAGTGGGGCTTTGGTGCTCACTGATTCTTCCCTTTGAGTGTGTCGCTTGTGGATGTATAGAGTTGTAATCTGGTGAGGTCTGAGCTGTCCACCTGGTGCACTGGCTCTGGGGCCCCCTGGGAGGTGCAAAAGTCAGCCACTGCCTGGGGCCACCCGGCAGGAGCTACAGAGAGATCTGAAGATGGCTGCTACTTGTATTGGGCTTGGAAGTGTCCAGGTGAGGTTCATCTGTGAAACAAGGCAGGCTGGTGCTAGTGCTTGGCCTCGGCCTCTTATTGAGAGGAATGGGATGAGCTGACGCCAGATGCTGCTTGTTTGAGAGGTTTGATACCTATCCTAATCAAACTAAAAAAATTGAAGAAGGGGCAATACTTCCTAACACATTTTATGTGCTCAACATAAACCAGATACCAAAACCTGGCCAGGATAACACTAAAAAAAGAAAACTACAGACCAATATCTCTGATGAATACAGATGTAAAAATCCTAAACAAAATACCAGCAACTTGAATACAACAATACATTTAAAAAAATACATCATGATCAAGTGCCATTCATTCTAGGGGCAAAAGGATGGTTTAACCCACACAAATTAATCAATGTAATACACCACATTAACAAAACAAAGGACAAAGGGAAAAACATTTGGTAAAACACATCATCCATTTATGGTTAAAACAATAACATGGGTACAGAAGGAAAGTAGTCAGCATAATAAAGGCCACATGTATGACAAACTCTTAGCCAGTGCCATACTCAATGGTGAAAAACTGAAAGCTTTTCATCTAAAATCAGGAAGAGGATAAGGATGCCCACTCTCACTAGTCTTATTCAACATAGTGCTGGAAGTTCTAGCCAGAGCAATCAGGCAAGAGAAAGAAATAAAAGGCATCCAAACAGGGGATTAAGAAATAAAAGTGTCACTTTTTCCAGGTGACATGATTCTGTATACAGAAAACTCTGAAGACTCTACCAACACCCTGCTAGAAACAATAAACAAATACAGCGAAGATGCAGGATACAAAATCAATGTACAAAAATCCACTGTATTCCTATATATTAACAATGAAACTTCAGAAAAATAAAAAAACAATTCTTTTTGCAATTGCAACAATAAAGAATAAAATACTTAGGATTAAACTTAACAAAGGATGTGAAGGACCCATATACTGAAAAATACGAGCCTGAGTTCTAGTTACAGCCTCAATGTTGACACACTGCATAATCGTAGACAAGTTGCCTCTTCTCTCTGGACCTCAGTTTCCCTATCCGTCACCTGATGGACTTCATAAATTTAAAAAACCCACTCAACATTTATTGAACTGCTATGATTTCCTAGCTCTTTGCAGCAGGAGCTCAAGGTTACAACAGTCACCCAGTCCCTGAGCAGTTCATGGGGTGGTGAGGGCACTAGAGGCGGGGAGGCTTGTTTCACTCTGGCTTCTGATAAATGGCCTGTCATCAGATTCACAGGAAAATGATGTCTGAACAGCGCTTGAAGGATGGCTCACTGGAGTTGACCGGGTCAATAATGGCGAGGCTTTCGCTTTAGGAGCCTTTCAAATCTCAGCTGCCTGCATTCTGAGAATACGGCAAGTCCATCCTTCCTCATCACCAAGGTCACAGACGGAGGTGCCAGTGGAGCCGCTTAAAACAGGTTATGCCTCCCAGGCTCCTCCCGGAACACCCATGGCCTCCAGCCCGCGGCGGGTGGGGTGGGGGTCGGCTCCCCGGGAGAGCACGGGAAGGCGGTCCGGGTGCAGCTGCTGTTGCCCGCCATCGACGTTCAGCCAAACCCGGAGAAGCGGGAGGGGCTGAGCCGGGATTAGCCCTGCTTTAGGGTTCGCTCTGAGAGAGGGTGCCCAGGCCCGGCGCCGACG
>NW_006383019.1:864594-871029 GCF_000327345.1 Myotis davidii
CGCGCAGACGCCAGTGCGTGCCTCGCTGTGCTGCGGCCCGCGGGGACGGGGAGGCGGCCTCTTCCGCGAGGTCACCGGGAAATTGCCCACTTTTGGAAATGGGTCCACAATTGTTTGCGGAAACGTATGCAAGTTAATGACTGTTCGCGAAAGAATCGCTTTTCGGGTGCGTGTGCGTACCTGCGTGTATTTACACTGTGGAACAAGAAAAAGGAAATTCCTTTCGTAGCTTGTTGCGGAAGTCCCTGACTTCAGAATATTGCGAGCTCTATGTCTAAAAGCAACATATAAAAATTTTCAACGAGTGCTTCTTTCCAGTTTGCATATTTTTTTGCGCGGAGGAGGTCCTGCTGTTCCTAAAATGGCATTACTAATTGCTGAAAGTTCCCAAATGAAGAAGACTGCTCCTTTTGACGACCTAGCAAGTTTACTAACTACTGGAACGCTAACTTCATAAACAAAATACTTATATTTCTGATTTCAAGTTTAATCGTAGATGCCCCGTTTTCGGTAGATTTTGTGTGTGTATACTGGATTGCTGCATTTTATTTAAAACGTACATGTCCAAAGTGAACAAGTGTCTTGGGATGACAGTGGTTCTTGTGTAAATTCTTGCTGCTTCAGAGAAAATGTACCAGAGCAAAACTGGTTGTGGACAAACACTCAACTAAATCAGGGTCTTTGGTTCACCTGACAGCTCTGCCTACTAACTGTGTAGCTACTTCTCTGTCAACTGATAATTAGTTGTTCCCTAAAGGCTTCATTCAACTGTGACTATGAAGTAAAGAATTCCTTTTAAGTACATACAAAGTTTGGTGAATGAATGAAAACACTGCTGAATAAATGAAACCCAGTAAAGTGGTACAAGGAAGTAAGGTACCTTTCCGTTAATAAGTGTGTAATTTGTTTGACAGGTTTGTTTGTTTTTAAATTTTTAAAATTTTTATTGATTTCAGAGAGGAAGGGAGAGAGAGGGAGAGAGAGAAACATCTATGATGAGAGAATCATTGATCGGCTGCCTCTCCTGCACGCCCCCTACTGGGAATCAAGTCAACAACCCGGGCATGGGCCCTTGAACCGGAATCAACCCGGGACCCTTCAGTCCGCAGTCCCACCCACACTCTATCCACTGAGCCAAACCCAGCTACGGCTGTTTGACAGTTTTGAAGTGGTTAGTTGTTTTTGTCATTTATTTGTACGGGGGGTGAGGTGGGGAGCATTTTATGTATAGTGAGACAAATTGCGTGTTGCACAATGGACTGTTGTCTCTATTCAACAAATACTGTTTGCCAGGCACTGTGCTAGGCCCTGGGTGTAGAGCACTGAATAAGACAAAGTCCCAGCACCCATGGGGCTTTCGTTAACTGAGAGAGTACAGTCAATCTCTCTCTCTCTCTCTCAGTTGAGTACAGTGTTTTGAAAGTGGTAACTTGACTGAAGAAACATTTAGGTTGGGTGTTAGAGAAAGGCCTCCGCAGGTGGCCTTGAAATTTAGAGCTGAGGGATCAGCAGGAGGTCGCATGTAGAGGCCAGGGGATAGCATTCCAGGCATAGAATAGCATGTTCGAAGGTGGGGAGGCGAGGAAATTCGGTGCCCTTCAAGAAAGTAAAGAAAGGCCATGTGACTCAAGCTTAAAGAAGGAGACGAGTCAGATGATTCAGAGCTTTATAGGCCATGTGTAGGTTTTATTCCAAGTGCAGAGACAATATTTTTAAAATTTTAAAGAGGAGTGACTTGATCTTATTTTATGTTTTAAAAAGATTATTCTAGATATATTTTGGAGACTGAATGTGATGAGAATGGAAGTTGAGATGGTCTTATTTATTTAGGACTCTCATCCAGTCTTTAAATACCATTTTTAAATATTGCTCATATGCTGATGATTCCCAAATTTACACCTCCACTGAATTCAGACTGGCCTAATCTGTTGTCAGCCCACTTTATACCTGTGCATAATAGATATCTAATTAATAGACTATTGTTAGTTATTACTGTTGATATATATAATTAGATACATCTTTAAATTACTATATCTAAAACTTAACTCCATATATAGTTCTAAACCTGTTCATCTGCTTTTCTCATTTCCATAAATGTCATTTCTGGCCTTTTCATTGCTCAGGCTAAACTTTAGTACATTTGTAGACCTCTCTTTCACTCCTACTCTATTTAATTTATTAGCAAATCTATTAGGTATACCCCAGGACATATCCAAATTCAACCACTTCTCACCACCCTCGTCTAGGCAGTCATCTCTATTTAGGTTGGGTGGTTAAGGAAGTCCTCTGAGAGGATGCCATTCCAATCTCCGTTTAAATGTCACGAGGAGGCTGGTTTTGTGAAAATTGAGGAAGCAGCATTATTTTGCTTACGATTTGGTTTCCTTTCTTTCATCGTTGACCCCTATGGTATATTTTCAAAATATCTGTTCAGATTCCTCTAGTGGCTTCCATAATCTAGGTCCCATTTCCTCGTTAGGTTCATCTCCTGCTCTCCTCCATCACTCTTCCATTTATATTGCCCTCCTTGTCCAGTGTATTCCCACCTCAGTGCCTTTGCACTTGTGCTCTCTGCTGGAAACAACTTCTCACAGATACCTACCTATTTTGCTTCCTTATCTCTCAGGTTTTTTTTTTTTTAATATATTTTATTGATTTTTTACAGAGAGGAAGGGAGAGAGATAGAGAGTCAGAAACATCGATGGGAGAGAAACATCGATAGCCGCCTCCTGCACATCTACTGGGGATGTGCCCACAACCCAGGTATATGCCCTTGACCGGAATCGAACCTGGGACCCTTCAGTCTGCAGGCCGACGCTCTATCCACTGAGCCAAACCGGTTTTGGCATCAGGTTTTTGATCAGTTGTCATCTTAGTGAAGCTTTCATTGGCCATCCTACTTAACATTGCAGTTACTGGCCCTGCACTCCCATCCCCTTGCCCTACTTTATTTTTTCTCTATAGCATTTATCACCATCTGCTTTACTATGTATTTTATTAGAATGTACATCCAAGCCGACTTTTTATTTTTTATTTTTATGGCTGTATCTGTGTCTAGGTCAGTGCCTGGAATATAGTTAGGAATTTAGTAAATATTTGTTGAATAAGTGAATAAAAAAATAAGAGAAATAGGTGCTGTGCAGGGAATTTAAACTGATATGGGAGCAGACCCAGGATAACAATTTACATTAAAGGGACAACTTGTCTGACAAAATGATATTTAACTAAGATCTGAATGAGGAGAGAGCCAGCCTTTTAAAGATAAAAGGAACTACATTCTAGCTAGAGAGAACTGGTAGTACAAATGTCCTGAGGCAGGAATGAGTTCCCTGTGTTCAAGCAACAGAAAGAAGGTTGGAACTTACTTGGAGAGGAAGGGAATGGGGTAGGTTTTAGAGGTAGAGATAGCACTTGAATAAGTGAGTGGAGTGAAGAAAAAATTGGAAAAGCTTTGGGCTCAGTTTGGAGTAAAAGGAATCAGGAATTCTCTTTTGGCTATTGTGAGCTAGCAATAACTTTCGGACATCCATATGCATATGTCACCGAAGCTGTTGGATGTACAAGTTTGTAGTCCTGGAAGGAGGTTAGAACTCAAGATCTGGTAGAGACATGGAACTATAGGAAATCACCTAGGGCAGTGATGGTGAACCTTTTTTTTTTAATATATTTTTTTTATTGATTTTTTACAGAGAGGAAGGGACAGAGATAGAGATTTAGAAACATCGATGAGAGAGAAACACCGATCAGCTGCCTCCTGCACATCCCCCACTGGGGAAGTGCCCGCAACCCAGGCACATGCCCTTGACCGGAATCGAACCCGGGACCCTTCAGTCGCAGGCCGACGTTCCATCCACTGAGCCAAACCGGTTTCGGCGATGGTGAACCTTTTGAGCTCGGCGTGTCAGCATTTTGAAAAACCCTAACTTAACTCTGGTGCCATGTCACATATAGAATTTTTTTGATATTTGCATCCATAGTAAAACAAGGACTTATATTTTTGATATTTATTTTATATATTTAAATGCCATTTAACAAAGAAAAATCAACCAAAAAAATGAGTTTGCGTGTCACCTCTGACACGCGTGTCATAGGTTTGCCATCACTGACCTAAGAACTACATATAATACAGATAGTCCTCGGGTTACATTGGACTCGAAGTATGTCGTTTCGTGGTTACGTTGCCATCTCCAATTTACTTATTAAAAAAATGGTCTGTCATTTCATCGTATGTGCTTTATATTTTTTATTATTTATTTACCACAAGTAAAGGTCAGGAATTGTTATCTTTCCTTTAATTTTTTTTTTTACCGTTTCACTTTATTACTGCTGTGTCTGTGCTCCATGTGAGTAGGTGCTTATGTAGGTGGGTTCTGACTTACAGCAAAAATCGCGTTATGTCGCGCTGTAGGAACGGATCTCCGACGTAACCCAAGGACCTACTGTATATATGAATTAGGTTGAACAGCTAAGCTACCAAAACAAAGAGACACTAAAGATAGACCTTTATTTTTCTCTTGTGTAACAGTCCAGGTTCCTGGTCATTGGGTGTCTTTGCTTCACGATGATTAAAGGATCGTTTTCTTCCCATCTTGTTATTTCTCTTTCCTTTGGATTGTGGGCTTTTTCATCAAAGGCAGGACATAGCCTCTTCCGTCTGTCCTTTGTTCTCTCACTCATGGTAAGGGGAAAAAGTATGAAGGAATGAAATTTTTGGCCAGAAAATTGCACATTCCATTTCTATTCATATTCTGTTGGTGAGAGCTAGTCATATGGTCATAGATAACTGCAAAGGCTTCTGGGAAATGAAAAATAGTGGGCCAGTTATGTGCCAGACTGTAGTTAAGGGGAGGATGAGTTCGGTGGCCTGATAGCATCTCCCGCCATACTATAGAAAAGACAGGAGCCTAGGAGAGGGCTCTGAGATTAATCCAGATTTTAGAAGTTGAGGAACATACATCCTTGGCAAAGGAGAATTGAAAATAAAATGTCAGGGATGTAGGAGTGCAATGTCATGGAAGCTAAGGAAGATAATATTTCAAAAAGGGGGAGTATTGTGTGGAATGTTATCTGCAAGGTCAAGATAAATAGAACTATCTACTCAGTTTGATAATGTGTAAGTGATCAATGACATAAGAGTGGTGTCAGTGGAATGGATTGAGGGAAGAATGTGAAGTGAGGAAAATGGAGTAATTAAGAATACCTTTTCAAAATACTTTGCAGTGAAAAGTAACAAAAAGTGACAATAGCTGGAAGGGGATATTGGGTTGAGATGTGGTTTTGGTTTTTTTTTAAGGAATGATTCATTAGAGAGGGAGAGGTTGATTTGGAAGAGAGGGTGTAGCTTGCATGAATGAAGTTCTTGAGAAGACCTGTGAAGTTGGGATTAAAACCTGGCTATACAAATATTGGCTAGAATCCACTGCTGCTGGAAATGTCAATCGGTACATCCCCTTGTATGAAGTTTAAAATCCTCAAGCAGTACTCTGTGTTGTTCATAGATGCATAAATCTGTTAAAGAGTAAAAATGCAGTAGAAACAATAAGCATTCAATTTATGAAATTGTTTCTCTTGGGAGAGGTGTAAAGAAATCAGGGCGATGTTTCAGTTGTACCTGCAATGTTTTATTTCTTTTAAAAGTTCTTCTGAAACAAATTTGACAATGTTAAGATTTGATAAATTGGAATATACCTCATATTAAGGTCTGTCTTTTTAAGTTTTAAATGTTTCATAATGAAAAAAATACACAAGAAAAACTTAGTAGTACAAAATAAGGCAGCAGAAATAAACCTAAATGGATCAATAATCACAATAAATGTAAATAGACTAAAATCCATGTGGCTAAATATATAGTAAAAAGTCCATATAGCTAAAGATAAAGACAGTTTTGATGATAGACTGAAATGAACCCATAAGCACAACCAAAACATAAGGGCATAACAAAATTTAAAATAAATGGGTAAATTCACTAGACAGATGTTCATCAGAAGAAAGTTTGTGTCACAGATGAAATATTTTAAAGCATAAAGCAAAAATATTTTTGTTAGGGCAAAAAAGGTCACTACATTATAAAATGAATAGGGTACTAGTAAAATAAAATTCTGAACTAGTTTGTACCTAATGTCAGTCTCAAAGTATTTAAAGCAAAATATACAGTTGCCAGGAGAAATCAACAAATTCAGTCATAGCTAGAGTTTTAGGAATGCTGTGTTTTAGAAATAAACAGAAATGGACTAACCCAGACAGTTCAAATATGGACTGGATTCCTGCTATGTACTATCTATACCAATAAAAGGGTAATATGCTAATTAGAATGCATAGACCGGATGTCTTCTGGTCATCATTCTGGACTTCCTTTCTGACAAAGCCAGGGCCATGGCCGGCCTGCAAACCTCCCACAGCCCCTTGCCCAGGCCTGCCCCGCCCCGCCCCCCAGTG
>NW_006383019.1:871045-894117 GCF_000327345.1 Myotis davidii
TGGCCGGCCTGCAAACCCCCAGCGGCCCCAAGCCCAGGCCGGTCCCGCCCTCCAGCAGGGACCCTAACCCCAATTGGGGCGTGGCCGCCATGCAAAAACCCGGCAGAGCCTCACCTAGGCTGGCCTTGCCCCCAGTGGGGACCCCCCACCCCAATCTGGGGCCCCCTTCAGGGCAGGCCAACCACCCCCACCCATTCACCAGGCCTCTGTCCTATATAATAAAAGCCTAATATGCAAATCGACCAAACAGCAGAGCACCTGGTGTAACAACCAGTTGCTATGACATGCATTGACCACCAGGGGGCAGACGCTCAAATGCAGGAGCTGCCCCCAGCCCGAAGGCCCCAGACTAGCCAAGGCGGGTGCCAGCAGGGCGCCCCCCCGCCCCGATCACCCCACTGGTCGCCTCACAGATCAGCCCTGATCGCTGGCCAGGCGTAGGGTCCCTAACTGTGCACAAATTTTGTGCATCGAGCCTCTAGTTTAAATATAGAAAAGATCGTGGGAAGGTTAAACGTAAAAGGACGGGAAAATACCATCACAGATCTACAAACAAAAAGAAAACTAGCCTAGCCGGTGTGGCTCAGTAGTTGAGTGTCGACCTATGAACCAGGAGGTCACGATTCGATTCCCAATCAGGGCACATGCCCGGTTGCGGGCTTGATTCCCAGTAGCGGGGCATGCAGGAGATAGCCGATCAATGATTTTCATCATTGATGTTTCCCCCTTCCTCTCTGAAATCAGTAACAATATATATTTTTTAAAAAGAAAGTTAATGTCTTTATAATAGCACATACATGAAAAAAGAAGGAAAAATTAAGTTTGGGAGGGGCGGAGAACAAAAGAGTCATTATTTTGGGGTAATATGATTATATAGATAGAAAATTCAAGAAAATCACATACCATTAGAACTCAAAAGAGTTTGGCTGGGTTTTAAAAATATCCAAGTACAGTAGATCCTCAGGTTATATCGGAGATCCATTCCTATGGCGTGATTTAACGTGATTTTCGCCGTAAGTCGGAACTCACCAACATAAGCATCTACGTCACTCACATGGAGCACAAACACAGCAGCAATGAAGTGAAACAGTAAAAAAAATTTAAAAGATAAATTCCTGACCTTTACTTGTGGTAAATAAATAATAAAAAACACAAAGCACATATGTACACACATTGAAATGATGGAACTTTTTTTTTAATAAATGGCAGATGTCGATGTAACCACGAAATGACATACTTTGAGTCTGACGTAACCCGAGGACTGTCTATATTTAAAAATCAATTGTGTTCGGTCAGCATGGCTCAGTGGTTGAGCGTGGAGCTATGAACCAAGAGATGATGGTTCGATTCTTGGTCAGGGCACATGCAGGCTCAATCCCCAGCGTGGGGCGTGCAGGAGGCAGCCGATCTATGATTATCTCTCATTGATGTCTCTTTCTCTCTCCCTCCCCCTTCCTCTCTGAAATCAATAAAAATATATTTAAAATGAAATAAAACTCAATTGTGTCTCCCTGTATTCTAGTTAAAACAAAAGACTCAAAGTTTTAAGGAATTTACAAAACATAATTGTACATAAAAGGAGAACCGAATAAATGGGAAGGTATACCATGCTTGTGGATAAAAAGATTTAATACCAGAAAGATGTGAACTCTTCCAACTTAATCATTAAGTTAGTGATGTTTAAAAAGAAATTCCCCTGGGAGTTTAGGATAAGGAGAATTTGATCATATAATTAATATTGAAGATAGTTTTGGAAAAGATAGATAGAGGACTTGGCCCTGCCATAGGCTTATTATATAGTTTAGTAATTAAGACAGTAGAATTGAATGCCCAGAAACAGATCATGTATATATGGGTGCTTGGTAAATAAAGAGTTCCTATTCACTTGGGACTAAATGATACTTGTTATTCCTCTGACAAAATAAATCCTATACAATAAAGAGGTAATATGCCAATTGACCCTCATGCTCTCACAAGATGGCTGCTTACGACCAGGCCAGCAGGAGGGTTAGTGAGGGACAACCAAACGACTGAACAAGCAGGCTGCGTGGGGCGACTAGGCTGGCAGCAGGGTTAGTGAGGGACGACCAAACGACTGAACAAGCAGGCTGCGTGGGGCGACCAGGCTGGCAGCGGGGTTAGTGAGGGACGACCAAACGACTGAACAGAAGGCTGCATGGGGCAACTAGGCCAGAAGAGAGGTTGCAAGCTGGGCTGAGGGGGCCCCCTCGCCCCCAGTGCACAAATTTCATGCACCGGGCCTCTAGTAAATAAATAATGAATGAATAAGATTCCCTGTCTCTTATTATATACATTCAGGGTTCAACAAACTTCTTATGTAAAAGGACAGATAGTAAATATTTTAGGCTTTGCAGGCCATATGGTCTCTGTTTCACTGTCTATCCTTGAAGCCATAGGCAGTGTATGTATATATAAACAAATGGACATGGCTATGCTAAAATAAAACATTATTTTAAAAAAAAACTTGTAGTGGCACCTTAGCCGGTTTGGCTTGGTGGATAGAGTGTTGGCCTGTGGACTGAAGGGCCCTGGGTTCAGTTCTGGCCAAGGGCACATGCCTAGGTTGAGGGCTCAATCCTCAGTAGGGGGCGTGCAGGAGGCAGCCAATCAATGATTCTCATCATTGATGTTTCTATCTCACTTTCCCTCTCTGAAATCAACAAAAATATATATTTGAAAAAAAAACTGGTAGTGGGATGGATTTGGCCCATGTGCTATAGTTTGTCAATCCTTGATATACAGAAATAAGTACCAAGTAGATAAGAGCCAAAATTTGAAAAAGCAAAACTTGAAATCATATAGAAGAAAATAGAGGGAGGACAATCTGATTTGGGGCAGGAAAGGATATTTTAAAAAATAAGGCAGGAAAATACAATCCACATAAGTAAATTTGACGTTAAAATAAAAAAAAAACTCATACAATAAAATATACCTAAGGCATTTGCAGTGCAAACAACAAAAGATTCGTATTCAGGATATGTATAGGATTTCTACAAATAAAAGACAAAGAACATGAATAAGCAGTCCATAAAAGAGGAAACCTGAATAGCCAATGAACATAAAAGGATGTTACATCAAAGAAAATCAAGGAAATGAATTAAAAACACCATCAAATACCATTTGGGAACTATTAAGTTGGCAAAAATTAAAAGTACCAAGGATATAAATATGAAGTACAGAGGTAGTGTAAATTGATATCACTACTTTTGTAAAAGAAAATGCAAATAATATGTTACCTAGCAGTGCCATTACTAGGGATTTTTTCTAGAGAAATTCTTATATATACACATAGGAAGACATGTACTCTATAGAATGTTCATCACATCAATGTTTGTGGACATTAGAAACTAAAATCTAAATGTTACTTAACAGGAAAATGGGTAAATAAAGGCATATTTATTTAAAGGAATTAAGCAGCTAAAATGAGCTAGAGCTACATGAAAACTAGAATTGCATCAATATAGACAAATGTTGAATTATATGAATACAAGTGTAAGATATGTGTAGAAGAACATAAGCATACCTCAGAGATATTGTAGGTTTGGTTTCAGACCACTGCAGTAAAGCAAATATCAAAGTGAGTCACACAAATATTTTGGTTTCCCAGTGCATGTAAAAGTTATCTTTATAGTCTATGACAGAGGTTCTCAACCTGTGGGTCGCGACCCCTTTGGCGGTCGAACGACCCTTTCACAGGGGTCGCCTAAGACCATCCTGCATATCAGATATTTACATTACGATTCATAACAGTAGCAGCATTACAGTTATGAAGTAGCAACGAAAATAATTTTATGGTTGGGTCACAACATGAGGAACTATATTTAAAGGGCCAGAAGGTTGAGAACCACTGGTCTATGAAGTGTGTAAGCAATAGCACTATGTTTAAAAAACAATGTGCATACCTTAACTAAAAAATACTTTATTGCTAAAAAATGCTACCCATTATCTGAGCTAGTGGAGGGTCTTGCCTCTGACGGTGGCTGCTAATAACTGATCAGGGTGGTGGTGCCTGTACAACAGTAATGACGTTTGCCGCATTGATTGGCTCTTCCTTTTGTGAATGCTTTCTCTGTAGCGTGCAATGCTGTCTGATAGCATTTTACCCCCGTAGAACTTCTTTCAAAATTGGAATCAGTCCTCTCAAACCGTGATACTACTATTTCAAGTTTATGTAATGTTCTGAATCCTTTGTTGTCATTTAAAAAATGTTCACATCTTCACCAGGAGTAGATTCCATCTCAAGAAACCATTTTCTTTGCTCATTCGTAAGAAGCAACTCCGATCTGTTAAGGATCTATCCTAAGATTGCAACAATTCAATCACATCTTCAGGCTCCACTTATAATTTTTGTTCTCTTGCTGTTTCCACCACATGTGCAGTTACTTCTTCCACTGAAGTCTTGAACCCCTCAAAGTCATCCACGAGGGGCTGGACTCACCTTCTTCCAAACTCCTGTTAAGTTGCTAT
This sequence comes from Myotis davidii, assembly GCF_000327345.1. Classification (NCBI taxonomy): domain Eukaryota; kingdom Metazoa; phylum Chordata; class Mammalia; order Chiroptera; family Vespertilionidae; genus Myotis; species Myotis davidii. The sequence continues at coordinate 875,534 of NW_006383019.1, forward strand.
GTTGACCTCTTCTCATGAATCACAAATGTTCTTAATGGCATCTAGAATGGTAAATTATTTCCAGATTTTCAATTTACTTTGGTAACTATAGCCTTACAAAGTATATTTTTTAATAAGAAATACATTTGAAAGTTGAAATTACTCCTTGGTCTATGGGGTGAATATTGTGTTAGCAGTCAGTGAAAACAAGATTAATCTCATTGTGCATTTCCATGAGAGCTCTTGGGTGGCCAGGTGCATTGTCAGTGAGCAGTACAATAAAATCTTGATGCAATGGACTAATTCAGGCAAGGGGGTGTCCATTAAAGCCAAAAGTCTGTTATATAATAAAGTAGGTTTTCTGAATGCATATGTTAAAAATTTGACAAATTAGTTTACCTGTTTTTACTTATATAGATAGGTTTGTGTAATTAAATTAAGTATGTATGAAAAGTTTAATTCCACAGAAAAGTTTTCTATACATATTACACTCACTAGTCACTGTGCGTAAATAAATGCATATGGCTGGGGTGTGGCTTAGCACACATCCAAACCTTGGCTAGCACTCATTAAAACTGCAGCAGATGCCTAGCCGGTTTAGTTCAGTGGTTAGAGCGTTGGCCGTTGGACTGAAGGGTAACAGGTTTGATTCCTGTCAAGGGCGTGTACCTTGGTTGTAGGTTCAGTCCCTGGCTCAGTCAGGTCATATGCATGAGGCAACCAATCAATGTGTTTCTCTTTCTGTCTCTCCCCCTCCCACTCTCTCTAAAAATCAATGGAAAAAAATATCCTAGGGTGAGGTTTAACAACAACAAAAAACCTGCTGCAGAAAGTCATGGCTGCAGAAAGTCATGACATGGGACAACAGAACCAATTACCACACAATGCGTGGTGATCATGTGTTAATCATTTCCCAAACAGTGTTTAAGATCGGTGACCTTGGATTTAAATATGTATATTATACTTGTAGATATGTAATATTTATTTATGGCAGTAAAATTACTACAGTATTTTTTCTAAAATAAGGCCTATTTGCTAAAATTTAAAATAACAGTAAATTAATAACAAAAATAACCTGTTGATTTAATTAAAGCGAATCTTAGTTCAAAGCATTTTAAAATTAACAGGGTGTTAATTTCCACATATGACATATGTACCAGAAGTTTTGTCCATTAAGTCTGAAGTCCGTTGAATTGAAGTCCAAAAAATTGAGGGTTTACTGAAATATATTGAAAGGAGTATTTTCTTCTGAGCAGTAGGTCTCAACAGTGAGTTGAAAATAGTTAAACATCTTAGAAACAGATGTGCTATTATCCAGGCTTTGTTGTTCCATGTGTAGAGCACAGTCAGAGTAGATCAGCATAATTCTTAAGGGCCCTAGGATTTGTGGAATGGGAAATGAGCATTGGCTTTAACTTAGTCATTAGCTGCATTAGCCCCTAACAAGAGAGTTAACCTGTCCTTTGAAGCCAGGCTTTAACTTTTCTCTAGCCATGAAAGTCCTAGATGGCATCTTCTTCCAATATAAGGCTGTTTTGTGTACAGTGAAATAGTGTAGCCACCTTCATTAATCTGAGCTAGATCTTCTGGATAACTTGCCACATCTTCTACATCAGCACTGGCTGCTTCACCTTGCACTTCTGTTATGGAGATGCCTTCTTTCCTTAAGCCTCATGAACCAACCTCGGCTAGCTTCGAACTTTCTTCTGCAGCTTCTTCACCTCTCAGTCTGACAGCAGTGATCAGTACCTGAAATGATCTTAACTTATTTTTGTCCATGTTGTCTCCACATACTTGCAGGGAAGTACTTGGTACATAATAGGCACTCAAATATTTGTTGTGGATTGATTTATCAGATACTATGAGAGCTAGTTATTTCCTGCTAGTAGCCTTTAATGTTTAAGAGCACAAATACAGAGATGAGTACATTTGGGATTTATTTTGATAGGCTTTTCATGATGAGGTTAAAGAAAATTTAATGTTGGAAAAACACAAGAAAAGTAAGGAGGGTTGAAAATAGTCTTATGTTAGATCTGTAAGAGTTCACACTTGGCCTAGGCTGCCATGCACCTTCCTTTCTTAGAAATATTGGTAGCGTATCTGCAGTAGAATTTCTACTGTTTTGTATGATAGAGGAGAGATTGTATAATTTTTTAAGAAACAGATTGTTAAACCTTGAGTATTAGAAGTTTAAATTAAAATGTTTTTAAGTTTGGAATGTTTGTATTTGGTGCTGTGGGGGGAAGTACACAATAAATAAGATATGATGTACAACCAAAGAACTCTTTCTTCAACATGCATCTAGGAGTGGGTTGTACATAGTAATAATATCAGCAAACACCCTAAATTTACTGTGTGGTAGTTACTCCTCTAAGCCCTTTACAAGTATGTATTTTTTTCAACCCTCTAAGGTAGGTATTACTAGTATTGACCTAATTTCAGATATCAATGAACTTGAGACCCAGAGGAGTAAAGTACTTTTCCATGATCACATGGCCAATAGGCAGCAGAGTCAGAAGTTGGGTGCAGGTATTCTGACATTGTCTCTCCATAGCATACTTGGTGTCCTTGACTGAATGCTGTCCAGAGGTCACTTCCTTAAAGAATCTCCCCTGATGCATGCCCTGCCCTCTGCCCCCAGGCAGTTAGTCCTCCATGTAGAATTTTGAATACTTATCTGTTAGAATAAAGCTCATCTAATATTTACAATGTCTAGAATGTATCTTCTTTACTATAAAGGTTGGTTATGAAGCTCTTTTTCTTCTAGTGAAAGGCAAAGAACAAGATAAGACGTCAGATGCCAAGACAGTTAAAGGTGAGTTCAGCAGTATTCCATTGTATTAAAAGGGGATGTGCTTTGCATTCATGAGCTCTTCAATCCTGTTATCCTCTCCCTTCATTTGCCATTCATCATTTCTTCCCTTTTTTAGAGTTATTTGTGATTAACTTACTTCCCTGTTTAACTTTTATATTCCCCAACACCTAGCATATAATAAATAGGTTTTCACTAAGCATCTGTTGGCTGTTCTAGTGATTACAGTGAATCAGTGCCTTCCTTGTTAATCACACATTTGATTGTTCCCTAAAAGTGATTAGTTGATTTTATTTTAAAACAGCAAAAATCAAAAAATACTCTTAACTAACAGCTAGCTGAGTGAAAGCACTGCCACTTGCCAGGCTTGGTTTTCTGTTTGTCTACCAGTGTGGATGGTAACAGTTTTCACTTCATTACTTCGGATGAATGGCCTTACATTTATTCTGAGAACTTTATTTGAATCAGTGTATTAGCCCTATTTATAAGACATTCTTAGTTTATACTCTCTGCTGTAGTTTTGACTGATTTCATTCTTTCAATGTACAAAGATTATAATGGGAAAATTATAATGGGAATTATTTCCATAGCCATTACATATTAATTTTATAAATAGATGTTATTTACATGAAATCTGTGGGTTGCTACTTATTTAGATTTTTCTTTCAAATGTTTATATGTTGTGTGACTGGCATTGAGTATTAACTCTATATGTTCAGTTTGCCGGAGACTATTTATAACTTAAGAGATTTGTAAGATGGTTTCCTGCTTATTTCTGATCATTTAATGCAGCGGTTCTCAACCTGTGGGTCGCGACCCCTTTGGGGGTCGAACGACCCTTTCACAGGGGTCGCCTAAGACCATCGGAAAACACATATATAATTACATATTGTTTTTGTGATTAATCACTATGCTTTAATTATGTTCAATTTGTAACAATGAAATTGGGGGTCACCACAACCTGAGGAACTGTATTAAAGGGTCGCGGCATCAGGGAGGTTGAGAACCACTGATTTAAAGCCATTTGAATTCCACATTAGTTCATACTGCCCTCCAATTTGATTGGCATTGATAGAGGCTAAAAGCCCTTAGCAAGCAGAGGCTTGTGAAGACTAGATTTGATGGTAGTAGGAAGCAGGGATCGTGATGGCTCAGGCATATCAGTCTTGTACACTAACAGTATAACTTTGGAAGTCATGTAACTTCCTTCAGATTCTTCATTTGTAGGTTAAGAGGGTTGGCCTACCTAACTTCTACATCTGTACCAGGCTAAAAAAAGTTCCATGCTTGTATTCTATTTATGACTGTATATAATCTGTGCTTAGCATTCCTGAAATAATTAAAAAAATAATTTGAAGACAGCTTCATTGCATAATTCTCCCAACTCTTGTTGAATAATTGATGAATATAGATACCTGGAAACAGGTATGGATATTCATGTTTTTATCTGCTTTATTCTATAAACACGTCTCAAGGAGTAATAGATTAAATTACAGTACTATGTATTTTGTCTTTCATAAGAACTATTACCAAGTATTACTCAGATTCTGTGTCTGGGAGCTATTTACTAAGATAGAGAGCACCTGTCTGTTGACTGCTCAATAAAATAAGTGGTGTTGCCCAGCCAGTGTGGCTCAGTGGTTGAATGCCAATCCATCAACCAGTAGGTCATGATCAGGGCACATGCCCGCGTTGTGGGCTTGATTCTCAGTAGGGCATATACTGGGGATTAAGCCTGCAACCCGGGAATCGAACTGGGATGGTCAACCGCTGAGCCATGCCGGTGGGCAAAAAACTTAATTTTTAAAGTTCTCTCAAAGCCCTCTTTTGAGAAAACAGAGGGCTTTAATAGAACCTTTAAGATAATTTTAAGAAACTATCAAATTTTAATTTTTAACAATTTTTTGAAAAATTATAGCCTCAAATCCTGTATATTCCCCACAAAAAAGCACTAAAAATCATGCCTTGCTGGAGGCTGCAGGACCAAGTCATATTGCAATCAATGCCATTTCTGCCAACATGGACTCCTTTTCAAGTAGCAGGACGGCAACACTTAAGAAGCAGCCAAGCCACATGGAGGCTGCTCATTTTGGTGACTTGGGTAAGTGACATTCACTTTTTGTTAACTTACAATAGGAGGAAGGAGTTCAGTATAGCATGTGAAATTCTTGCCAAAGGATAGTGAACTGTATAATTAAAAAATGTATACAAATTAAAATAACAGCTGTACGTGTAATGGAAGCACTGTGTTTTGTTCCTATAAATACAAAATATAAAGGACACCCAATAGAAAAATTGGCCATGTCCAGAAGAAGAAATACATTTGGCTTGATTGTGTGAAAAAGATGCCTCATTTCACTGATACTCAGGGAAATGCAAATTAAAATAGGTAAATTTGCCCTGACCGGTTTGGCTCAGTGGATAGAGCATCAGCCTGCAGACTCAAGGGTCCCGGGTTTGATTCCGGTCAAGGGCATGTAACTTGGTTGTGGGCACATCCCCAGTGGGGAGTGTGCAGGAGGCAGCTGATCGATGTTTCTAACTATTCCTCTCCCCTCCTCTCTGTAAAAAATCAATAAAAAAATATTTAAAAAAATAAATGAAATAGGTAAATTTTTTAAAGTAAATATTTAAAGTTTGACAATTTGTTAATGTAGATGCAAAAAATAGCCACTTCCTTTTAGTGGAAGTGCAAATTGGTGAAGATTTTTTAAAAGACAATTTGGAAGTATTTATCAAAATGTATACAATTTAGTCCTCAGTATGCTCACATATATGCACAAAGGTGTATACATAAATGTGTATAAGGCTATTCATTGCAGTATTGTTGTGATAGGAAAGAATTAGGAACAAGATATAAATACCCACTGATAGAGAAATAGTCAAATTTTGGTATACCCATACTCTGGAATACTGTGTAGCCATTTAAAGTCCGAAAAAGACATGTTAAAGTGAAAAAGCAGCTTACATAGCAGTATGTATAATAGGATCCCTGTTGTGTAAATAACTCCTTTCTCTCCCCACCCTCTGCACATGCAAAAAAAAAAAAAAAAGGATATGCAGGAGATTTCTTACAACTGCATATGAATCTACTATATAAGATTTAAAAGTTTAATTAAGAAAAATTGTAAGTCTTGCAGGGGATCAGGATTTCCTGAAGTTCATGAAACGGATGTCTACAAAGATGGACTAGCTAACATTGACAATAAGATAGTAAGGATGATGACATGTGAAATGCTTCAAAGGAAAATTATTTGAATAGCAAAGGATTAAGAAAAGCCCTTTTGAAAAATTGACGTAATCATCAGTTATTTTTATGAAAATAAACCTCTTTATGTCATCCTGTGAAAATTTAAAAACACACACCAAGATTTGATTTTTTGTTTTTTTAATAGCTGTGGTTATAATCACAACTTAAATTTAGTTAAATGTAAAATAAACTTGTTTTTATTAAGTTTGGTTTTATTTTTTAAGATAAAATTCCAGAGCTACTCTTTATTCTGTTTTAAATAATATTGAGAGTTCATAACACTTTTCTAGCTATATCCACACAACCACAGTTGTTCCCCAGGATACGTTTCTAGAAGTGAAGTTTTTGAATTGGAAATCATGCAGATTGCTTAAGGTTTGTTATCTGTTACTGAATGCTCCTCAAAAAACCTCTCATTATCAGTGGTGAGAGTGCTTCCTGTTTCATTGTGCCTTGTTAGTGCTTGTTACTATTTTTTTCTCAATTTTTTTTATTGATTTCAGAGAGGAAGAGAGTGACATTGATGATGAGAGATAATCACTGATCAGCAGCCTCCTGCCTAGGGATTGAACCCACAACCTGAATCAGGCGGGAATCGAGCCGAGACCTACTGATTCATAGGTCGATGCTTAACTATTGAGCCGCACCAGCCGGGCTATTATTTTTTGAAAAAATATATTCCAGTTTGACAAGCTAAAAAGGTTATCTTGTATTAATTTGCTTTTCTGGAATATTTTTTAAAGTATATTTTATTCATTTTTACAGAGAGGAAGGGAGAGGGATAGAGAGTTAGAAACATCGATGAGAGAGAAACATTGACCAGCTGCCTCCTGCACACCCCCCACTGTGAATGTGCCTGCAACCAAGGTACATGCCCTTCACCAGAATTGAACCTGGGACCTTTGAGTCCGCAGGCCGACGCTCTATCCACTGAGCCAAACTGGTTAGGGCAACTTTTCTGGAATTTTTAATGAGGTTGAATATTTTTTAAAAATTATTAGCCTTTTTTCTTTCTTTGGGACTAGTACTATAAGATTTTTTTTTAATATATATATTTTTATTTTAGGTAGGAAGGAAGTGGGAAAGAGAAATAGAAACATCAATGATGAGAGAGAATCATTCATTGGCTGCCTCCTGCACGCCTCACACTGGGACCCAAGCCCGCAACCTGGACATGTGCCCTGACAGGGAATCGAACCGTGACCTCCCGGTTCATAGGTTGATGCTCAACCACTGAGCCACACCGGCCAGGCCATAAGATTTTAAGAAAAGAATTTACATGGTCATAATCGTTGTAGTAAACCTAGTTACTAATAACTGGAAAGGAGCAGTGGGGAGGCCAAATAGTTTAGGCACGCCATTTGTGTGCTTTGCCACAGATCTCTTGGGGAAGGGACTAGACGGAGGAAGAATAGACGCATACCCAGTAAAGTCTGGGTGACATAGGGAAGGTACTTGTTTGTCAGTCAAACCTGGGAAGAGGTCATTGGCAAGAGGAAGCATAGCCAATGCAAGCTCAGGAAGACTTGAGACATTTAATCTCCTAATAAACAAAGGAGCTTGCTCTCTGCGCTCTTGCTGGCTTGTGTTTTGGGGACTCTGGGAACTCTTGTTGCAGAGCATGCTCTCTTGACCCCCCTCACTTGCCCACCTTGCTCACGGCTATGTGGACCACACACAATGGACTAATGGACTGCAACTGGCCTGATGCTAAACGACTCAGCACCCCATGGAATGGGAGCTTTGGATGCTGACTTTGCTCCCAGCTCTGCTAAAGCCCCAGCTGCACATCTTCCAGGATTGGATTAAGGGAAATGGGACTTTGGAAATCCAGAGATAATACCACACAAATAAAAATCATTCATTCTCCTGTGCGAGTCTCAGATAATTCTTTTTTTTAAAATATATTTTTTATTTCAGAGAGGAAAGGAGAGGAAGGGAGAGATAGAAACATCAAGGATAAGCTAGAATCATTGATAGGCTGTCTCCTGCACACCTCCTTATTGGGGATCGAGCCACAACCTGAGCATGTGCCTTTGACCGGAATTGAACCCATGACCCTTTAGTCCACAGGCCAACGCTCTATCCATTGAGCCAACCCAGCTAGGGCAATAATTCTTTTACTTGAGATATTGTAAGAACCCGACTCCCTAGTACCCACTGGGAAAGGGGATACCCCACTTTCACCAATAATAGTCTGAATTTCCATTTAAAAAGATGAGGATTATTTGAGTAACAAAGAGCTTTTTAATAATTTAAGTAAGTTTTGGGCAGTAGTTTCTTTGCTTGTTTAGAAACCAAAACCATAGTATTTCAAGTTATTTATCCATTTAAATAGTTAGGAAGTAAACTTTATTTAAGGTCTTTGATGCTAAAGTTGCCTAATAGGTCAGTCTTAAACTATTTATTACTGAACTGCTAATTCTTTTGCTTTTTTTAGGCAGGTCTTGTCTGGACTACCAGATTCAAGAGGCCAAATCAAGTCTTTCAAAGACTCTTGAACAAGTCTTGCATGACACTATTGTCCTCCCTTATTTCATTCAATTCATGGAACTTCGGAGAATGGAGCATTTGGTTAAATTTTGGTTAGAAGCTGAAAGTTTTCACTCTACAACTTGGTCCCGAATAAGAGCATACAGTCTGAGCACAGTGAAGCAGAGCTCATTGGCTGAGCCTGTCTCTCCATCTAAAAAGCAAGAAACTGCAGCACCTTTTGTAACCGAGTCTCTTGACAAGAGATTAGAGGATTCTGGCTCAGCCCAATTGCTTGTGACTCAATCAGAAGAAAGTGACCTGAATAATAGAACTAGCAACACCCAGAATCGCTTGCTCCTTTCCGAGGAATGTGACAGTGCCCATTCTCTCCATCTTGAAATGGCCAGAAGAGAAGCTCATCAAGTTTCCATGGAAACCCAAGAATCCTCCCCCAGACTTACAGTAGCCAGTAGAAATAGTCTTTCTTCACCACTAAAGGAATTATCAGGAAAACTAATGAAAAGTAAGTGTGTGATTTCCATCTTTCTCTTTTTCCTTTTTTTTTTAAATCAGTGTACAAAGTGGAACTTGCGATGGAGAATAAAAGGATTAGACTTATTTTTTCTCCCATATTTACTTTTAAATTTGGAAAGATTTGGAGAGTGTCCTAGAGTAGGATCAGTGTATAAAAAAGGAACAGGGATAGATATAGTGATTGGATTCTCGAAGAAGAATGTTAGCAGAATTAACAAATGAAGAAAGGTCAAGTACCATCCTACTTATCCTTCCATAGATTTTTTAAATCAAAGTATTGTCCAGATAGGCTTAGTCCATCCTGTCTGTCTTAATTTTATTACACTTTTACTGTACTTTGCAAATAAATGTATATTTGAATTGGTAGTAAGTGACAGTTATTATATTCTCATTTAGTAGTCAGGACACCTCTGTGAGGTAGGCTTTATTATTCTGTTTTGCATGAGAAAACCATGGCTTAGAAAGGTTAAGTAACTTGCCCTAGGTTTTACAGTTAGTGGGAAGCTAGAATTATAGCCCAGGCATCTCACAGCAGCAACCTTTCTTTTTTTTTTTATTCTCTATTTGGAAATTACACACTCTTATTTTTCCATTATCACCTTCTGGAAATCTAATTAGACAGCCTTTGTGTTTTTTATCCTACATGTTCTTTGTTTCCCAAAAGGGCTAGGTCCGTGGTCTGTACACTGCGGCTCGCAAGCCACATGCGACTCTTTGGCCCCTTGAGTGTGGCGCTTCTTAAGCCTTAGGAGTATCCTAATGAAGTTAATAACAGTGTACCTACCTATATAGTTTGGGTTTAAAAAATTTGGCTCTCAAAAGAAATTTCAGTCGTACTGTTGATATTTGGCTCTGTTGACTAATGAGTTTGCCGACCACTTGGCTAGGTGATTTTCTTTCTGTTTTTTTCTCATTTGCTTATTTTTTTAGAGCAGTTTAATGTTCACAGCAAAATTCTGGAGAATGTACAGATTTCCAGGTACTGCCTACCTATTGTTTTGGTTTAATTTTCTACCCCAGGGGTCCTCAAACTTTTTAAACAGGGGGCCAGTTCACTGTCCCTCAGACCATTGGAGGGCCGGACTATAGTTTAAAAAAAAAACTCTGAACAAATTCCTGTGCACACTGCACATATCTTATTTTGAAGTAAAAAAAACAAAACGGGAAATATTTGTATTTGCATGTGGCCCGCTGGCCGTAGTTTGAGGACCCCTAGTCTACCCTTTTTGGGTCCTGGGGCAACTGTCTTTGAAAGTGCAAGCTCTAAGTCTCTTGAAATTGGTGGCTTTTCTCAGGGGAATGCCCTCCAGGTCTTGTACTATTACCCATCTAGATTTGCCACTAGCTTCTACAGGTCCACAATTCCTTACCTGCCATTCAGAAATATAGAAAGCATTGACTGCCACAAGTTATTTTTAAACTGAAGAAAACTTGACCTGAACTGTTATGAACTTATTGCAGAAATATGAATGTGTTTTATTCTGGGGTATTGTCCCACATGCTGCTGGGATTATGGTAATGGTATATATAAATACAGTACATTACCTCTGTAAATGCCCCCACACCCTAGTTCTGAATCTAAAAGATTACCAGCCCCAGCGAGTTCAGACAAAGGAGCTGCTGTACTTGCTTCTGCCTCTCGTTTCCCGTCCTTTACCACAAGCTCTGGCACACTTTTTAAAAAGCACATGGGAGTTTGTTTGAACACCTAATCTGGCCTATTTCTGCAAATGGAAGTCCAACATCCATTTCTTACATTAAAATATACTGTATTATTTTTTAAAATGTCATTGGGTGGTACTTAATAAAAAATAGAAATAGTAGTGGGGTTATTTTTAAAGTATTTGTTTTCTCCTTTTTCATTATTTTTAAAATTTATGTGCAGTAAATTGACTTTTTTGATGTATACTTGTATGAATTTTGACACCTGCATAGATCCCTGTAACTATCACCACAAGCAGGAAGACCTTTGTAGTCAAATCCTCTGTATCCCGACACTTGCAACCTTCCATTGTCCACATCTCTAGTTTTGCCTTTTCCAGGGTGCCATATAAGTGAATTTGTATAGTGTGTAGCGTTTTTGTTTGTTAATTCTCATGCGAGGATATTTTTTCCATTGATTTTTAGAGAAAGTAGGAGGGGGGAAGAGAGAGAGAGACAGAGAGAGACAGAGACATTTATGTGAGAGACATCGGTTGGTTGTCTCCCACACATGCCCCCACTGGGACCAGGGATCGAACCTGCATCCCAGGTACATGCCCTTAACCAGGAATTGCACCCATGACCTTCCAATCACTGAGCCTCACAAGCCAGGCTGTATTACATAGCTTTTGAGTCTGGTTTCTTTTACTCAGCATAATAGCTCTGAAGATCATCCATGTTGCTTATTTCAGTAGTTCATTGCTTTCTGTTGCTAGGTAGTATTCCACTGTATGGCTGTACTATCCATTTACTTGTATGTTATTCCAGTTGTTGATGATTATGAATAAAGCTGTTATAAACATTTGTTTACAGGCTTATGTGTGAACAAAGTGTTATTTCTCTAGGGCAGATTCTTCTTAGGGGTGCTGGATTATGTGATAAGCATGTATTTGATTATCTAAGAAACTGCCAGACTGTTTTGTAGAATGGCTGTACCATTTTGCATTCCTATCAGCAATATATGATAGTTCTATTTCTTGTTTCCTTGTCAGCACTTGGTATAATTGGCTTTTTGTTTATTTAGATTTTTTAAAGCCATTCTAACAGATGTGTAGTGATAATCTCATTTTGCTTTTCCTGTGCATTTCTCTAATGGCTAATGAATGATATTGAATCATGTACATATTTGCCATCTATTCTCTTTGGTGAATTATTCAGATCTTTGCCATATTTTGTTGTATTGCTGGTTTTATTATTATTGAATTTTGAGCATTCTCTATATGTACTGGATATAATACCTTGATTTGCAAATGCTTTCTCCTAGTTTATAGCTTGACATTTCATTCATTTAACAGTGTCTTTCACAAAGCAAAAGAACCTTTTGATAAGTCCACTTTATCTACCTCTCTTTTATATATTTTGCTTTTGATGTCATATCTAGGAGCTCTTTTTGCCTAACCAAAGGTCATGAAGATTTTTTCCTATATTTTCTTATGAAAGTATTATAGTATTTTATACTTTACATTTAGATATGTGATTATTATGTAAGGTGTGAAGGCTAGATCAAGGCTTTTGTTTTATTTTTACATGTGGATACCTGATTGTTCCAACATAATTAATTGAAAGGACTATTTTTACTACATTGAATTAATTGCCTCTGTTTTGGCCATATTAGTTAGGTCTATTTCTGGACTCTGGTCTGTTCCATTGCTTTATGTGTGTGTTTGTTTGTTTATTTATTTACTAGAGGCCTGGTACACAAAAATTAGTGCACTTGGGGGCGGCGGGGGGGGAGGTCCTCAGCCTGGCCTGTGCCCTCTTGCAGTCTGGGACCCCCCGGGAGATAATGACCTGCTGGCTTAGGCCTGCTCCCGGGTGGTAGAGGGCAGGCCCAATCCCTAGGTGTAGCCCCTGATCGGGCTCAGGGTAGGGTCGATTGGGGAGTTGGGGCGCCGCCCCCTGTCATACACAGAGCAGGGTGGATCAGAAGGTTGCGATGCCACCCTCAGTCACGCTCAGGGTAGGGTCAATTGGGGGGTTGTGGCACCGCCCTCTGTCACACTCAAGGCAGGGTGGATGGGGAGGTTGCGGCGCCACCCCCTGTCATGCACAGAGCAGGGCCTTTTTTTATTCTGGGCCAGCTTTAGCTCTGGCTCCAGCTCTTAGGCCTCTGCTGCTGAGTTCTGTAATCAAAACAATGTATAATTCCAGCTCTGAGATCCCGGCTGGCTGAAAGCATGTTTCTGGAGTTTTGTTTAGCTTCTATATTTGTAACTATGTTTCAAACTGCAAGCTCAGAGGCCGGCAAGGCAGGAGGGGAACGTTGGTTTCCTCTGTCACTGAAGCAAGCAAGCCTCATGTTAGTTTCAAGCTGCCTGGCTGCTGGCTGCCATCTTGGCTGGCAGCTAATTTGCATATCACCCTAATTAGCCAATGGTAAGGGTATCGGATGTATGCTAATTACCATGTTTCTCTTTCATTAGATAGGATTGCTTTATGTGTTTATTTCTTCACTGATACAACACTAGTAATTTAAGTCATAGTAAGTCTTAAATTTGGGTAGTATGAATCTTCCAACTATGTTCTTTCTTTTCTCGTTTCTTTTATTTTCATATAAATTTTAGAATAATCTCATCTGTATCTATGAGAAACCCTGCTGGAATTTTTATTCGAGTTGCATTTAAATAATAAGTCAGTTTGGGGAGAATTTACACCTTAACTGTATTGAATGTTATAATCCATAGATATGGTGTGCTTCTTCATTTATTTAGGTCTTTGATTTCTTTCATCAGCATTTGATACTTTCAGCATAAAGATTCTTTACATGTTTTGTTAGAGTTAATCTCTAGTATTCTTTTTTGGTGCTATTGGGAGTGGTATTTTTAAAAATGTTGTTTCTAATTTTTTCAGTCCTAGTTTATAGAAATAGGATTGACTTTTATACGTTAATCCTCTATTCTGTGTCCTACTAAACTGACTACTTTTATGGGCTTTTTTGGTAGATTGCTTAGGATTTTCTACATAGACATTCACATTATCTGTGAATAGCGACAGTGTTTTTTCTTCCTCTTCAAACTTCTTTTCTTTTTTCTTGCCTTATTGCACTAGCTGGGACTTCCTGTACCATGTTGATTAGGAGTGGTGAGAGAACACAGTCACTATTAAAAATGAGACTAGCTATGGGGTTTTGAAAATGCCTTTTATCAGGTTGAAGAAATTCTTTTACCTTAATGCTTTACTGAGAGTTGTTGAATCATGAATGGTGTTGAATTATGTCAGATGTTTTTGCTGTATCATTTTATATGACCATGTAATATTTTTTTGTCTGTTAATATAACCTTGATTTATTATTTTCTTAATATTGAATAACCTTCCATTCTCATGGTAAGACTCATTTGCTTGTAGTATATTATTTTCTTTATGTTGCTGGATTTGCTTTCCTAAGCATTTTTATTTATAGGCTCATGATGCATATTGGACTGTAATTGGTGGGCTTTTTAAACTCTTTATTGTTAAAAATATTACAGATGTTCCCCCTTTCTCCCCATCCCATGTTTCCCCCCTCCACCCAGATTCTGCCCCACTCCAGGTATTCACCACCCTATTTATTATCTGTGTCCATGGATAACGTATGTATGCATAAGAGTTCTTTATCCCAAAATATGGCAAGAGTGGTTAATCCCTTTCCATACCTCTCCCCCTTCCCTCTAAGATCATTAGTCTATACCAGCGGTTCTCAACCTGTGGGTCGCGACCCCTTTGGTGGTCGAATGACCCTTTCACAGGGGTCGCCTAAGACCATCCTGCATATCAGATATTTATATTACGATTCACAACAGTAGCAACATTACAGTTATGAAGTAGCAACGAAAATAATTTTATGGTTGGGTCACAACATGAGGAACTGTATTTAAAGGGCCAGAAGGTTGAGAACCACTGGTATACCATGTTTTTATGCCTCTGGCTCTGTTTTATTTATCAGTTTATTTTGTTCGATACATTCCTTGTTCGTTTATTTTGATTCAGTTGTTGATAAATATATATTCATTGCCATTATATTATTCATATTTTTCATCTTTTTTTCCTTCTTAAAGAAGACCCTTTAATATTTCATGTAAATATTAAAGTTTGGTGTGAACTCCTTTAGCTTTTTCTTATCTGTGAAGCTTTTTATTTGACCTTCAATTCTAAGTGTTAGCTTTGCCGAGTAGAGTGATCTTGGTTGTAAGTCCTTGCTTTTCATCACTTTGAATATTTCTTGCCATTCCCTTCTGGCCTGTTGGAGAAATCAGCTGACAGTCATATGGGCACTCCTTGTAGGTAGGTAATTGCTTTTCTCTTGCTGCTTTTAAGATTCTCTTTGTCTTTAACCCTTGGCATTTTTTTAAAAAAATCCTCACTCAAGGATACTTTTTCATTGGTTTTTAGAGAGAATGGAAGAGAGAGAGACAGAGAAATAGCAATGTGAGAGATACACGCCTATTGGTTGCCTCCTGCACATGCTCTAACCAGGGCCTGGGCTGTGGAGGAGCCTGCAACTGAGATACAAGCCCTTGACCAGAATTGAACCTGGGACCCTTTGGTCTGTAGGCTGATGCTCTATCCACTGAGCCAAACAGGCTAGGGCAGGAAATTTATAACTTTAAGTACACCCTTGGCATTTTAATTATTATGTGTCTTGTGGGCCGCTTTTTTTCAGGGCTCCCTGTACTTCTATGTCTATTTCTTTCATTGGGTAAGGAGAGTTTCCTGTCATTGTTTTTTTCAAATAGGTTTTCAATTTCTTGCTCCCTCTTTTCTCTTTCC
This sequence comes from Myotis davidii, assembly GCF_000327345.1. NCBI lineage: Eukaryota > Metazoa > Chordata > Mammalia > Chiroptera > Vespertilionidae > Myotis > Myotis davidii. The sequence continues at coordinate 891,031 of NW_006383019.1, forward strand.
GGTAACTCCCTAATGCGAATGTTGGTATGCTTGAAGTTGTCCCAGAGACTCCTTACACTATCTTCATATTTTTGGTTTCTTTTTTCTTTTTGCTCTTCTAATTGTGTGTTTTTTGCTTTCTCTTGTTCCAAATTGCTGATTTGATTCTCGGAATCCTCTATTCTATTATTGATCCCCTGTAAATTACTCTTCATTTCAGTTAGTGTGTCCTTCATTACTAACTGGTCCTTTTTTATGTCTTTGATATTCTCACTAAGTTTCTTGAAGTGCTCCTTAAATTCCTTGCACATCCTTATAACCACTGTTTTGAACCTGTATCTGGTAGTTTGCTCGCTTCCATTTTGCTTCCTTTTCTGGAGATTACTACTGTTCTTTCATTTGTGACATGTTTCTTTGTCTCCACATTTTGGATGCTTCCCTGTTTGTTTCTATGTATTAGGTAGAGTTGTTGTGTCTCCTGGAATTGGTAGAGTCGCCGTAAGTATTAGGTGCCCTTTAGGATCCAGTGGCTCAGCTTCCCCAGTCACCTGAGCTGGGCATTCTAGGTGTGCACCTATGTGAGCTGTGTGCACTGTTTTATTGTGGTTGTAGTTGAGCCTTGATTGCTGTTGGTGTCACTGGGAGGGATTGACCTCCCGGCCAATCATCTGCTTGGACCAGCTGTGAGTAAAAAGGAAGAGCTGAGGTGCAGGAGATGCCGCTGTGAAGCAGGACTTGCCTCATTGGGGCTTTGACGCTCAACAAGTCTGCCTCTTGAGTGTGTCTCTAGTGGATGTGGTAGGGTTGCAGTCTGGCATGGTCTGAAGCTGACCACTGGGTGCACTGGCTCTGGGGCCTACTGGGAGATGCAAAGTCAGCTACAGCCTGTGCCCTGCCTGGGACTACCAGGCAGGAGCTACAGAGCGACCAGCTGATGGCTGCTACTTATGCTGGGCTTGTAGCTGTCCAGAAGAGGCCAAGCTGTGAAACAACGCAGGCTGCTGCTAGTGCTGGGCCTGGGATCACTTAACAAGAGGCACGGGGCACACTGAGGCCAGCTGCTGCTTGTTTGGGAGATTTGAACCCTGAGAAAGGACAAGCCATTTATATGCAAAAGGTACTCCAAACAGCTTGGGTGGGGCTGCAAATTAGATGGGGCAGGGTCTCATGGACTCACCAGGATGGGACAAACTGTGGGCCAGGTTGATGGAACTCAGATATGGCATTTGCCTGTGGGCTCTGTGATGGGGAACAGGGATCTCTGCCAGCACTCTTATGTGCCCCCAAGATACTGGTTAGATGCCATATGATTTTGTTCCTCCATGTATGTCCCTGAATCCTTTCAAACTGCTGCCCCAACGCTGGAGCTCAGAGGGAGTGAGTCCAAATAAATCTGTGCTCTGGCCCTATAAGAGTAACTGCCTGGGACTCCAGCAGACTGTAGTTCTCAGCCAAAATCCCTGCTGGTTTTTACAGCCAAGAGTTACAGGGACTTCTCTTCCTGGTACTGATATCCTGGGCTAAGGGGTCTGGTGTGGAAATGTGATCCCTAGTTCCTTACCGGAGCCTCTAAGGCCAAGATATTCCCCCCGATTATAAAAACACTACATGTGGATGTAGGACCAGCCTGTTCCACACCTCCACCCCTCCTACCAGTCTCAAGGTGGCTTCTTTAATTCTCTAGTTGTAGGGCTTCTATTCAGCCAGATGTCAGGTGTTTCTAAATGATGGTAATTCTGTGATTTAGTTGTAATTTTGATGTGGTTGTGGCAGGCAGTGAGTACTGTGTTAACCTATTCACCATCTTGGCCTCCCTCCTTCGAGAGTCTGTAGTTTTCTTATACTGCCTTTGGCTGGCTTTGGTATCACTGTGATGCTGGCCCCATAAAATGAGTTGGGAAGTTTCCTACCTCTGTTGTTTTCCAAAAGAGATTGTGTAGAATTGCTGTTAAATGTTTGGTAGAGTTTGCAAGGGTCTGAAATTTTGTTTTTAATAATGTTTTAAACTATGAATTCAGTGTGTGTGTGTGTGTGTGTGTTTTAGTAGAAATAAGGCTGATCAGATTATGTGTTGTTTTTTTTTGAGTGAATGTTAGTAGTTTGTGGATTTTATTTCATCAAATTCTTGAATATATGGGTATGTAATTGCTACCATTACATCTGTTTGATGATGAGTTTATAGTGATATCCCTTTCACTTCTCTCTCTTTTTTTGGTATTCCTGTAGCATTAATTTGTTTATTTTTATTTATTTTTTAAATCTTTATTGTTGAGATTATTACTGGTGTTCCCTTTTTTTGCCCCATTTCCCCCCCCCCCGGTTTCCACTTTGCCCCAGGCCTTCGCCACGCTATTGTTGTGTCCATAGGTAATCCATATCCAGTATAATAAAGGGTAATATGCAAATAGACCAAATGGCAGAACAAACGAACAACCAATCAATGTGTAATATGCTAATGATATGCTAAGGCTGTTCAACCACTCGCTGTGACCACCAGAGGGCGGACAGTCAATTGGCCGACCAGTCACTATGACATGCACTGACCACCACAGGGCAGATGCTCCGACTGGTAGGTTAGCCTGCTGCTGGGGTTTGGCTAATCGGGATTGAACGAGATGAGCCAGACACACGCTGAAGCCCTCCCACGGTCCCTCCCTGGCCCGATTGTGCATCAGTGGGGTCCCTCAGCCTGGCCTGCACCCTCTTGTAATCCAGGACCCCTCGGGAGATGTCAAAGAGCCAGTTTCAGCCTGATCCCACAGGCCACTCCCCTTGGGAAGGCGCCAGATGCAGGGCTCATGGCTGGTGAGCGCTGCTGCAGCAGTGTGAGCCTCTCCTGATCCAGACTGATTGAGTGTGAGCCCATGGCAGGCACAGTGGGGCCGGGATGAGCGGGAGTGGCAGGTAGGAGCTGCAGTCAGCATTGGACTGCAGGTTTCAGCCACCCAGAGGGACCCCACACATGCACGAATTCGTGCACTGGGCCCCTTGTATGCATATAAGATCTTTTTTTAATCTCTTCCCACCCCCCTTCCCTCAGAATCATCAGTCTGTTCCATTTCCATGCCTCTGATTTTATTTTATTCAACAGTTTATTCTTTTCATTAA
>NW_006383019.1:894162-895048 GCF_000327345.1 Myotis davidii
TGAACTCCTTTAGCTTTTTCTTATCTGTGAAGCTCTTTATCTGACCTTCAATTCTAAATGATAGCTTTGCTGGGTAAAGTATTCTTGGTTCTAGGTTCTTGCTATTCATCATTTTGAATATTTCTTGCCACTCCCTTCTGGCCTGCATAGTTTCTGTTGAGAAATCAGCTGACAGTCGTATGGGCATTCCCTTGTAGGTAACTAACAGCTTTACTCTTGTTGCTTTTAAGATTCTTTGTCTTTAGCCCTTGACATTTTAATTATGATGTGTCTTGGTATGGTCCTCTTTGGGTTCCTCTTGTTTGGGACTCTCTGTGCTTCCTGGACTTGTAAGTATATTTCTTTCACCAGGTAAGGGAAGTTTTCTGTCATTTCTTCTTCAAATAGGTTTTCAATATCTGGCTCTTTCTCTTCTTTTGGCACCCTCATAATAAGCTTGAAGTTGTCCCAGAGACTCCTTGCACTGTCTTCATATTTTTGGATTCTTTTTTGTTTTTGCTCTTCTGATTGGGTGTTTTTTGCTTCCTCATATTTCAAATCGTTGATTTGATTCTCAGAATCCTCTACTGTTGAATTCCTGTATATCAGTCATGTCAAACTCACGGCCCACAATGAATATTTTTGCAGCAGCCAATATAACGGTATGTAAGAAATGTTTTAATAAATGTTTTAATAAAAATTTCACAGCTTAATTTTTACAATATCCTGTTATACATAATTATTAAAAACAAACTACAATGTTCACTAATGACTGATTACTATAGTCATGTTGCATTCATTTCCCTTAAACGGCCTACGCACAGGCGCACCGTTTATCTCCACTAATACTAGCAGCGAATATTTTAGCAGCCGATTGCCATGTCATTAGTCTTGGACTGGCTTGTTT
>NW_006383019.1:895304-915365 GCF_000327345.1 Myotis davidii
ATTTGTGACATGTTTCTTTGTCTCCGCATTTTGGCTGCTTCCCTGTGTTTGTTTCTATGTATTGGGCATAGCTGCTATGTCTCCTTGAGTTGCTAGAGTGGCCTTGTGTAGTAGGTGTTTTATAGGCCCAGTGGCTCAGCCTCCCCAGTCACCTGAGCTGGGAGCTCAAGGTGCACCCCTTTGTGGGCTGTGAATACAGTCTTGTTGTAGTTGAGACTTGATTGTTGTTGGTGTCACTAGGAGGAATTGACCTCCATGCCAGTTGGCAGTGAGGACCAACTGTAACTACAGTGGGAGAGCTGGTGTACAGGAGACACCTTATGGAGCTTCAGTGGGACTTTAGTTCTTAGTGAGTGTGCCCCTTGAGTGTGTTGCTAATGGATATGTAGAGTTGTAATCTGGTATAGTCTGACACTGACCACTGGGTACAGTGGCTGTTGGGTCTCCAGGGGGTTGCAAAGTCAGCCACTGCCTGGGGATACCCAGCAGGAGCTACACAGAGATCTGAAGATTCCTCATATTTGTATCAGGTTTGGAAGTGCCCAGATGAGGCCCAGTTGTGAAGCAAGGCAGGTTGGTGCTAGTGCAGGATCTTGGGCCTTTTATTGATAGGTTTGGGGCTCCTGTTCTGTATTTTAGTGTAATTTTTATGTGGTTGTGGGAGTCGGCAAGTTCAGGTATTTACCTATGCTGCCACCTTCAAATCTCCTTATCTTTCCAATGTATTATAAGCTTGCTAAGGGCAGGAATAATATATCTATTGTCTTTGTTTCCCCAGCAATTGGCAAGTTCAGTGCCTAGAACTCAGTGGAAGTTTATGGAATAAATTTAGACACGCAAACCTTGTCCAGCTGCTGCTTGTTTGAAAGATTTTAGCCTGAGCAAGGACAGACCATTCATATGCAAAAGCCGCTGCACAGAGCTTGGGTGGGGTTGTAAATTGGATGAGGCCAAGTCTTAGGGAATCACCAGGGCCAGAGAAAGCAAAAATGGCTGCCAGTCAGCCCTGTGACTGGGTAGGTCCCAGCATAGGAACAATGATCTCTGTGAGCACCTTCATCTGGGAGAAAGCTCCCCACCCAAGTTCCTGCCCCAGTGTCAGACAATCCAGTTCCTCCTTGTATGTGTATGTTCCCCACATACCTCTGGTATGTTCTCAGAGCCTCACCCTGGTGCTGGCGCTCAGAGGAAGCAGGACCTTGTAAGTTTAGTACATGGTGCCAGCCTTTTTAAAGGAACAGCTGGGTCTCCAGCAGCCTCTGTGTCATTGAGCCCCAATTCGTACTAGTTTTTACAGCCTGCAGTTCTTACTGCCTGTAGGGACTTCTTTTCCCAGCTCTGGGACCCTGTGCTGGGGGTCTGGTGTGGGCCTGGGACCCCTTGCTCCTCTGGACAGCCTCTGCAGAGATGATCTCCCTCCCAATTAAAAAAGCGGCACACATGTGTGCAGGACCAGCCCATTCTGCAACTCAGCACCTCCTACCAGTGTCAGCGTGCTTTTTTCTTTACTTCTCTAGTTGTAGGACTTCCATTCAGCCAGTTTTCAGGCAGTTCTGAATGATGGTTGTTCTGTATTTTATTGCAATGTTGATGTGGTTGTGGGAGGTGGTGAATGTTTATCTACACAACCATCTTGGTTCTCCCTAAAAATTTTTTTTTAATATATTTTTTATTGATTAAGATATTACATATGTGTCCTGTTGGTTCATGAATTGATGCTTAACCATTGACCCACACGCGTCAGGCCCGCTTTCATTTCTGATGTTGGTAATTTTATCTTTTTTTTTCTTTGTAAGTATGTATAGGGATTTATTTGTACTTTTGAGAATTAGCTTTTGACTTGACATGTTCTGTTTTTCTGTTCTCAATTTCATGATTTTTTAACAAAATTCTCACCCAAGGATGTTTTTTTTTTATTGATTTTTTAGAGAGAGGGAGAGAGAAAGAGAGAAGGAAACATTGATGCAAGAGAAACATCGATCGGTTGCCTCCATACTCACTCTGACTGGGCGTCAAACCCACAACCTATATATGTGCCCTGACTGTTAATTGAACTCGCAACCTTTTAGTGTACCAGAAACTCTGCAACCAATTGAGCCACCTGGCCAGGGCCAATTTCATGAGTATTATGCTCTATATTTTTCCTTTTCCCTTTCTTGCTTTGGATTTATTTTATTTTTATAGTTTTTTAAGAAAACTTAGATTGCTGATTTGAGAATTTTCTTTTTTACGATAATCATTTAATGGTATAAATTTCCTTCTAACCACTGCTTTAGGTACAGCCCACACTGTACCTGAATATTGCAAAATAGTCAGATATTTTGAACTAAGGAAAAATCAAATGTCTCATTTCCCTTGGTTCTTACCTTTTGCCCATGTATTTAGAAATATGTTGAGAGGATCCAAGATGGCATCAGAGGAGGTGGGAGTTACACTCACCTCTTCCCAGGACCAAACTGGAGTTACAACTAAAATATAGAACAGTCAACATGAATAACCAAATGAATACTAGCTGAACAAGTCTCATAACCAAGAATTTATAGAAGAAGCCACATCAAGACTAGTAGGAAGAGTGAAGATGTGTGAAATGTGCTGGCTACAATCCAGTGCCTTCTTAAAGGTTCAGTGCACAGACTCTGATTTGCAGGCACTCATGTAGGGCTCAGGTATAGGGAAGGTGGCTAGGAGTGGACTAGAGTCATGTGAAGAGAGACTGTGTTTATGGCTCTGGGGAGAGAGCTGAAGGGACAGCTTCAGGTTCCTTGTGCTGAGTTTCTCTCCCACACCACAGGTGCCACCTTTACTGGGTCAAGCACTCCCCGTCATATGGCATTATCCTTGGTGAAGGCAATAGCCCCACTCTCCCAACTCCCTGTTGCCCTGCCAAGCAGAGCTCATGTCCTGTAGAGGCATTAGCTACCTGGACCCCTGGTATAGAGGTCTGGGCAGACTCAAGGTGTCACAGACTGAGTTATATTACTCTGGATTGAGGGGCCATCCCCAATCCCTCCAGGAGCCTGATTAGCTCTCCCTCCATCCCCATTGGAGATCTACTAGCTTTACCCTTTTGACTCCCAAGGCCATGCTTGCAAGCTTGAGTTCTCGAGGCACTCCAGACAGAATCTTAGACAGACTGAGTTGTGTTGCTCTAAGGTAGGGTTCAATTTTCTGTTGTTTTCCTGACCCATTCAGAGCCCTACCTTTACATGGCCAAATCTTGATATCTTAGGGCATGATAAACTCTGTTGGTCTCACCCTGACAACTTCCCGAGACTCTGCCCACCACAGAGGTTAGCGGGTATGTGGTGGATGGCATCTGGCCTTTGTGTATCTTGGGACTTTTGCAGAGTAACCTCAAACCTAGCATTGGCACCGAGTTTGAACCTGAATCAATTTGGTGATGACTGCCCACCCCTACCTGGTGACTCATTGAGAACCTACCTCATGTACTGGTAGAGGCTCTTTTAGTGACTGAGTTTTAAATAGGCAGCTGGCAGACAGAAGCAGATGGAGATCTTGGGGTGCCTTAAAACTTTTGCTGAGCTGCAGGTGGAAGCAGGATTTGGTGTACAGCTTGGCCCTTCCACACACACCAAGGCCCAGCAGAGGTAGCTACAAAACTGGATTGCTTTGTAGCTCAAAATAGGTTTCTCAGGGCTAGTCCCAGGCAGTGTATGACTTTGACCTGCATTGAGTCTTTGCCAAGAGGCCCCAGAACCAACACACCCTGTGGTGGACTTCAGACAACATCAGAGCAGGACCCAGTTTTCTCCACAAAAGGCACATCCAAAGGGAGATCTCAAAGGCACCAAACTCCCCCTCCTTCCCGCCCCCCACCCCCCCAATTCAAATTCTGCTTCATGTGGTCCACACCCATACAGCAGCTCATACACTGTGGTTGGGGTAGGTCAAGCCATCACAGTCAAGCCAGCCTGAGGTTCAACCCTTTGTAGGGTCAGCCAAACAGTAATCAAGACTCAATTACAACAGGGGGGCCCACATAACCTACACAAAGTACAATCCTGGAGCACCATATCAGGTGATCAGGAAGACTGTGTCTCTGGGTCCCATAGAACACCTTCCAGATAAGGCCACACTACCAAGACTGGGAGACGTAGCAGATCTACCCAATATGCAAAAACAAACACACAGAGATAGCCAAGATGGAAAGAGAAAGAAACAGGCCCCAAATGAAAGAACACGAGAAGTCTCCAGGAAAAGAACTAAGTGAAATGGAGGCAGGCAGTCTACCAATATAGATTTCAACCCAGTGGTTATAAGGATGCTCAAGGAAGTTAGTGAAACTTCAACAGAATAAAAATGGACATAAAAACCATAAAAAAAACCCAGTGAGAAATGTAGAAAACAATATCTGAAATGAAAAACATACTAGGAGGAATCATCAGTAGGTTAGATGAAATAGAAGATCAAATCAGTGATTAGGAAGACAAGGAAGCAGAAAACACTGATCAAAGCCAAAGGAAAAAAGAATGTAAAAAATGAATTTAGTGTAAGGCCTTTGGGACAACATCAAACATAACAATATCCACATCATAGGCTCACCAGAAGGAGAAGAGAAATCAAGGGATTGAGAATCTATCTGAAGAAATAATGACTGAAAATTTCCCTAACCTGACGAAGGAAAAGGACACACATGTCTGGGAATAGCAGAGAGTTCCAAACACGATGAACCTAAGGAGATCCACACTAAGACATATCATAATTAAAATGTTAAAGTTTGCCCTAGCTGGTTTTGCTCAATGGATAGAGCTCAGGCCTGGGGACCAAAGGGTCCCTGGTTTGATTCTGGTCAAGGGCATGTATCTTGGTTGCAGGCTCCTCCCGGCCTTGGCCCCGGCTCTGGTCAGGACTCATGGAGAAGACAACCAGTCGATGTGTTTCTCTCATATCAATGTTTCTCTCTTTCTTCCACTCTCCCTAAAAATCAATGAAAAAATATCCTCGGGCGTAGCTCAGTAGTTGAGCGTCAGTCTATGAACCAGAAGTTCATTGGTTTGATTTCCAGTCTGGGCACATGCCTGAGTTGCAGACTTGATACCCAGTGTGGAGCGTGCAGGAGGCAGTGGATCAATGAGTCTCATCATCGATGTTTCTATCTCTCCCTCTTGTTTCCTCTCTAAAATCCATCAATCAGTCAATCAATAAAATTGGAGGAGAAATAGAGCTTCCCAGAGAAGAAAACACTAAAGAAAAAAGGTCATTACCACCAAAGCAGCATTACAAGAAATGTTAAAGGGACTTTTAACTTCAAGAAGAAAAAAAGCTGGCCTCCTGGTGCTTACCACAGGCTGTGTGCTTACACTGACTGTACAGAAATAGGAGGCAGAGTAAACTCACACCATAAACACCTCAGCTCAGGCTCTTTGCCTGGTCTGTATTGTGAAGGGGGAGACATTTAAAAAAAGAAAGAAAGAAAAAAGCTGAAAAAAAGAACATAGTTATAAAGAATAAAATGGCAAGAAATATACACTTATCAATAATCACTTTAAATGTAAATGACTAAATGCTTCAATCAAAAACATGGGTGGAGTAGCTGAATGGATAAGAAAACAATACCCATATATATGTGCTGTCTATAGGAGACCTACCTCAGAACAAAAGACACACACAGATTGAAAGTAAAGGGTTGAAAAAGATATTTCAAATAAATGATAAAGGAAAAAGAAGTTGGGGTACAAATACATCAGACATAATAGGCTTTAAAACAAAGGAAATATTAAGAGACAAGGACACTACATAATGACAAAGCAAGGAATGCAACAAGAGAATATAACTTGTAAATATTTATGCAGCCAGTATATGAGCACCTAAATATATAAAGCAAGTCTTGGACATAAAGGGAGAGATCAACAGTAATACAGTCATAGTAGGAGATTTTAACACCCCATTGACATCAGTGGATTTTAACACCCCATTTACAGGCAGAAAATCAAGGAAACAGCACCCTTAAATGACTTACTAGGCCAGATGTATTTAATTGACATTTTTAGAGCATCCACCCCAAAGTAGCAGAATATACATTCTTTGCAAGTGTACATGGAACTTTTTCCAAAATAGACCACATGTTAGGCCACAAAACAAATCTAAACTTAAGATTAAAATCATATCAAGCATGTTCTCTGACCATAATAGTATGAATTTAGAAATCGATTACAAGAAAAAAACCTGAAAAACACACAAACACATGAAGGATAAATAATGTTATTGAACAATGAATGGCTCAACAATTAGATCAAGAAACAAATCAAAAGATACCTTGAGACAAAGCAAAATAAAACCACTGCAACCCCAAATTGATGGGCCTCAGCAAAAGCAGTTCTAAAAGTGAAATTCATAGCATTACAGAAATAAAAAAAAGTCAAACAATCTTACCAAATGAACCAGAAAAAACAACAAAGCCCAAAATGAGTATAAGAAAGGAAATAATAAAGATCAGAGTGAAATAAACAAATTATAGAGTCTAACAAAAATGATATAAAATATCAATGAAACCAAGAGCTGGTTCCTTGAAAAGATAAACAAGATTGATAAACTTTTCATCACTCATCAAAGGAAAAAAAGAGGATTCAAGTAAATGATACCAGAAATGAAAGAGAAGTAACACCTGATATTTTGGAAACACAAAGGATTAGCCTATATAATAAAAGGCTAATATACAAATCAACCGAATGGAGGAACAATCGGTTGCTATGATGCACACTGACTACCGGGGGTAGATGCTCAATGCAGGAGCTACCCCCTGGTGGTCAGTGTGCTCCCACACGGCGAGCGCCCCTCACCCAGAAGCCCTGAGCTGGGCTCACAGCTGGCAAGTGCAGTGGCAGTGGTAGGAGCCTCTCCCACCTCCATGGCAGCACTAAGGATGTCTGACTGATGGGTTTAGGCCCGCTCCCCATGGGGAGTAGGCCTAAGCCCGTCAGTCGGACATCCCCCGAGGGCTCCTGGACTGTGAGAGAGCGCAGGCCAGGCTGAGGGAACCCCCTGAGTGCATGAATTTTGTGCACCGGGCCTCTAGTAAGAAAATGATGTTAATCATTTTCTGTGGCCGAGTGGCTCGGTTGGTTGGAGCGTCGTCTGGTACACCAAAAAGTTAAGGGTCCAATTCTCGGTTGGGTCATGTATGTGAGGCAGCTGGTTGGTGCTACTCTCTCACGTTCTCTCCCACTTTCTTCCTTTCTCTCTGAAAATCAATTTCAAAAACGTATGCATGGGTGATAATTATTTTAGGAGTGTGGCAAATTTAAAAATAGGAAATATGATGACAAATTGAATAATCTGGAGGAAATGAATAAAGTTCCAGAAACATACAATCTTCTGAGTCAAGAAGAAGCAGAAAATCTAGAGCAGTAATAAAATAAAAACTGTCCTGGACCAGATGGCTTCACAAGTGAATTTCACTAAACTTTCAAAGATCCTATTCTCAAACTATTACAAAAACTCAATAGGAGGGAAGACTCCCAAGTTTATTTTACGAGAGCAACAGTAAAGAAAAAAGATACAGAAAGCAATTTATAGGCCAGTGTCCCTGTTGATCATAGATGCAAAGATCTTCAACAAAATATTAGCACACTGAATTCAGCAATACAGTAAGAAATGCATACAGCATGACCAAGTAGGATTTATTCTTGGGCTGCAAAGTTGGTACAATATTTGCAAATCAATTACATGAAATGTTGAAAGGTATTCCAGTGGTTCTGAATGATGGTTGTTCTAGTCTTGGTCCTGGCCAGTGGACGGGTCATAGTTTGGTTCTCAAACCCTTGGAGAATGATCGATCTTATAGTCAGGTTTATGTGTGCTCAGCTCAGGGGTGAGCTCAAGAGATCACACACAACTTTTTAAGCTTTCATGAACTCACTCCTTTCTGTGATTTGACATTTTTTGTTGGTGTTGTTCCTAAGGACACCACCTTCCTGGTGGTTTGGCTGGAAAGCTAGGGCTTTTGTTTCCTTATACTTCAACACATTTTTCACAACTGTGTCAGCCTCTTTGGCCATACTGCAAGTGTGTAAAGGATAAAAGAAATGGGGATTCTCCTCTTTTTACTTGGAACTAAATTTTTTCTGTCAAAGAATAAGGTTTTGAGAGCTTTGGGAGCTGCCTGGGCTGCTGTCATTGCCTCCATTGCTACACTGGTATTGTTTGGGGCCAAAAAGCCCAAGGGATTGACTTCCTCCACTCTCCTTACCCATAGGAGCTCCGTTTCCTGCTTCTTAGACCAGAAACAGAAGGCTTCTCTGGAGCTTTTTCTTGGTGCATCTGGGCGCCACTTTAACTTTTGAGTCCAGACTGGAGACACTGGGAAACTTGCCTCCAGTATGGCGGTACTTCGAGTTCTGGTTTCCATTTCCCATCTGCCTGCTGCCATTTATGTTTTCAGATTCTCATAGACATTTCTCCAGTGTTTTTAGTTGCATTCTGTGGGAGAAATGGAGTGGAGTGTGCTTATTTCATCTTGACCTACTTTGTATTTCAAATCAAATCAAAGGATAATTTTTTTATATGGATTTGCATTTTTCACCCGAGAAATCAAATACATTAGATAGATGCTGGTTTAATGCTTGCCTCTAGTGGTTCCTATTTTAATTGTATTAAAACCTTGAGCTATAGAAGGTGGCCATATATTAACATCTCATATTTATTCTTAAGCCTTTTCTGGAGCCTAGAAATTCCTAGTTTTCTCCTGGTTCCAGCTCTCATTTTTAATAAAGAATAGAAAGTCTCTTTTTAAAAAATATATATTTTTATTGATTTCAGAGAGGAAGGGAGAGAGAGATAGAAACATCAATGATGAGAGAGACTCATTGATTGGCTGCTTCCTGCATGCCCCCTACTGGGGATCAAGCCCACAACCCAGGCATGTGCCCTGACCGGAATTAAACCCAGGACCCTTCAGTCTGCAGGTCAATGCTCTATCCACTGAGCCAAACCAGCTAGGGCGAAAGTCACTTTCTTGAATAAACCTTTTTATATTTGCACATATCACTCAGTTGGCCTTGGGTTTTCTGAATTTGTCCTTGTAACTTCTTTTACCAGTGAAGGGATTTGTAATGATCTACTGTTTTTGTAACTGAAGATCAATACTAAGAACTCAAAAGCAATGTATAGTTTCATTTGAGTAACTTTTTTTAGGATATACTGATGTTTTATACTTCCTTTAAATAGATGCTACGTTTTAGGATATTCATTCATTGTAGGAGAGGTTAACAAAATAATTTCTTCTGAGCTGAGTTGACTTTTCAGAAATGTATTGATTTTGTATTTTGCTAATACACATTCTCCTTAATAGCCACTTAGTTGGCTGACTAATGTATGGTCGTTAGGAATACGCTTGCATGCTCCTTGTGCTGGAGCTTCATTTCCTTTGTTATCTTCTCTACTTTAAGTTGTCTTTATCATAAGACATCTTCCGTCTGACTACAGAAAAATTCCTGACCTCAGGGTTTTTTTGTTTTGTTTCATAAAGGTGCTGCTAATAGACCCTGGCCAGGTAGCTCAGTTTTTTGAGAGCACTATCCTGATACACCAAGGTTGTGGGATCAAAACTTGGTCAGGGCACATACAAGAATCAACCAATGAATACATAAGTAACTGGAACAACAAATCAATGTTTTATCTCTCTGTAAAAATCAATAATTAGCCGTAACTGGTTTGGCTCAGTGGATAGAGCATCGGCCTAGGTTTGATTCCAGTCAGGGTCACATGCCTGGGTTGTGGGCTTGATCCCCAGTAGGGGGCATGCAGGAAGCAGCTGATCAATGATTCTCTCTCATCATTGATGTTTCTGTCTCTCTCTCCCTTCCTCTCTGAAATCAATAAAAATATTTTTTTAAAAAAAGAAATTTTCTATTCTTTATTAAAAATGATTAAACTTGATTCTCTCTCATCATTGATGTTTCTCTTTCTCCTCTCCCTTCCTCTCTGAACTATAAATAAATTAATAATTCAATGATTAAACATTTTTAAAAAGATACTGTTGCTAATAATTTAAAATAGAAAAAATGTAATATATGAGGTAAATTTAATCTTTCAATAGATATTTTTGGTAAGTTTATTCTTTCAAAAATATTTATTAAGCACCTATTATGTAATACCAGATACCAAGGGTGCAAAAATAAATGAAATTTCACAGATTGGACATTCAGGAAAATTTTTGACCATTGCATGAAGTATAGTCCAGAGAACTTCTGGATCCAGAAAAAGGGTAGTGAAATCTCGTTCTGTGTTTCTGAAATAAAATATTTTATTTATGGATATCAAAATGTCTTTTAATGAATTTAATTCCCAGAAATGTGCTTAAAAATATGTAAAACTTTGTACCTAATCTTAGAGGAAAAGCTTTTAGTTTCTCACCACTGAGTATGATGTTAGCTGGGAGATTATATATGGCCTTTATTGTGTTGCGGTAATTTCCTTCTAGTCCTAGTGTGTTGAGAGTTTTAAATTATGAAAAGAGTATTGCATTTTGTCACATGCTTTTTCTGTATCTGTTGAGTTGATCATGTGATTCCTGTTTTTTTTAAGATGTTTTATTGAAATTTTTAAGAGAGCAAGAGAGAGAAACATCAGTGTGAGCGTGCAACATGTCAGCTGCCTCCTGCACAACCCCCACTACCGCGATTGAATCCGCAACCTGGTTATGTGCCCTGACCAGGAATCAAACCTGCCTTTTGGTGTATGGGACAATGCTCAACCAACTGAGCCACACCAGCCAGGGTAGTAATAATCTGTTTTAAACTGATAACAACTTAACTTTAATCACATACAAAAACTCTATGCTTTTACTTCTCTCTGGTCCCCTCCTCACTCCAGCATTTTTTGACTCAAATAAATAATTTTAATGTTTTGTATATAAGTTTCTTTTCTATAAAAATGGGAATAAGCTATTCTGCTAACCCACAGGTTCTCAAAGTGTGGTTGCACACCTACGAGGGTCCCTGAGACATTTTCAAGGGATCCATATGATCGAAATGATTTCTACAACAATTCTAAGATGTTATTTGTCTTTCAAAAAATATTTTTTTTTATTTATTTACTTATCAATTTTGTACTGGCTACCATGTTATTTGTTTTCTTTTTACATATATATATTATTTTATTGATTTCAGAGAGAAAGGGAGAGACAGACAGAAACATCAATGATGATAGAGAATCATTGATTGGCTGCCTCCTGCACTTCCTCCCTCCTCCTCAGGGATCAAACCCACAACCCAGGCATGTGCCCTGACTGGGAATTGAACCGTGACTTCCTAGTCCATAGGGCAGTACTCAACCACTGAGCCACGCCTGCCAGGTTGTCTTTTGACTCTGTTAACATTTGCAACAGTGGTGGGAAGGCAGCTGTGGGAAGACCTGCTGGCATTGAACCACATTGTACTAGTGGTCACTGTGCTGCCACATACTCTTAGGAAAACGGAGTGCCACCTTCATTCACGGTGTCTTTGGAGAAGTAGATAATTTTATTAAATCTAAACCCTGTTTAATATGTGTGATGTGGGAAATATGCAGAAGCACTTGTGCATACTGAAGCATACACTTGTGGTAAGGTAAAACACGTGTAGTTGGTTGTTTTTGTGAGTTAAAGTAGCTGCTTTTTAATGGAATACAATTTTTACTTGTAAGAATGACTATTGTCAAACAACAGTTATTCAGACTTGGATGTTTGGCAGACATTTTCTTGGGAATGAATGGAGTAAACTTGTTATTCAAGAAGAACAACTGACAGTATTTGTTGCCTAATGGTAAAAATTAAAGCTTTTTAAGTGAAAATTAGAATTTTGGAAAGTTTGTATTCACCACTGTGTACTTTGACAGTTTTGAAGAGTGTTCCAGCAAGATCATTGGTGATGCTAATGATGTGATTTCTTTTCTACCCTATATGATGCAATGTTTCAATATTTGGGAAATCTGCATAAGCCAGTAAACCAATATTTTCCAAAATATTTGGAAATATATGATGTTACAAAATTATGAGTAAAAGACCAGTGGATTTTAATATCTAGACATAAAACATAAACAAAAGCTCATTAGGGTCCTCAATAATTTTTAAGTTATCAAAGTCCTGAGAATATGAAGTTTGAGATTCATTGTTTTAACATTAAAGGGTGTTTTTTTTTAAATGTATTTTATTGATTTTCTACAGACAGGAAGGGAGAGGAATAGAGAGTTAGAAACATCGATGAGTGAGAAACATCGATCAGCTGCCTCCTGCACACCCCCCACTGGGGATGTGCCCGCAACCAAGGTACATGCCCTTGACTGGAATCGAACCTGGGACCCTTCAGTCCACAGGCCAACGCTCTATCCACTGAGCCAAACTAGTTAGGGCAACATTAAAGGGTTTTAAAGGTCAAATGAATGTAATATTCATGAATATTAAATCATTTGTAAAATATTTTAAATGTAGATTTAGAAATAATTTTTGAGCTCCTACTGTTATATTGCTATGCAAATCCTTCAAGCTCAGACTTTGAAGAAGAGACCTAGAAAGAGAACATGCATGCATCATTGCTATTGAGGAGCTTGTTCGCTTAGATGAGGAGTAGGGAATTCACATATAATTCCTTTGTTCCACAAACCAAATAGTGAAAAAGTGATAATATGATGAGGCTTGTTTTGTCCTAAATATACTTTTACTAGTATATATGCTTATATTTGTAATATATATGTATGCATACACACATACTTCTCTGTGGATCGAACCCGCAACTAAGGCATGTGACCTGACCGAGAGAAGACCCATGACCTCTTGGATCATAGGTGTGTGTGTGTGTGTGTACACGTGCACGCGCACATGCATGTATGCTTGGGCTCACAGCAAACCTAAGCCCTGCTGTTCATGAATATAGTCCATTATTGTTCAAGTTTCATTTTGGTTTTTGAAGTTTTCCCTTCTTCCCTTGCAGGTATAGAACAAGATGCAGTGAATACTTTTACCAAATATATATCTCCAGATGCTGCTAAACCAATACCTATTACAGAAGCAATGAGAAATGATATCATAGGTAAGCAGTGCTTAAAGTTACGGCCAAAAAAAAGTTGCCGGTTTTTGGTTTTTGATTAAGAGAATTTTTTATGAACATGGAATTTAATATACCCTTTCCTAGTTTGTTTTCAGATATCTGGCTGTGGCTCACTCACAAACTTTCTCTCATATGTTAGACCAAATTCTTAGACTTTGATTTGAATAACAACAGCAAGAACAATAATATCACACATTTATTGAGTATTTATTGTGTCCCAGACAATATTCTAAGTAATTCTCACAGATAAACTCATTTACTCTTCTAAAGAATCTTGCAGCCGTAGCCGGTTTGGCTCAGTGGATAGAGTATTGGCCTGTGGACTGAAGGGTCCCGGGTTCGATTCCTATCCAGGGCACATGCCAGGGTTGCCAACTTGATCCCCAGTAGGGGGTGTGCAGGAGACCGCCAATCAATGATTCTCTCTCATCAATGATGTTTCTATCTCTCTATCCCTCTCCCTTCTCTAAAATCAATAAAGATGTATTTTTTTAAAGGAATCTTGCAGCATAAATATAGTTGTCCTATATAATAAAAGCCTAATATGCAAGTTGTCCCCTTGACTTGGAGTTCAGTTGGGTGTTTGACCAGGGGGGAGGGGCCAGCTGGCCAACTGCCTGTGGTTCCTCCCCACAGCTGGCCTGGTCCGATTGGCTCCAATCGGGGTGGGCCAGCCAGACCCAACCTGTGCACGAATTTGTGCACTGGGCTTCTATTTGTTTTATAAATGAGGAAACTGAAACATGGAGGGTAAGTAGTTTTCCTAATTTAGTAGAGCTCAGACATGGCAGCGGGATTTGAAACCAGACCCCCACATGTTAAGTAGTATGGTGCTTGGCAGTGTTTTTCAAACTGTGTATTGCGATCAATCTCTTTCCTCATCCCATTGCCAAAAAAAATACTAGAATAGAAAAATCAAAATCCTTCATTATAGTATGGCTAAAGAAACATCATTTCAGGAAATTATTTCCATTGCGTGTGTGTGTATGTGTGTGTGTGTGTGTGTGTGTGTGTGTACTGAGCCACATAAATATGTTGCTCTGTAAACCATAGTAAAAAAAAAGTTTGGAAGCCTTACTGTGTTGCATCAGCAAGGCTTGGATGTACTTGTAATCACAGACAAAAGTAGTTCATTTATTCGTTGAACAAATATATTCCCATCAAGTCCTAGTAGTAAGTTTTGTATATTTTTTTATTTTATTGATTTTTTACAGAGAGGAAGGGAGAGGGACAGAGAGTTAGAAACATCAATGAGAGAGAAACATTGATCAGCTGCCTCCTGCACACCCCCTACTGGGATGTGCCTGCAACAAGGTACATGCCCTTGACTGGAATCAAACCCGGGACCCTTCAGTCCACAGGCCAATGCTCTATCCACTGAGCCAAACCGGTCAGGGCCAAGTTTGTATTTTTATTACCAAAAATTGATACTTGTGATTTATGAAATAGAGCATGTTATTCTGTTCCAAGCAGATTCTTCCCAGTGTGAGGCTCTTTCAGTCTTTACTGTAGGTCCTTTGCAGTCACTCATTTTTGGAGACAGCAACACCTCCTCCAGTCGCAGCTGTGGCTCTTACTTGGCCTACCATACTTTCTAGCGAACAACTGTTGGGTATTTTGGGGTCCATCAGATGCCCGCATTGTTTTCCCTTTCTTTCTCCCACACAGATTCCTCTAACACAGGTCTTTTTTTTTTTTTTTTAAATATATTTTATTGATTTTTTACAGAGAGGAAGGGAGAGAGATAGAGAGTTAGAAACATCGATGAGAGAGAAACATCGATCAGCTGCCTCCTGCACATCTCCCACTGGGAATGTGCCCGCAACCCAGGTATATGCCCTTGACCGGAATCGAACCTGGGACCTTTCAGTCCGCAGGCTGATGCTCTATCCACTGAGCCAAACCGGTTTTGGCCTCTAACACAGGTCTTAATGACTCTTGGTGATCTGTCCTTATCTGCTTATATTTTGGGATTTTCCACCCAGTTTTATTGCAGAGTTGTCATGGCATTTTAGTTTTTCTGTGTAGTTCCTTTGTCTATTTTTATGTAGGAATTTGTTGCTCCCATCTTCCAGACTTCCCTAGACTGACTTTTTCTAATAATACAACTGGGGTGTCTTACCTGATTAGAATTTGACTGTTTAAGGGATTGGTTGGCTAGTGATTCCTTAGGAGGTTTGTTTGTACCAGTTGATAACCAGGCTGGGGTAGGGAGAAAAGGAAGGAGTTTTGAACCAAGTAAAACATTTGAAACGAAATGTCATTGCAATTCTAATTTTCCTTCTCTTAAACTTTATCAAATTAATGATGTAATCCCATGAGGGGGAAAATCTTCTGAAGGATCAAGGGATCTGAGAAAGTTTCCATTCAGTGTCTGTTATGCATTTTTAGATGTTAATTATATATATATATCTTTATAGAGCAGTCACTTTTACTTTTTGAAATTCATTCTTCTGAATCCTGTCCTAATTATTTGTCTCCTGTTTCAGGTGGAATATTTTAATATAGCTGTATGTTAAGTTATCATTTGAAGAAGTCCGCACTTGAGCTATTATTATTCTGTGTTGCACCAGCCTAATTTTATTGTTAATGTTAACAGTGGGTTTTTGATGTTGCTATCTAATTACTCTGTCTTTATGTAGGGATTCAGAATAACACCAAAACTATACTACCACAGCCTCTTCTGTTTTCCACAAATCCTTGAAGTTGTCAAATATCTTTATTATTTTTTTATCTTCACCTGAAGATATTTTTTCCATTGCTTTTCAGAGAGTGGAGGGGAAAGGGAGAGACACGACTGGTTGCCTCCCGCACAAGCTTCAATGGGATGGAGTGGGAGTGGGTAGTGAACCCGCAACCCAGGTATGTGTTTTTGATCGATAATTGAACCCCCAACCTTTCAGTGCACAGACTGACACTCTAACCACTGAGCAACACTAGCCAGGCAAGTTGTAGAATTTTAAAAAAACTTTGAAGGTACAGCTGACAGAATTTGCTATTAGTTTGGAAGTGAGTGGTGTGAGAGGAAAGAACGAATCAAGCATGACTGAGCACCTGGGAGAGTGGAGTTGCCATTTATAAGATGTGGGGAAAATCAGGAGTTTGGGTTTTAGACATCCAAATGGCAGTTGGACATCAGCATTAGGAGTTCATGAGAGAGGTCCAGGTTGTGGAGATTTATGTTTGAAAATATCAGCATAAATGGGTTCAGGGTCATGAAACTGGATTACCATCGTATTGAGTGTAATGAGTGAAGACAAGAGGTCTAAGGACCAAATTCTGGGACAGGCGTAACATTTAGAGTCTGTGAGATGAAGAAGAACTAGCAAAGTGACTAGCCATTAGTATCAAGAGAGAAGTTTTTCCTGGAAGTCAAGTGAAAAATGTTCCTGGGAAAAAGGGAGTGATCAAATGTATTAAATCATGCTGATAGGTTAAGTAAGATGAATAGTGGGAATGGAATGGATTTGGCAACTCTCTGGGCAACTGGGCCACTGGTCAGCTTAATTAGAGTGGACCTTTGGGGGCAGAAACTTAATTGGAGGATCTTAAGAAAGAATGGAAGGAAGAATGAAGACAGCAAAGATGGGCAACTCTTATGAGGCATTTTGCTTTAAAGATGAGCTGAAAGGGGATGTTAAGCCAAGGAAAAATGGTTTTTGTTTTTTATTTTTAAGGTGACATGTTATAAACATACTAGAGGCCCGGTGCACAAAATTCGTGGGGGGTGAGGGCGTCCCATAGCTTGGCCTGCACCCACTCTAATCCAGGACCCCTCGGGGGATGTCCAATTGCCTCTTGCAATCCAGGACCACTGACTCCTAACCACTTGCCTGCCTGCCTGCCTGATCGCCCCTAACCACTCTGCCTCTCAGCCTGATCACCCCTAACTGCCTGCCTGTCTGATTGCCCCTAATTGCTCCCTTACCGGCCTGATTGCCCCTAACTGCTCCCCTGCTGCCCGAATCGCCCCTAATGCCTCTTCCTTGCCCCACACCTGGGACCCAGGATTCCCTCCTCTGGCCAGTCACAGGCACCCGGGACCCAAGATTCCCTCCCTCTGGCCGGCCGCAGGCACCCAGGATCCGGGCTGGCTTCACCTGGGCCGGCCGCAGCTGCAGGGAACTATGGGCGGACGGCTTGTTCCTCTCCTGGGCCGCAGCTTGACTGGTCCCCATTCCTCTCTTGCGAGCTCATTTGTGCCTGGCTGGTCCCCATTCCTCTCTCCCATGTTGAGTGTCTGAGCTATTACAGTGTGATGACCATTTGCATATTAGCTCTTTATTATATAGGAGGAGGATAAGATGTATGATAGCATACAAACAAGTGTAGACTATATATATCGCTGGTGAGAATAAGGCAATAACGAAGAAAATTTTGATGTAGGAGAAAAGGGGGACAGTTGTTGTAGGAAAGAAGTCTTGAAAAAGCAAAAGAGGATGAGGTCCAGTGCTCAAATAGTTACTCAGATAGGAGTGAGGACAGTATATCTGTAGTAACAGGACAGATGGGTAGAGGTGCAGGTTGGTTGATAGATGTGGTGAGAAGTGATAGAAATAATTTTCTGATTGCTTCTGTTTTCTTAGTGAAGTTGGAAGCAAAGTCATCAGCAAAGAGAATAGGGGAAGAGGTGTTAAGACATTCCAGGAGAGAGGGTAAGATGCACCCTGTATTGTCTAGGACCGTGGTCGGCAAACTGTGGCTCGCGAGCCACATGCGGCTCTTTGGCCCCTTGACTGTGGCTCTTCCTAAGCCTTAGGAGTACCTTAATTAAGTTAATAACAATGTACCTACCTATATAGTTTAAGTTTAAAAAATTTGGCTCTTAAAAGAAATTTCAGTCGTTGTACTGTTGATATTTGACTCTGTTGACTAATGAGTTTGCCAACCACTGGGCTAGGAGAATATGAGAGTAAATGGACCAGGAAACTAGTACAATCATTGGTTTCATTAAGGCCCCACTGAGGTCATGAACTTAAAGTGAAACCAGCCATCATGGTTGTATGAGTTTTTTTAGCCATGTTTAAAGTTAGCTAATCAGCCATAAGCGGTTTGGCTCAGTGGATAGAGCGTCGGCCTGCGGACTGAAGGGTCCCACGTTCAATTCCGGTCAAGGGCATATTCCCTGGTTGTGGGCACATCCCCAGTAGGAGGTGTGCAGGAGGCAGCTGATCCATGTTTCTTTCTCATCGATGTTTCTAGCTTTATCCCTCTCCCTTCTTCTCTGTAAAAAATCCATAAAGTATATTTTTAAAAAAATAGCTAATCAGGTTATTGATGTGCCACAGTTTATTTAGGCAGTTCCTAATGTTAGCATATTTTATGTTTTTAAATTTCAATTGAATAACATTTTGATAAACTTTTTATTCAATTTGTTGGGGTGACATTGGTTAGTAAAATTATATAGGTTTCAGGTGCACAATTCTACAACACATCTGCATTTTGTATTATGTGTTCACCATCCCAAGTCAAGTATCCTTCATCACCATTTATCTGCCCAATGCCCTCTTCTGCCTCCCTCATCCTCCTTTCCCTCTGGTAATCACTATGCTGTTGTCTGTGTCTATGAGGGTTGTGTTTTTTTGTGTTTTTTTTTCTTAATACCTTCATGTTTTTCAGCCAGCCCTGCAACCCTCTCCCCTCTGACAGCTGTCAGTCTTTTCTCTGTCCCTGAGTCTGTTTCTGTTTTGTCCATCAGTTTATTTTGTTCATTAGATTCCACATTTGAGTGAAATCATATGGTACTTGTCTTTCTCTGACTGGCTTATTTCACTTAGCATAATGCTCTCCAGGTCCATCCACGCTGTCACAAAGAGTAAGATTTCTTTTTTTTTAACAGACAATTAGTATTCCATTGTGTAAATATACCACAGCTTTTACCCATTCATTCACTGCTAGACACTTGGGCTGCTTCCCGATCTTGGCTATTGTAGATAATGATGCAATAAACAAAGGGTTGCATATAATCTTTCAAATTAGTGTTTTGGATTTCTTCGGATATATTCCCAGAAGTAGAATCACTGTGTCATAGGCAGTTCCGTGTTTAATTTTTTGAGTTATCTCCACACAGTGTTTACTGTGGGTACACCAGTTGGCATTCCCAACAGTGCACAAGTGTTCCCTTTTCTCCACATCTTCACCAACACTTGTTTTTGTTGATTTATTGATGAAAGCCATTCTGCCCAATGGGAGGTGATATCTCATTGTAGTTTTAATTTGCATTTCTCTGATGATTAGTGACATTGAGTATCTTTTCATATGTCTATTGGTCATTTGTGTATCCTCTTTCTTTTTTTAATCTTTATTGTTTAAGGTATTATAGATGTCCCCATTTTTCCCCCCAGTGTCTCTCTCCACCTAGTTCCTTTCCCATCCCAGGCCTTCACCACCCTATTGTCTGTGTCCTTGGGTAATGCATTTATGCATATAAGCTCTTTGGTTATTCTCTCCCCACCCTTCTACCCTTTGAGATTCATTCATCTGTTTCCATGCCTCTGGTTCTGTTTCATTCATCCATTTATTTTGTTCATTAGGTTCCTTGTTTGTTTATTTTGACTTTTAGATTCAATTGTTGATAGATATGTATTTATTGCCATTTTATTGTTCATATTTCTTCCTCTTCCTCTTCTTGCTCTTCTTGCTCTTAAACATTTCATGTAATACTCTTTTGGTGATGATAAACTCTTTTAGCTTTTTCTTGTCTGTGAAGCTCTTTATCTGACCTTCAATTCTAAATAATAGCTTTGCTGTGTAGAGAAATCTTGGTTGTAGGTCTTTGGTCTTTGCTTTTCATCACTTTGAATATTTCTTGCCACTCCTTTCTGGCCTGCAAAGTTTCTGTTGGAAATCAGCTGACAGTAGTGTGGGTGCTCCCTTGTAGGTAACTTAACTGCTTTTCTCTTGCTGCTTTTAAGATTCTCTCTTTGTCTTTAACCCTTGGCATTTTCATTGTAATGTGTCTTGATGTGGGCCTCTTTGGGTTCCTCTTGTTTGGAACTCTCTGGGCTTTCTGAACTTG
>NW_006383019.1:915457-919968 GCF_000327345.1 Myotis davidii
TATCACTTTTTTTTTAATATATTGATTTCAGAGAGGGAGGGAGAGAGATAGAAACATCAGTGATGAGCGAGAATCATCGATCAACTGCCTCCTGCACACGTCACATTGAGAATCAAGTCCACAGCCTGAACATGTGCCCTGACTGGGAATCGAACCGTGAACTCCTGGTTCATAGGTCGATGCTCAACTACTGAGCCACGCCGGCCAGGCTCAGTGTTTCTTCAAATAGGTTTTTAATATCTTGCTCTCTCTTCTCTTTTTGGTACCCCCATAATGTGAAAGTTGGTACACTTGAAGTTGTCCCAGAGGCTTCTTACACTATCTTTATATTTTTGGATTCTTCTTTCTTTTTGTTCTTCTGGTTGGGTGTTTTTACTTCCTCATATTCCAAATAGTTGATTTGATTCTCAGAATCCTCTGCTCTACTGTGTAATCCCTGTAAATTATTCTTTATTTCAGTTGGTGTAAGCTTACTTTCTCACTGGTCCTTTTTCATTCATGTCTTTTATTCTCTCACTAAGTCCCTTGAAGCTCTCATTAAGATCCTTGAGCAACCTTAAAACCATTGTTTTGATCTCTGTATCCAGTATTTTGCTTGCTTCCATTTTATTTATTTCTCTTTCTGGAGATTTCTTCTGTTATTTCATTTGTGACATATTTCTTTGTCTCCACGTTTTGGCTGATTCCCCATGTTTGTTTCTACATATTAGATGAGCAGCTGTGTCTTCTGGAATTAGTTGAGTGGCCTTGTGCAATAGGTGTCCTGTAGGGCCCAGTGGTACAGCCTCTCTAGTCACCTGAGCTGGGCACTCTAGGTTTGCCCCTGTGTGGGCTGTGTGCACAGTCTTGTTGTAGTTGATCCTTGATTGCTGTTGGTGTCACTGGGAGGAATTGACCTCCAGGCCAATTGGCTGTGAGGACCAGCTGCAACTACAGTGGGAGAGCTGCTGTGCAGGACCAGCTGCAACTACAGTGGGAGAGCTGCTGTGCAGGAGACAACCCTTTGGAGCAGGACTTGCTTCAGTGGGGCTTTGGTGTTCACTGAATCTGCCCTGTGAGTGTGTTGCTGTGGATGTGTAGTGTTGCAATCTGCCATGGTCTGAAGCTGTCCACCAGGTTCACTGGCTCTAGGGCCTGCTGGGAGGTGCAAAATCAACCACTGCCTGGGGCTACCTTGCAAGAGCTACCCAGCGATCTGCAGGTGGCTGCTACTTGTATTGGGTTTGGAAGTGCCTGTGTGAGGCCCAGCTGTGAAGCAAGGCAGGCTGGTGCTAGTGCTGGGTCTTGGGCATGCTAATGCCAGCTGCTGCTTGTTTAAGAGATTTTAGAAAACTCTGAAGCCTGAGCCAGGACAGGCCATTCATATGGAAGCTGCAAACAGTTTGGGTGGGGCTGCAAGTTGGATGTGGCAGGGTCTCAGGGAATCAGGGCAGAACAAAACAGCGTGGCCATGCTGATGGGAACTCAGATATGGCTGCCAGTCCGCTCTGTGACGAGGGAGGTGCCAGCACAGGAACAATGACCCCCATGAGCACCCCTGTCTGAAAAAAAGCCACTCCAGAGTTCCTGCTCCCATCCCAACAATCCAGTTCATCCCCATATTTCCCTGGTTCCCCCAATGCTGGCACCTGGTGATGGAGCTCAAAGCAAGCAGGACAGTGTAAGATCGTGTATGAGCCTTTAAGAGGAACTGCCTAGATCTCCAGCCACCTCCATGTTACTCAGCCACAATCCTTGCTGGATTTTACAACCAGAGTTATGGGGACTTCTCTGCCCAGTTCTAGAACCCTGGGCTGGAGGTCTGGTGTGGGGCTGGGACCTCTTGCTTCTCACAGGAGGCCTCCACAGCGGTGATATCCCTCTGATTAAAAACATGCCACACGTGGGTGTTGGACCAGCTGCTTCCGTGCCTCCACCCCTCCTTCCAGTCCCTATGTACTTCCATCTTTACCTCTCACATTGTAGGACTTCCATTCAGCCAGCTTTCAGGCAGTTCTGAATGATGGTTTTTCTGTATTTTAGTTGTAATTTCAATGTGGTTGTCTGAAGATGCGAGTACTGGCATTTACCTGCTCACCATCTTGGTTCTCTGTATATCCTCTTTGGAGAAGTGTACAGTGGGGCCTTGACTTATGAGTTCAATTCTTTCCAAGACCGAGCTTGTTAACTCAAATTACTCTATCAACTCAATGCAAAAAATAGGCTGAGAGACAGCTGGTATCTCAAAAAACTTGTTAGTCGGGACACTCGTAAGTCAAGGCCCCACTGTATTCCAGTCCTTTGCCCATTTTTAATTGGATTGTTTGGTTTTTGGTTTTGAGTTTTATAAGTTCTTTATAAATTGTGGATATTAACCCCTTATCAGAAGTATCATTGGTGAATATGGTATGTTCTTCCACTCAGTGGGCTGTCTTTTTATTTTGTTGGTGGTTTCCTTTGCTGTGTAAAAACTTTTTAGTTTGATGTAGTCCCATTTGTTTATTAATAAACTTTTTTTGTAGATAAATCTTTCCACAAATCCATAATTTTGTGTTACAGTTCTAAAAATGAAATTGCTGATTGGAAGGGTATGTTCATTTTTAAAGCTTATACTAGAAATTGTCAAATGGCCTTCCAGAAATACACACCAGTTTATATTCCCACTAGCACTGGTGTTCCTTTTCGCATGCCTTTGCTAAAACATATGTATGTAAGCAACTAAACATATGGATTGTTAAAACACTTTTGTGCCTGTTTCCTAGACAAGAGTTGGAATGGCTTCTTACTTTAATCCAGCCGTGGGCAAACTACGGCCCTTGGACTAGATCCGGCCCGTTTGAAATGAATAAAACTAAAAAAAAAAAGACCGTACCCTTTTATGTAATGATGTTTACTTTCAATTTATATTAGTTCACACAAACACTCCATCCATGCTTTTGTTCCGGCCCTCCGGTCCAGTTTTAGAACCCATTGTGGCCCTCGAGTCAAAAAGTTTGCCCACCCTGCTTTAATCTGTAATTATATTTAATTACTAGTGTGCATCCATATCTTTCCATATTGGCCCTGTTATATTTGTTCTTTGCGAATTGTCTTTTCATGTCCTTTGCTCAGTTTTCCTTTTGAGATGTTTTTTATTAATTTGTAAAAAAAAAGTCTTGAGATATGAGTGATACTGTTATACAGAGAAGAACCTGTTATACATGCTGCAAATTTACCCCCTAATTTGCCTTTTAATTTTGTTTTGGGGGTGTTTTAATGTATAGAATTAAGCTTATGTTAAATCTCTGCTTTTGCATATGTACTAGTATATGCTTAGAAAGACCTCTACCTCAAGATCAGCTGTTCACCTGTGTTTTCTCTTAGTTTCATATAAAACCTAATTTATATGCCTATACACTCATTTCCTACTTTGATTCACAAATGTGTGCATTTGGATTTAATAGAAATTGAATTATTTACCATTTGTTTTACAGCAAAGATTTGTGGGGAAGATGGGCAGGTGGACCCCAACTGTTTTGTTCTGGCACAGTCCGTAGTCTTTAGTGCAATGGAGCAAGAGTAAGTTGATGTCGTACTTTCACATTTTGCATTCTTGAGAATTTGGATTTAGTGTTGGAATGGGCTTTACACAACTAAAAACAAACTATCTTTGAGGATTTACATATTTTGAATGTTTACAGGATCTTATAAGCATACTTTAATGGACTTTTTAAACAAGTACATTTTAAACTCAATTAAAAATAAAACAATTTTACTTCACTGATTTGTTGTTATTGATACAATTGGTATAAAAAAACTGTGAGGATTCCCTTAAAATCAGGAACATAATTAAAGACACTCCTTGTAAAAATGTATTTTGTTTCACATGTAAATGACTAACAAGTTAACTTGGAAATGCAATGTAGAGTATTAGTTTGCCACAATTAGGTATTTAGTCTAATGGAATATTCTTGTATTCTTGTTTATTTTTATATTTTGTTTTAACATTTTTATTTTATTAAATTTATTGGCATGACATTGGTCAAAAAAATAAATATAAAAATAAAACCAATTTCATTTTTAATGTTAATACCTTCTAAGTTAAAATAATTTGTTTTTAATTCTAAAGTCATTTGGGGGTGATTGTGACTATTAGAATTGGTTTGTTTATTTAAACGATGCATGTCTTTAGATGGATCTTCTAATTTGTTAGTGCATGCTTTAATATTAATGTATGCCATAATACTAAATCCATATAGATTTGTTGAAACTGCCTGCAAAGGTTTTTTTTCTTTTTATTAATTACTGCTTCATACCCTTAAAAAGAACCTACATATTCATTTAGCATTTGTGAAAACGGTACTTTGTACAAGGAAGTTACAGCCTAATAGGAGAAAGAGGGCATGTTCTTTTGTTACTGTAACTTTTGTTACTGTATATTTGTCACGTGTGTTAAGTATCAGAGGGGAGCTACAGAGTCCGTCAGAAGTGGGAGAGTAAGGAACAGCACCATGGGAAGGGAGGTGGTGTTGATAAAACAGGCACAATGTGGA
>NW_006383019.1:920034-923067 GCF_000327345.1 Myotis davidii
GTCCCCTTTTGTCCATGTGCAGGCACTTTAGTGAGTTTCTGCGGAGTCACCATTTCTGTAAATACCAGATTGAAGTGCTGACCAGCGGAACTGTTTACCTGGCTGACATTCTCTTCTGTGAGTCAGCCCTCTTTTATTTCTCTGAGGTAAAGTCTGCGTTTCCTCTCATACTCTGTTCGAGCATTGCAGCCTCTAAACTGTAATGCTGGGGCCCTGTATATAGAAAATAACATAGCTGGATTTAAATAATTGTGTAATTGTTTTAAGGTGTATGTGGTGGCAAGAGAACTTTAATGACATATTAAAGAGAGACCATGAAAATGCAATGTAAAATAACTCTAATTTGGAAAAATCGAATTAAGAGAATGTATATTTTAAATTATTTGGAGTTGTTTTAAAATCACAGAGTTTGATACTTGATCCCAGTGTGCAAATATTTTCAGATCAGACTTCAGAAGAGAGAAAGAAAAGTCATAAATTTTTTCTTACTGTCATTACCTTTGCTTTAGCCACTTCATACAATTGCCCAGGAAAGCATTTGCAAAAAGCAGTGAGTATATTAATGTCTTTGAGGCATACATTTTAGTGTAATTGTATTTGTAGGCTTCAGAAAATGAAATCTTTTGTTGCACAGTACATGACTATTAAGTAGAGATAAGAGGATCCCCAGTCTCACGAAGCAGTAACTGAAATACACACTTGCACCTATCCTATCTCTTCACAAGAATGATTTATTTTCCACTCCCTCTGTTTGCCACAGTGTAAGTGAGCTTTTTTTGTTGTTGTTATTCCTCACCTGAGGATATTTTCTCCATTGATTTTTAGAGGGAGTGGAAAGGAGGGGGTAGGGAGAGAGAGAAGGAGGGAGAGCAACATCCATTTCAGGGAAACACATCAATTGGTTGTGCCCCCACCCCCCACCCCACCCTCGTGGGCCAGGGATCGAACCTGTCACCAGGTGGATTCCCTGACCGGGAATTGTATTTGTGACTCTCTGGTGCAAGGGCCAGTGAATGCTCTGTCCATTGAGCACCACCGGCCGGGGCTAAGTCAGCATTTATTCAGGTTAATGTGGCTGCATGGAGTGATGGAAATGATCAGGTATAAAAGATTTGGTCTGGTTACTTTACTCTTCGCATGTTTGCCAGTGAGGAACCACTGGTGCACCTTTACTAAATTTTACTCCAGTTCACTAACATTGCATCCAGCTGTGTACTAGTTGTGTTTTTGTTAGTTTTTTTTTTTACCCCCTCTAAAAGAATGTTTTTAAACTTTTCTATCTCAAATGACTGTACATTGCTGACTGGCATTAACGGAACAAGTGGACCTGTTCGGGTTTTTTGTTGGTTTTGTTTTGTTAATTATATCCTATATATTAATAGTTAGGGCTTATAAATTAGGGATGGTAAGTGAAATCTGTTTATAGTCTCATTTTCCTCTTCTGTGTTTTTCCTTCCTAGTACATGGAAAAAGAAGATGCAGTGAATGTCTTGCAGTTCTGGTTGGCAGCAGATAACTTCCAGTCTCAGCTTGCTGCCAAGAAGGGCCAGTATGATGGACAGGAGGCACAAAACGATGCCATGATTTTATATGACAAGTGAGTTTTGTTTACTGAGGATTCGATATGCACGTCAGGAATAAAGATGCGTACACTCAGTCTCTGCTTCAAGGAACTCACAGGCAGCAGCATACAAGCTGCTTTTTATATGGTGTGTGTCAAGTTTTGGAGGCTCTTAGAATAAAACTTCCTGCTAGAGAATAGGGGAGGTTTGTGTGTGGCAGGCAGGACAGTGATGTGTAGTTCAGGGAGGGTTCCACAGAAGAAAGATTTAAATTGGGTCCTGAAGAATGAATTGAATTTTGCTAGCCAGAGAAGGCAGACAAGAACATCCTGGGCAGAGGCATTGGCACAAGCAGTCATGGACATTTGCAAAATGTAGCACGTTGAAGAAACAAGTTTGGGTATTTGAAGCGTGGGTATGGAATATTAGAGAAAGATGCAACTAATTAGAATATATTGTAAAGGGTCCTATAGATCTGTGTATGGATGTATCATAATTTTTGGTGCAAATCTGCTCAGCCAGTTTAACTATTCAATGAGTAATAGCTCTTCATTAGTCTTCACTGAAAAGCAGAGGGTGGCACAGTCTTACAGTGAATGGAATTGAACCCATTAGGCAAGTGATAAAGCTGTGGCCAGCTTCACTGAACTTTTCTTATTCTGTAAAGAAAAGCCATGTGTTACTTGTATCCAGACGCAAGTGCTCAGGATAACTTGAGGGTAGAGAAGACTCCATGGATGTCAGGGGTGGAAGGAGCTGAGAGCACCTAGGTCCGTAGGACTTCCCCAGCAGCTGATTAAAGATGGGTTTCTCGTCCTCCTCTCAGAGATGCTGACTCAGCAGGTTTGAGGTGTGACCTAGGAAGTTTTCGTTTTAGAAAACACCCCCACTGATTCTGATGAATAGCCAGATTTTGCAGATAAGAAAGTTAAGGTCCAGAGAGTAGTGACTTTCTCCAAGTCACAGGGTAAGTTAGTGGCTGCACTTGGACTGGAATGCAATGCTTTGTTCTTGTGCAGTGTTATCCTATCTAATAAAAGAGAAACATGGTAATTAGCCATACGTCCGCTACCCTTCCCATTGGCTAATCAGGGCAATATGCAAATTAACTGCCAGCCAACATAGCAGCAGGCAGCCAGGCAGCTTGAAGTTAACATGAGGCATGCTTGCTTTAGTGATGGAGAACTCCAACATTCCCCGCCTGCCACTGCTGGCCTCTGAGCTGGAGCCAGAGCTAAAGCTACTGGCAGTTTGAAACATTCTTACAAATGTAGAAGCTAAACAAAACCCCAGAAACCTGCTTTCAGCCAGCTGGGATTTCAGAGCTGTAGCCAAGCCTCAGAGCTAAAGCTCACCCAGAATAAAAAAAAGAAGAAGAAGAAGAAAAGGAGTGGTTGGGAGCTTCAGTCACCCGGCAGCCTGAAAACAGCCCTCAACCCCTCACCCAGACTGGCCAGGCACCCCAGTGGGG
>NW_006383019.1:923426-930825 GCF_000327345.1 Myotis davidii
AGAGGGGGTGGCACCGCAACCTCCCCATCGACCCTGCCTTGAGTGTGACAAGGGGCGGTGCCCCAACCCCCCAATTGGCTCTACCATGAGCGTGACTGAGGGTGGCATCGCAACGTCCCAATCCACCCTGCTCTGTGCATGACAGGGGGCGGCGCCCCAACTCCCCAATCGGCCCTGCTCTCAACCTGACCAGGGGCTGCACCTAGGGATTGGGCCTGCCCTCTACCACCCGGGAGCAGGCCTAAGCCAGCAGGTCGTTATCTCCCGAGGGGTCCCAGACTGCGAGAGGGCACAGGCTGGACTGAGGGACCCCCCCTGCCCCACGAGTGCACAAATTTTTGTGCACCGGGCCTCTAGTTTTAGTATATTTGTGAAAAATACTATGTAGGGAACTGTTACATGGTCATAGAAATGGCAGGTGTTTACATTTAAAAGCTTAGTCTGGGGTGCCCCAAATTCAAATCATGGAGGAATATTTATGAACTTGTTATAAGACGAAAGACTCACTTTTTGTTAAGAAAACACTGATAACAAAAAAGAAGCGTTTTCTGTATGCTGGAGCGGGAGAGTGCACTAGCAAGCACTGGCTGGGACGCAGTCCCACATGGTGCAGAGACCCTGTTTTCCCGCTGGATCCCATTCTCACTCTAGGAGCCATTTCTAAATGAAGCTTACTGGTTCGTATCCCGCTGCACTGTCATTTTGGCAAGTTCGTTGGGCCAAATTTGACTTTACAGTCCCAACTTGTTTGGTTTATATCTTATTATGCATCATTGTAATCATGCCTCATCAGTCTTTCTGTATTTAGAGTTAGACTCTCTAGAGTCTCTAGAGAGTCTAGGAGTTAGACTCTCTAGAATGCTTGGAAGGGAACATAATAAGGTGTCCCCCAAAAAGTGTACTCACTTGAACAGCTGGTAGCTCAATTTTGCAAATGAAATGTATTTTAATAAACACTACCTTTATAATTATTCAAAGTGTGTGTGTACATTCTTTTGGGATACCCTATATATGTTTTTCTCCTTTAATGCTTTTATTTAGTATCCACTTTATAATCAGCTTACCAAAACACCAGTTGCATTATGTCCTGTTAAGTTCAAAATCTTTGAGTTATTGGCTCAGTTTGTTGGAGCGTCGTCCTGTTCACCAAAAGGTCGAGGGTTCAATTCCTGGTAGGGCACATACCTAGGTTGCAGGTTCCATCCCCAATCAGGGCGTGTGTGAGAGGCAGCAGATTGGTATTTCTCTCTCACACACCCCCAGCCCCTCCCCCTGCCTTTCTTTCTCTCTGAAAATCAATAAAAACATATCCTTGGGTGAGGATTTTACAAAAGGCTTTGGCCCTATCTGGTTTTGCTCAGCGGATAGAATGTCG
Organism: Myotis davidii; assembly: GCF_000327345.1. NCBI lineage: Eukaryota > Metazoa > Chordata > Mammalia > Chiroptera > Vespertilionidae > Myotis > Myotis davidii. The sequence continues at coordinate 924,802 of NW_006383019.1, forward strand.
GCCTGGGATTGAAGGGTCCCAGGTTCAATTCCGGTCAAGGGCATGTATCTCGGTTGCAGGTTGGGGGCATATGGGAGGCAGCCAGTTGATGTGTCTCTCTCACATCAGTGTCTCTCTCTGTCTCTCCCTCTCCCTTCCACCCTCGAAACATCAATGGAAAAAATATCCTCAGGTGAGGATTAAAAAAAAATCTGGGAGCCCTGGCCATTTGCTCAGTGGTTAGTGTCGGTCCTTAGACCAAAGGGTTCAATCCCTGGCCCCACTCAGGGCACATGGGGAGGCAGCCAATATGTCTCTCTCATCTCTCTCTCTCTCTCTCTCTCTCTCTCTCTCTCCCCTCCCTCCACCACTCTGTCTGAAAATCAATGGGAAAAGTATTCTCAGGGGAAGATTTAAAAACAAGTCTTTGAGAATATTGATTACTGCTTTTCGCTTGTATACCAGACCACCAGCAAGTCCTATTCTATCCAAATACATCAAATACATCCACTTTACCCTCAGTACTATTTGGTTTGAATTCCTATATGTAAATTACATATGCCTCCTATTTACAATGGTGTGTTCTCATTGAATCCTGTGCAGGGATTTTTTTCTGCTGTTTCTAGAAGAAATGACAGTGTTTTACCCTCTTTCAATCCATTTCTTTCTATGAGTTGCTGAACAGAGAATAGGTTCCCATTAAATATGTGTGACTGATTGATTTCTTTACCTCAGTTGTAGCCTGGTCCTTGAAAATCTTAAACATGACGTTAGTATGATGGAAAGCAGATAGGGAGGTAGCAAGTTGACTCAGAGATCTTTGGGAAATGGGGGGAACAGTTGCAGCAAGGCCGTGATAGTGCTAGGTCTGCAGGCTGAATCAAGTACCTTCAGAAGATTCTCTGGTGTAGGCGTCAGAAGTTGCTTGTATTTGCTTTGGAATTTGGTTTTACTTTGGCTGTCTTTCTATCATAGGTACTTCTCCCTGCAGGCCACACATCCTCTTGGATTTGATGATATTGTAAGATTAGAAATTGAATCTAATATCTGCAGGGAAGGTGGGCCACTCCCCAACTGTTTTACAACTCCATTACGTCAGGCCTGGACAACCATGGAGAAGGTAACCAAGAACATCAAAAGTATTAACCTATCAGAAGTTTTTACTGTTGGAACCTAGAAAATAGAGCATGGGAAAAACGATATGCAACAGGACAGTGGAAAAGTGAAGTAGTGCAGATAGCGATTAAGAGCAGAGTCTTTGAATCTGACTTGGTGTGTATTAATCTTAATCTTTACAGGCTAAGTAGCTTCAGGCAGTTAATGAAGTTCTTTGATGCCATTTGACTCATCTGTGAAATGGGAATGTTATGGGTAATAGAAATTTACCTTAAAGTTATTTTGAGGGTAAAAATAAGGTAAGGTGTATATGAATAAAGTGCTTATTAATTAGAGAGCAGTATTGGGCAAAGTTAGCTTAGGAATGATCCAAATATTTCACCAATATCCCTTAACAGGGTTGGAGCATTAGTTTTGTGTGGTATCATGATCACTAATTAGGGCATTAGTAGTAGCTTATTAACAGTGAAGTATTAGAATTTGTGAATGGTTTATTCTTGCAATAACTGGAGCAGCTTTTACCAGGAATTGCAAAGCCCAGGAGAAGCCCATGAAGTTAGGTTGCTACATATGTCATGTGTATCTAGGGGACGGGGTTAAGTACGCACAGTTACATAGTACCCACGTAACAGCGGAATTCCGGGATAGGGAAGAGTTCAATATAAAAATCAAATCATTGAAAAGCTAGTGATAAACTGAATAAAGTATCAGCTATTGCCCTGGGAAAATAATTTTTCCATGTTTAAATTATAATCTTCCTGATCTTAAAGGAAAAGTTTCGGGCCCCTGTTACATTTAAAAAAGAGAGAGAGGCCCTAACTGGTTTGGCTCAGTGGATAGACCTTCAGCCTGCGGACTTAAGGTTCCCAGGTTCGATTCCAGTCAAGGGCATGTACTTTGGTTGCAGGCACATCCCCAGTAGGGAATGTGCAGGAGGCAGCTGATCGATGTTTCTCTCTCATCGATGTTTCTAACTCTCTATTCTTTTCCCTTCTTCTCTGTAAAAAATCAATAAAATATATTAAAAGAAAATAAAAATAAAAATCATCATTCTCCCCTTTAAAAAAAAAAGAGAAAAACAAAATCTAAAAAAATTTCTTACTAAATATGTATGTGTATGTAAAGAACTTAAACTAATTTGATGAATCCAGTAGATAAATGGAAAAAAGGCAGAGGTGATTCATTTGCCCGTGCTTTGTGAAGTTCTGTGCTGGCTGTTGGTGTTAGGGTGGTAGACAAAAGAAACCTGGTTTCTGCCCTCCCAGGGCTCTGTCAAAAAAAAAAGCACAACTACACACAGACAGATGTTTACAACTGTGCTAAGTGCTGTGAAGGAAAAGTTGATAATAGCAACAGCCAGTAATAAGCATGGGAATTTATTCAGCATCTTTCTTAATTTTTAAATGCAAATAAAAACACCCATAGTTATTAGACATTTATTTAACAATCACTTGAAAAACACCAGCTGGCCCTAGCCGGTTTGGCTCAGTGGATAGTGTGTGAGCCTGTGGACTGAAGGGGGCAGGGTTAGATTCTGATGAAGGGCACGTACCTTTGTTGCAGGCTACTCCCGGCCTGGGCCCTGTTTTTCTCACATTGATGTTTCTATCTGTCTTTCCCTCTCTCTTTGAAAATCAATGGAAACATATCCTCAGGTGAGGATTAAAATTAAATTAAAGGTTAAAAAAAAGAAAGAAAGAAAAAAGAGAAGAAAAAAAAGAAAAGAAAAGAAAAAATAACCACAACCTGGTGTTTGATAGCCTGTGTCAAAACAGACCTTGCCCTGGCCAGAGTGGCTGAGTTGGTTAAGCATCATCCTGTGCATCGAAAGGCTTTGGTTTGATTCTGGTCAGGCCACGTGCCCAAGTTTTGAGTTTGATCCCCAGTAGGGGTGCTTGTGGGAGGCAGCCGATCATTGTTTCTCCCCCACATCAATGTTTCTCTCTTTCTCCCTCTTCCTTCTGTTTTTTTTTTTTTTTAATTTTTTAAATATATTTTATTGATTTTCCACAGAGAGGAAGGGAGAGAGACAGAGAGTCAGAAACATCCATGAGAGAGAAACATCGATCAGCTGCCTCCTGCACATCCCCCACCGGGGATGTGCCCGCAACCCAGGTACATGCCCTTGACCGGAATCGAACCTGGGACCTTTCAGTCCGCAGGCCGACGCTCTATCCACTGAGCCAAACCGGTTTCGGCTCCTTCTGTTTTTTAACTTAAAATCATTTAAAGCAAAAAACAAAAAACAGATTCCTTGATACACTGCTAGTGGAACAAGTTGACAACATCCTTCTGAAGAGTAAATTTCCCATATATATTAAAGCTAAAATGTTCATACTATTTAATTCAGTAATCACATTCCTACTAATTTATCATAAGGAAATCGGTTCAAAAGTAAAAAATCAATACATGCACAAAGATTTTAATATTTATAACAAACCAGAAAAATCTAGTTTCAATGTATATTCACTCCCTAGACAATTTTCTGGTCACCAAGAAATCTAAATATCTATTCTATGTAGTAGTTTCATAGTAAAGTGGGATTTTTTTTGTGGAAAAAAATATGAATTATACATGCTGTAATTTTAGTTACAGTGTAAACTCTGTATAAAGGGATATTACTTGGAGTGTAAAAAGGAGAAGTAAAGTCATTTGTGAAATTTTGTTTTAAAAATAGAATTTTAGTTGTATTTGATTTCAGCATTTAAAATAATGCTTGTCCTCTCTTTCAGGTGTTTTTGCCTGGCTTTCTGTCCAGCAATCTGTATTATAAATATTTGAATGATCTCATCCATTCGGTTCGAGGAGATGAATTTCTGGTAGGGAATGTTTCACTGACTGCTCATGGCTCTGTTGGTGCTCCTGACGACTCTCACCAAGGTGGTTCTGACAGCTCAGCATCTCAGGTATTCACCGATTTGCCTCTGCCATGAGAAAGAAAGGTGTACACATCCTTTCCTTCAAATACCAGTAACAGATCCCATTTGTAAGTTTTAAGTTGTTGAAGAAACAAAGGTGAAATAAAATTAGCCTCCTTACTATATACTCTAATCAAAGTACTTGTGTATGTTATATTATAAGGTATCATGCTGCTTCACTCAGGGCATTTTCTTGCTTGACACTAGCTGTTCCTTTCAATAATCACAAAATATAATATACATTTATAGCCTCTGAAGAGCTCTTTATGCAGTTGTTTGGGATACATTTTATAGAATAATTGAGTGAACTGTTAGATTTCTTATTGTTGTATTTCACTGAAGAGCTTTTGATTTCATTTGAATTATATACAATTCAATATATACAAATTGTATATATTGTTAAATAATTTATTTTCAAACTGTCACCCTCCAAATTGTATCTTTCCTAATCTTTGGTTTGGTTTTGGAGGGCTCTCATGTATCAGACCTTACCTGGGTCTCCCCAAAATCACAGGAAGTGGTTTATCCTCAAGAGAAGAGATCTAAAGAGGTATTAAGTTAACTGCTTTTATTGAAGTCACACAGCAAGTGGGAGAGCCAGAACTATATTCCCTGTCTAGTGATTTTCACCATAAGTTTAATAATATAAATAATATAGCATAATTATTTTTTCATCTCTTTTGACACTGGGCCTTGGACAGATTTTCTTAATTTATAAAACAGAACTATTTTAATGCTATCAACAGGCTCTCCTTGTACATTTCCCTGCTCTTAAGGTTACCTTGGAGCAAATCTGCTGCATGTGTTTGCCACTTGGTTTTTCATACAAGTTGGATGGAATGTTTTGGCTTTTAGGCACTTTAAAGACCTAGGTGCTAACTGTAAAATATATTTTTACATTTATAATATACATACAGAAAACGTGCCATTATCATAACTATATACAGCTTGAAGACTTCTCATAGACAGAACTACCCATATAGCCAGCATCCAGATCAAGAAACAGGACTTGATCATTATGTCAGAAACTCTCTTATTTCCCCTTCTAGTCACTAGCCTCCCCCTGCAAGGGTGGTTACAATCCAACTTTTGATGGCCTAGGTCAGTGGTCGGCAAACTGTGGCTCGCGAGCCACATGCGGCCCTTTCGCCCCTTGAGTGTGGCTCTTCCATAAAATACCGACTTCGGCGCATGGGCCACAAAGTTTCAATCGCAGTGTACGTGCCCACCCGCAGGTGGTATTTTGTGGTATTTTGTGGAAGAGCCACACTCAAGGGGCCAAAGAGCTGCATGTGGCTTGCGAGCCACAGTTTGCCGACCGCAGGCCTATGTTAGTGTGATCTATTGTTGTCATTTTATAACTGTGTGTCTTATTTTTCTTTTTTTTGTGTACAGATTTATTAAGATATAATTCATATACCATACAATTCACCCATTTAAATTGTCTAGTTCTGTGGCGTTTAGTATATTCACAGACTTGCTTAACTGTCACCATTATCCATTTTAGAACATGGTTTTCGCCCTGGAAAAAACCTTGTATCCTTAAACTGTCACCCTCCAAATCTCCCATTTCTGCAGGCTACTGCCACTCTGCTTTCTGTGCCATTGATTTGCTTATTCTGGATATTTCATATAAATGGACCCAAATGACATGTGGTCTTTTATGACTAGCTTCTTTTACTTAGCATAATGTGGGTTTTTTCTTAGCATAATATTTTAAAGGTTTAACCCTATTAAGCTTGTAAAAAAATGTATTCCTTATTATGGCTAAATCATACTATAGTCCATCAAGCAGACACAGCCACATTTTGTTTATCCATCGGTTGATGAACATTTGGGTTGTTACTACCTTTGGCTATTATGAATAACTAGAGGCCTGGTGCACGAATTCGTGCACAGGTGGGTCCCTTGGCCTGACTGGCGATCGGGGCCAACCAGCCAGCAGGAGGGGGGCGGGGGCATGGGAGGTTGGCTGTGAGTGTGCACTGACCACCAGGGGGCAGCTCCTGCA
>NW_006383019.1:933234-943603 GCF_000327345.1 Myotis davidii
TGTACCACAGTTTTCTAATCCATTCATCTACTGATGGGCATGAAAGCAGGTTTCTAGGTTTGTTTGGCTTCTATAATTGAACCTCTGTTGCCATCACCGCCGCTCTAAGCTCTGAGGCCGAAGCTGGCTGAAAGCAGGTTTCTGGGGTTTGTTTAGGTTTTATAGTTGCAGCATAGTTGCTTAGACTGCAGCTCAGAGGCTGGCAGCAGCAGGAGGGAACCTTGGCTTCCTCCATCACTGGAGCAAGCAAGCCTCCTGTTCGCTTCAGCTGCGTTGCTGCCGCCTGCCATCTTGGTTGGCAGTTAATTTGCACATCGCCCTGATTAGCCAATGGGAAGTGTGTCGGAGGTAGGGTTAATTACCATGTTTGTCTATTATTAGATATGATATATATACTACTGTACAAGTTTTTGTATGGATATATGTTTTCATTTCTCTTGTGTATATACATAGGAATAGAATTGCTGAATTTGTTGATAACTGTTTAATTCTGCCTTGATTACTGTTGCTTTGTAATAGCTTTTGAAATCAGGAAGTGAAATTCCTCCAACTTCTTCTTTTTCAAGATTGCTTTGACTATTTGGAATCCTCCTGTTTCCATTTGAATTTTAGGATCAGTTTGTCCATTTCTATGAAGAAGCCAGTCAGGGTTCTGATCGAGATTGCATTGACTCCAAAAATTAATTTGGGGTATTGCCATCTTACCAATATTAAATATTTTGGTCCATGAACGTGGATTTCTTTTCACTTACTCAAATCTTTTTTAATTTCTTTCAACAATATTTTGTACTTTTCAAGTGTAAGTTTTGTATTTTTAAAAATGCATTCCTAAATATTTTATTTTTTTGATGCTATTTTAAATGAAATTTTCTTAATTTCATATTCATATTATAAGTGTATAGAAATGCAAGTAATTTTTTTTGTTGCGGTAAAATTCATTTAACATAACTTAGCCATTCAGTGACATTTTGAATGTTCACAGTGTTATGCAGTCATCACCATTATCTGGTTCCAGACTTTTTCATCATCCAAAATGGAAATCTCATGCCCTTTGAGCAGTCACTTCCCATGGCCACTTATGTTTTCTTCTAAGTTTTAGGCCTCTGATCCATTTTGAGTTAGTTTTATATATTATGTGAGGTGGGGTCCAACTTTATTCTTTTGCATGTGGATATCCAGTTTTCCCAGCATCATTTATTGAAAAAAAACTATTCTTTCACTATTGAATGGTTTTAGCATCCTTGTCGAAAGTCATTTAACTAGATACATGAGTGTATTTCTGGACTCTCATTTCTACTCTATCAACCTACCTATATGTCTACCCCTTTGCCAGTACTATGTTTTGATTACAATGGCTTTGTAAGTTTTGAAATCGGGAAGTATTTGTCCTTCAACTTCATTTTTATCATTTGTAAAATTGTTTTGGTTTTTCTGAGCTCCTTGCAATTTCAAATGTAAATTTTGGAATCAGCTTTTCCATTTTGATCAGGATTACACTGAATCTGTAGATTGCTTTGGGAGTATTGTCATCTCAACAATTGTAAGTCTTCCAGTCCATGAATATGGAATGACATTCTGTCTAATTTAGGCTGTCCTTAATTCCTTTCAGCAACATTTATAGTTTTCAGTGTATAAGTTGTATACCTTCTTCGATCAGTTTATTCCTAAGAATTTTTTTCTTTTTGATGCTATTACAGATAGGGTTGGTTTTTATTTAATGTTTCAAGTACAGTTTACATCAGTATTATTTTATATTAGTTTCAGGTGTACAGCGGAGTGGTTTAGACAATCATATACTTTACAAAGTGATCTCCCTGATATTTCAAGTGCCCACCTAGCACTGTACAGAGTTATTGCAGTATTATCGACTGTATTCCCTATGCTGTACTTTACATTCCCATGACTATTTTGTGACTGCCATTTTGTACTACTTCTTTTTTTTTCTTTTTTTAATCCTGACCTGAGGAATTTTTTTCATTGCTTGTTAGAGAGAGTGAAAGGGAGGGAGGGAGAAAGACATTAATGTCAGAGAGACACATAGATTGATTGCCTTCTGCCTGTACCCCAACTGTGGGGCTGGGGATCAAACCTGAAATCCTGGTACATGCCCTGAACTAGGATACAAACCCTCAACCCTTCGGTGTTCAGGCCAGTGCTCTAACCACTGTGCCCACCAGCTAGGCTAATCTCATTTTTTGATTCATCATTGATAATACGTAGCACTATAACTGCTTTTTGTGTGTCATCTACCTTCAACTTTACTAAATTCATGTTAGCTCTAATAGTTTTCTTGTGAATTACTTAGGATTTTCTGTATATAAGATCACATCATTTGTGAATAGAAAGTTTTCTTTCTATACACTTTGGGTGCCTATTATTTCCTTTTCTTGCCTAATTGCTCTGGCTGGAACTTCCAGGAGGAAAGCTTTCAGTTTTTTATCATATAGTAAGATGTTCAGAGTGGGTTTTTCATAAATAAATGCTCTTTATGAAGTTGAGGAAGTACTCTACTATTCCTAATTTGTTGAATGTTCTTTTATCAAGGAAGTATGTTGAGCCCTAGACAGTTTGACCCAGTGGATAGCGTGTTGGCCCACAGACTGAAGGGACCAGGTTTAATTTCTGTCAAAGACTCATAACTTGGTTGCAGGTTCCGTCCCGGCCTTGTTTGGGGTGTGTGCAGGAGGCAACCAGTCGATGTGTCTCTCTCACATTGCCCCCTCCCTTCCACTCTCTCTAAAAATCAATGGAAAAATATCCCCAGGTAAAGATTTTTTTTTAATGTTTTTTTCTTGATTTCAGGGAGGAAAGGAGAGGGAAAGTGAGATAGAAACATCAATGATATGAATCATTGATCGGTAGCCTCCTCTATGCCCCATACTAGGGATTGAGCCCACAACCTGGGCATGTGCCCTTGAGTGGAATCGAACCCCGGACCCTTCAGAGTCCGCAGACCGGTGCTCTAGCCACTGAGCCAACCCAGCTAAGGCCTCAGGTGAAGATTAAGAAAAAAAAAGGAAAGTATGTTGGGTTTTGTCAAATGCTCTTTCTGTATTAGCTGAGATGATTATGCAGGCTTTTGGTTTTTACTCTTGAAACGTTAATTGATTACCAGTTATTAAACCAAGCTTGCATTCCTGGGATAAATCCCACTTGGTTGTGGTGTGTAATTATTTCTGTATGTTTCTGGATTTGGTTTGCTACTATTTTATTGAGGATTTTGGGTCTAAACTCCAGAGATTGGTCTGGTTTGGGAATCTGAGTAACAGTGGCCTCATAGAAGTATTCCTCTCCTTTATTCTGATGCCTCTTTTCTTATTTTATTTTTTTGTTGTTGCTGTTAATCCTTATCCCAGGATATTTTTTCATTGATTTTTTTAGGAAGAGGGAGACAGAAACATCAATGTGAGAGAGACACACTGATTGGTTGCCTCCTACACGCACCCTGACCAGGGCCGAGGAACCTGCAGCTAAAGTACATGCCCTTGCCCTGACTGGTTTGGCTCAGTGGATAGACCCTTGACTAGAATCGAACCTAGGACCCTTTCAATCAGAGGGCCAGCGCTCTATCCACCAAGCCAAACCGGCTGGGGCGCTTATCTTTTTAATTCTGTGCCCTTTTGGCTACAAAAAAAGAGTTCTTTCCTCACCTTCACCCCCAAAGAAAGTTTATAAGCATCTGTTCAATTATTTATTTTATTAATTTAACCTACACCTTAGTTGTGGATATTAGGCGTGTTTCTGTCTTTTGTTATTTTAAACAATGCTGCAGTGAATGATCTTGTATATATGTCATTTTGCATGTGCATCCATAATTGAATTTTTAGAAGTGGAATTTCTGGGTCAAACCATGGCTCTGTATTTCATAGGTCTATCCATTTTGACTTGCTTTTTATGTGAGAGTTAGGAGTGGGGACATAGAATGGTGGAGGGGAACTTATTACACTTATTTAACTGGTTAATTTAGAAAGTTAACTTCAGCTTCTCTCTTGTCACATGGCCTCACTGAGAATCAAAAGCATTCAGGCTTATCTTGTAAAAGTTGAGCTTCACATGTATTAGTCAAGATGCATATGCATGGGTGGATGGGAGTTTTGCATCAATGGGAACATAATGCTATAAGGCAGCGCATTTGTGGGAACTTAAGAAAAACATTTGGCATGTGAATGCATATGGTGTGCATTTTAATATTGCACTCCCCCTGTAGTTATATATTGATGTTACATTTCAGAATCATTGCTGTTTCATCACAGTAATGATGGGTTGAATGAAAATTACATACATTTCAAACACTGAAGATTTGTACCAATCTGTCATATTCCAAACCCAGGAGTGATTTGATTCCTAAATAATATACCACTAATTTTACAATTTCTGTTGTAGTCCAGTATGAAAAAAGCTAGTGTTAAAATTCTGAAAAATTTTGATGAAGCAATAATTGTGGATGCTGCAAGTCTGGATCCAGAATCTTTATATCAACGGACATATGCAGGGTAAGCTTGGCACATGTCTAGAATTTTATCAAGTATATTAAATTTTGCATCTTTTTGTATTTTAATCTAAACTATTTTAATCTATTATTATGCGCCCGGAACGTTTACATATAATATGCAGTGGAACATGGTAAGAGTGAAGGCTTAGGAATGACTTCCTGGGTTTTAGTCTTGTCCCAACCACTTATTGCCAAGCTACTTCATCTTTTTGTGTTTCAGTTCTTCATCTATAAAGTGAGGATAATATTACTACTTCATTGGGTTATTGAGGGCATTAAATGAGATCACACATAAAAGAATTTAGTACATGGCCTGGTATCAGTAAGCACTCCACAAATATTACATCATGATTCCATCACCGTAGGCGATATTGATTAGGTGTGATGTTTGTGTAGTATGTTTTGGGCTGTCTCGTCCATATTTCATTTGATTCATATGTTAGCGATTTCAAAATTTCTGTCTTAAAAGCAAAAAGAAAAATACAGTACAAAGATGCCAATTTCATTTATATGGACTGTATAACTAATACTCAGAAAATGGAATAAAATTGTTCCTTTGTATTTTAGAATTAACTTGGTTGTTTATTTCATTCTACAACAAAAAGATAGTGATTCATAGGATATGCCACTTATTAAACTTTACCACCGATCAAATCATAAAGTCAGTCCTCTTCCCTAAAGATGGCTTGATTCACACATAAGCCTGTGCAAAGGCTTCATTACTCCACCCCACCCCAGGCCTAGCAGTGCCATGCAAAAGGGATTTCAACATGTTTAATTGTTTTTATCTGAAAGTAACAATGATAGTTGGGAGACGAAGGAGCCTAAAAGGTCCTTGAGGTAAGTGAAAGGCCCTTGGATCACATTGGTTTTGGAAAGCACACCTCAGTTGTGTCGGCATTGTAGTGATCTTTATTTCTTCTTTTAGGAAATGGTGGACAATAAGCCTAGATGAGTTAATTTCCAAAGATACTTATTCTTAAGGAATGGTTGGCTCATTTGTTTAAAACCTTGCTTAAGAAAGTATCAATTGCAAGATGTTTTGTTTTCATAGGTGTTTTTGTGTGTAAAATATAATTTTTTGTGAATTTTATTTTATTTTTAACTTTCATTCTTTTCCATCACCATTTATCCCCTCTATGCCCTCTTCCACCTCCACCTCCCACCCCTGCAATCACCACACTGTTCACTGTTGTCCGGGCCCATGAGTTCTCTTTCTTTTCTAATTAATAAAATGGTCATAAGTAGAAATAATTTTTCTCCCATCTTTAAAGATAGTTTCCAGTGTTTGTTTTAATTTTATGATTTCAGCAGCTTCCTGAAATTTCTATCAAGGCAAACAAATTATAGCAGTTGGGATAGTGAAGCTTATATATGAAGTGATGACTTATTGGGAGGCTGTCTCTAAAATAAGATCCACTTTGCCTGAAAGGAGATAATATAGAGACATCATAAAATCTGTTTTTCTTTTTTGAATTAACTTTTAAGTACACATATATTAATCTGTAATAATAAAAGCATAATATGCTAATTAGACTGGATGACCTTCCGGATGAAGCTGCAGGACCGAGGGAGCTGCCGTGGCTGCAAGGGAGGGATTCAGGCAGCCGCCGTGGCTGCGAAGGCCTACTCTTGCACGAATTTCATGCATCAGGCCTCTAGTGTCTTATAAAAATTAATTGGTAGATAAGGCTAATGTCTCTTTGATCACACACCTATCCTTATTTTCTCTTCTTCCTACTCATTGTTATAGTGTATTTTTTTTGTTTGCTTATTTTTATGTAGTTAATATTACACTATGTATCTTGTGCTTTCATTCATAGTGAGTTTTATAGATTTACCTCATTTTAACTGTGTCATAGTTTCTATATGTAATTTTAATTATAGCTTATAACTGTGACAAAATATTCCACATAATGTGTTGTGCCACTATTTGGTCATTTTGATATTGTTTCAGTTGTTTTTATTTTTCACATTTATACCCAATATAGCAAAGCACTTCCTTTTATATACTTTCTTGTAACAAAAAGCAGATTTGAAATTTTAATAGATCTTACTAATTTACCATGAAAAGTACCTGTACATTTTACATTTTTATCAGTCATTAATAAAGGTACTAATTTTCCCCACATCTTCATCAACGCTAAATAATATCAAAGTACAGTTTTTTTTTACCAATCTTGTATTATTGCTCATGAGATAGAGCTTCTTTTTTTTTTAAAATATATTTTAATTGATTTTTTCTCTCTTACCCCCCTACCTCCTGCCCCCCAACCCTGAACCTGGGATCTTTTAGTCCGCAGGCCGACGCTCTATCCACTGAGCCAAACCGGTCAGGGCGATGGAGCTCCTTTTGGTGTGTTTGTTGGTTGTTGGGGTGTTTCTTCTGTGCATTGACTCTTTATCTCATTTTCACATTTTTCTGTTGGGTGATTTTTTTGAAATATATTTTTATTGATTTCAGAAAGGATGGGAGAGGGAGAGAAAGATAGAAACACCAGTGATGAGAGAGAATCATTGATCATCTGCCTCCTGCACGCCCCCTACTGGGGATCTAGCCCACAGTCTGCCCCAACCGGGAATCAAACCTCAGTCGATGCTCAACCATGAGCCACACCAGCTGGGCTGTTGGATGATTTCATAATGACTTGTTGGAATTCTGTATGTTTATGAATATTAATTACTAGAGGCCTGGTGCACAAAATTTGTGGATGGTGGGGGGGTCCCCTCAGCCCAGCCTGCACCCTCTCCAATCCGGGAACCCCTTGGGAGATGTTCAACTGCCGGTTTAGGCAGTTGGACATCCCTCTCACAATCCAGGACCTCTGGCTTTTAACTGCTTGCCTGCCTGCCTGGTCGCCCCTAATTGGCCCCCCTGCCAGCCTGATCACCCCTAACCACCTCTGTCTGCTGACCTGATTGCCCCTAACTGCTCCCCCTGCTGGCCCGGTTGCCCCCAAGTGCCCCCTCTGCCGGCCTGGTTGCCCTTCACTGCCCCCACTGCCAGCCTGGTCACCCCATACAGGCTGCTGTTCATTCATTTGGTTGTCCCTCACTCGCCCCCCTGCCAGCCTGGCCACCCCACACAGCCTGATGTTCAGTCATTTGGTCGTTCCTCAGTAACCCCCCTGCCGTCCAGGTCGCCCCACGCAGCCTGTTCAGTCCTCTGTTTGGTTGTTTCGGAGGCAACGGGCCGTAACTCTTTATATATATAGATGGGTTAGTAGTAATCTCTTAAAAATAAGACCTTTTACTGTGTGCTTTGCCTTTTAATTTTGCTTTTTTACTATAGTTTTATAGCATAGTAATATACTAGTAATTTATAAGACATTTTGTCCTACCTTTTTATCTCTTCTTTTACAAAGTTACCTTGGCTATTCTTGTGCCATTTCTCTTCTCTTTGAATTTTAGAAATGTGAATTAACTGTTAACTCGGCATGTTTCATAAACCTTTTTAGGATTTTGAATAAAATTGCATTGAATTAAAGTTTATTTTGCTTTCTATTTAAAATAAGCCTCACTTGGAATAACATGAGATACTTAAAATTGATTTTTTCTTTTTAATTTAAAGTTAATTGTTAGAAATTATATTCTTCTCATACTCCCATAGGAAGATGACATTTGGAAGAGTCAGTGATGTGGGGCAGTTCATCCGAGAATCTGAGCCTGAACCTGATGTAAAGAAATCAAAAGGTTTGTGCTGTTTCTATGCTTAATATTAAGGCTTTACGCCAGGACCCTTGTCCTGAAGAGGAGTGAGGAAAAGGATAGGCGACAGAAGGCAAATGAGGTTGGGGGGTTACCACAAACCATGGTGGGGACTTTAAAGTGCAGGGGACATACTGCAAGTTCGAGCAGGGCAGGGCCATGACGTGATTTATGTTTTAAAGGGACGGTTCTAACAGATGTTTGGAAAGTAGAGTGTAGGAGTTTAAGAGGAGAAGTAGGGAATGTTGCTGCCCTACTTATTGTCTACCTAAGGCATGGTGGTGGTGGATTCGGTAGTGGAAGAATGGCCAAATTTGGGTTTTATTTGAAGCTAGAGGCAACAGGATTGTATCTCCAACAGCAAGCCCATCCATTGAGTTACTTGCATTATTAATTTGAGACATGCCTATGTAGAACAATGAATAGTCATGTCTGCAGTTGACGAAATAAGTCTTTATGCCTGGTGCTTCCTTTAGTTGTTTAGATGTCTCTTTAAGTGATGTGTTGTGGTTTTGGGGGGGCAAGTAAATTATGTAATGTAGGAGCCTGCAGATTCAGTTAATTGACTCAGAAGGCACTTAAATGATTCCTATGTGCAGACACTGTAGATGCCAAACATAAACAAGAGGATGTACCAGTAATGTCAGTTTATTTTAACCTAGTTTACTCCCTGTTTTTGTGACCCTGACTGCTAAGTCTATCACGCTAGTTTTCCTATAAAATGCCTAACCTTCTGGATTTTTTGTTGTTGTTACATTATTTAGTTTATTCCTTTCTCTCCTGTATTTCTTGTAAACTCGTAGTTGTACTTAGGTCTTGATGATTTGGTTAGAGTACATCTAGGACCTAGATTCTAGGTGATGTTGTATATGGTATTTTTAAAAGAATACACTCAAAAGTATAGCATGAGGAGAGGGAGGTACCTTTTACTTTTCATTATAACCTTTTCCTTTACTTTTTGAATTTTCTTAACCAGCGTGTTTTGCTGCTTAATCACCCACCCATCTCTTCTCCTATGGCTTCCTAGCAATTCTTTGCTGTAACCTACCGGTATCCCCTGTCTACCTTTCACCACTCTTCCTTTCACTGACTAAGCTTTCTCTGAAGTCCCTTCCCTGTTAGGGCCTCCACATAGCTGTTTCCTGGCCATGAAAGTCCTTCCGTGGCTTTCACAACGCCTGGATCCTTCTCATCGCAGTATTCTCTCTTCAGAGAGGACTCCCCAGCCCAAATGAACTAAATCGTTCAGACAATTCACATACCACTTCTTCATTTTCTTAGTCACTGTCTGAACTTATTTTTATAAGAGAAAGTTTATTTAGAAAGTCACAGAGATAGAAGAAGTGAATTGTAGAAGAAATGGGTTCAAGAAACAAGTTACAGAGGCAAACAAAGGGCCCTTGGAGCATAGGAGAGAGAAGGGTTTGAAAAAGGAGGGGCGAGGAAAGGTGCCGCATGCTCCTGAGAGGGAGAGAGCGCTGAAGCTGTCTTGCTCATTTCTTGCATACTTGTTTTATAGTCTCTTTCTCTTTCATGACTAGAATATTACCCTTCTGAAAGTAGGGATTTTGTCTATCATATTTGACACTATATTCCCTGATTCAAAAATTAACCCTTGTACATGGTAGACACTCATTACATATTTGTTGATTGGATTAATTAATCTAGAAGAGTTGGGAGAGATTTTCTCTCATATTTATTTTAATTATTTAATTTAAAAATCATTTTTAAAACTGACATGGATACTAATATTTCCTATTCAGATTACGTTCTTATTCTGAGAATATTCACAGAGCCAAACTCTCCCTTCTCAGACCCCAATACAGTAGAGATTTCTTAGCATTTTTCAAGCTCATGCAAATCTTAGATGATACATCTGTGGATACCACCTCCTTAATCTATATACGAAGAAGTCAAGAGTGAGGGAAATTGTAACTTGTTAGGGATCACATAGCAGATTAAAAGCAACTCCAGCTTTGTTTTGTTTACTTTGTTTTTTTCTTTTTTTTTTTAAATTAAATCTTTATTGTTCAGATTATTGCAGTTGTTCCTCTTTTTCCCCCCCCATAGCTCCCCTCCACCTGGTTCCCCTCCCATCCTCCGCCCTCACCCCCTCTCCACTGTCCTCATCCATAGGTGCACGATTTTTGTCCAGTCTCTTCCCACAAC
>NW_006383019.1:945228-959768 GCF_000327345.1 Myotis davidii
GCGGGGCAGTGTCCCAGGGGATCAACAGGGTGGAGTGAGCAGTTATCGCTGTTCTCAGTCCTGCCCTCAGAGGCCCTGCTTCTCAGTGTCCCGGCAATTGCTGCAAGGTCCCCGTAAGAAAGCTGCCCTCAAGTTCCGACTGATGCCAGACAGTCCAGTTTCTCCCGTATGAGTCTGAGTCCCCAGAGACTCGCCCGGAACTGGAGCTCAGAGCTTGAGACTCCCTCCCGATTGAAAAAGACAACCATGTCCTCAGCCGCCAACCCTCTCCGCATGTGCCTTTGTACCTCTGTATTTTACTTCCGCACCTCCTCTGAGTCTCGGTATGCTTTTCTCTTTCCTTCTAGTTGTAGAATTTCCCCTCAGCCAGCCTTCCTGTGGTTCTGGATGATGTCCGTTCCGTCTTTTACTTGTATCTTTGAAGTGGTTGTGCGAGGCAGCAATCTCCGGTGTTTACCTATGCTTCCATCTTGGTTTCTCCGCAACTCCAGCTTTGGTTCAGAATACCATTTTGACAACAGTTTGCAATTTGGCTCCCCTTCTCCCTTCTTCTCCTTCTTTGCTGAGGGCTGCTGCAAAGAGTGTTCATTATTTGCCAGTCTGTAGGTTCAATTTGCAGTTTGTTTTTTTAAAAATATTTTTAATTGACTTTTTAGAGAGAGGATGGGAGAGGGATAGAAAGATCCATAAAAGAGAAACTTCATAGATCGGCTGCCTCCTGCACGCCCCCTACTGGGTATCAAGCCCCAAACCGGGACATGTGCCCTGACCGGGAATAGAACAGAAATTGAACTGGTGACCTCTTGCTTCCTGGATCGATGCTCAACCATTGAGCCACACTGGCCCGGCCAGTTTGGGTTTTGAAACCCTGATAATAGAGCACAGAGGACAGGGTTGAGATTGAGAAGGGTGTATCTCGGAGGCTTCTGAGAGTATGACAACTTTGCTTGTGGGGCAAGCAAGGTGCTTTGAAATGTGAAAGTGTGTCAAGAAGGAATTCTAATGGATGTTGTGAACGTGTGGTCCCTGGAGTGGCTGTTCCTGGTGTTGGATGCCGTGGCGGGAGAGGAAGCTGTCCTATACAGTGGCGCCTTGACTTACCAGTGTCCCGACTAACAAGTTTTTTGAGATACCAGTGGTCTCTTGGCCGATTTTTTGCATTGAGTTGATAGAGTAATTTGAGTTAACAAGCTCCTTAATGAGGTTGGTCTCGGAAGGAATTAAACTCGTAAGTCAAGGCCCCACTGTATTGCAAAAGCCCTTGCATGTCATATTGAGAAAACACAGTGTTTATTCACCTGCTCGCTATTGTCTGCTAAGCCCTTAGCTAAGTGGTCCCAGGTAGGCTTATGTCATACCTATGAGGGGTGTGTGGAATTTAAGAGACTGCATTTAAGGTAGAATTTGGTGACACACTTCATATGGAGAGTAAATGAGAGAGGTAGGTTGAGTTTTTAAACATGGGTTCCCTGGATGAACAATTATGTTAATTTTCAATAGAGGATTAAGTTAATTTCTGAGGTGGAGGATGAGAAAAAGTAGGTGGGAGACAGATGAGCTCCATTCATAACATGTTAAGTTTGGGATGCATTTAGGAGAATTTGTAAGCATGGGTTTGAAACCTAAGGACCAGTTTTAGTTATTGCATTTTGAAGGAAGGTAAACACACAGAAGGCGATGAGATGCCCCACCGAGCAAAGAGGGAGAAAGAAGGCTGGGAATGGGATCCTGGAGAGGCCCAGGTTAAAGAGGAGGGAATATGCAGAGGAGAGTCAGAGGTGTGGGGAGTAAAAGTAAAGGGGAGAGTGTTAGCAAGTAGGAGCTTGTCAACAGTGCGCCTGCGGGTGAGCCTGAAGAGAGGATGCATTGGGTAAGTGACAGCCATCTGAGACGCCAGGCAGAGCTTGTGATGCTGTGGCTCTGCTGACTCTGCTTGACCATAAAATTTAACTACACAGTATTCAAACTTTTAGCTAGAAATACAAATCATTAAGGGCAAAGAATCAGGTTTTGTATTTTTCATGAGTGCTATGTATAGTTCTATCCCAGTCCTTGAATTAATCAGGACCTTGCCTAAGAAATAATCTACCAATCACTTGGTTTAAGGCAAACTTAGGACTTGAACCTATTTGTATTAATGAAAGGGTAAGCTGTGTATTTCATTCATGGGGATAGAGGCAAACCTACTGCCTTGGTGATTTTTCAGCATCTGAGTACAGTTGGAGATAGGCTTGTGTGTCTGCTAGGAAGTTGAGGTGCACTGTGACTTGGACAGAGGATGACTATTTAAAACTCCGCTTACTCAGCTAATTTATACAGCTTGTAGCGAGCAGCATAATCTACACTTGAAGCCCTTTTGTATAGTAGCTGCTCAGGAAGGTTTGCTCACATAAACAAGTAGATTATATCTCCTAGATTCTTACCCAGAATTAAATCTAAGCCATGGTTTGCTTTTGCTCTTTTAGTTTGCTGCAAATCTAACACCACATGAAAGTTTCTTATATCAAATAGAAGAAAAATCCAGAACTCAGAAACAGGTTTTCAAAGGTTTTTCAAAGCATGATGTTTGACAGTTAAATACTCTATTATGGAGACATCATAATCAGTTTCTGTCAATAGTAGTATTCCTTAATGTTTTAGAGAAGATTGTACCCCCCCCCCCAAAAAAAAAATAGGATGTCCACCATGTCTGGAAGTAGCTTGTAACTAACAGCATTTTTAATGTCAAATTATGCATGAAATCTACATTCATCTTTGGCTTTGTTTACTAGGATCCATGTTCTCACAAGCTATGAAGAAATGGGTGCAAGGAAATACTGATGAGGTAAATTCTACTTTTAGTGTAAAGATTCCCGTTTGTAAGCAGCACCTTGTCTAATTAAGGTTTCAAGATTTCTCTTTCTTTAGTTGCCATGTTGAGCCAGCGTGGCACATCATTACTCCCTTATCCAGAACGTAACAAGAAAGGGTGGGCCTTCTTAACAACTCATAATTGCCTGGTGGAGGCTATGGAGGTATCTTCAGCCCAGAGATTCTGGCCACTGACAGATAACCTTGTAATTAAGTTTCTATCAAACAGCAGGCATCAGTAATCGGTGTAGACGCAAAAGCTTCCTTTCTCACTGTCATTTTTACTTTCAGGAATGGAGGCCTCCTTTTTGAATAGTAAAGTACATTGAGAGATGGGAGTAGAGAAAGAAAAATGTTTTTGTTTTGAGAACTAACATGAAGATTGTGTCATGTCAGGTACCGGTAGCTGATTTTGGACGACAATGAGTAGCATATTAATATATCATAGCCAGCCCTAACCGGTTTGGCTCAGTGGATAGAACATCAGCCTGCGGACTCAAGAGTCTCAGGTTTGATTCCGGTCAAGGGCATGTACCTTGGTTGCGGGCACATCCCCAGTAGGGAGTGCGCAGGAGGCAGCTGATCGATGTTTCTCTCTCATCGATGTTTCTAACTCTCTATTCCTCTCCCTTCCTCTCTGTAAAAAAATCAATAAAATATATTTTTTTAAAATTTATTTAAAAAAAAATATATATATATATATCTCATAGCCAGAGGGTGGCCCAGGTTCTTTCAGACATGGCAGTGTGCTTATCTAAACAGGTAGAAATTATATGCATATACAGTTGTGTTTAGAGCACTGAAATGTATGTCTTGATTCTTTCAATAAATAACTGTTATCAACAGTTTCAATTATTTCTTGTAGGCCCAAGAAGAGCTAGCTTGGAAGATTGCTAAGATGATAGTTAGTGACGTTATGCAGCAAGCGCAGTATGATCAGCCATTAGAGAAGTCTACGAAGGTAAGGATGGTTTTTGTTCTGATGTAGCTTGTTTAAAACTGAAAAGCGTTAGATTCCAGGTTCTATGTATTTTAAAAAAGACATAAAAGAGCCTCTGCTCTGCCTTTGAAGGATGAATTACTACAGGAATTACCCTCTCATCATAAACAACTAGAGAACTGGCAAACTAAATGAAACAACTATCTCCAGATATTGGGCAACAGGAAGGAGAGGGCTGTAGTCCTTAAAAGACGGATAACATTGAGGTGATCCATAGCTCACTTCTCAGAAGCAATTTCTAAAGTGCAGGTAGGGGAAAACCTAACAGAGTTCATAGTCTTGCTAAATGGACGAGTCATAAACTGAACTGGAGAGCCCAAGCCAGGGTGGTTAGAAGTCATAGAACAGGATACCAGAAAAGGAGCTACACAGAAAGAAGGCTCCAAAGATATTTAGAGAGGTCCCTTCAAGCCTTGGTTGTGTACATGTGTTGGGTGAAAATGTCCATGGCCAGGGAAAGAATACTGGAAATTAACATGCTAAACAACTCCTGGAACATGGGGCTAGGAATAGTTGACGTTCTTACTAACCGTTGTGGACAGATCTTGTAATACACAAGTCATTGGGTAGTGTCCTCGGAAACATGCCTTACTATCTGAGCTTATTTAGCTCTAGAATAAAGCACCTTAACCAAGCTTAAAAGCAGTTTTTGGAAGGATCAAACTGCTCTGTAACTAACAGCTGCATGCCAGAACAGAGGCCAACCCTCCTTAAATGAACAACAAAATTCAGCACTTAACAGTATAAAAATACAATGTCTGACATCCCATCAAAAATTACCAGGGCCCTGACCGGTTTGGCTCAGTGGATAGAGCGTCGGCCTGCGGACGCAAGGGTCCCGGGTTCGAGTCCGGTCAAGGGCATGTACCTTGGCTGCGGGCACATACCCAGTGGGGAGTGTGCAGGAGGCAGCTGATCGATGGCTCTCTCTCATCGATGTTTCTAACTATCTCTCTCCCTTCCTCTCTGTAAAAAATCAATAAAATATATTTTTTTAAAAATTGACAAAGGACCTGTTTCCAAAGGCGACATACACATGGTTAACAGGTACATGAATATCACTAATCATCGGGGAAATGCAAATTAATTACAACCACAGTGAGATACTACTTTACATCTGTTAGGATGGCACTGAAGAAAAAGACATGAGATAAGTGTTGGTGAGGATATAGAAAAGAGGAAACCCTTGTTCACTATTTGTGGAAATGTAAATTGGTACAGCCACTTGGAGGTTCCTCAAATAATTAAAAATAAAACTACCACATGATCCAGCAATCCCCCCTCTAGAAATATATTTGAGGATATCTTGAAGAGGTATCTGCACCTCCATGTTCATTTCAGCATTATTCACAATAGCCAAGATATGGAAATAATCCAAGTGTTCATCAACAGATGAATGGGCCAAGAAAATATGTGCGTGTGTGTAATGGCATATTATTCAGCCAAAACAAGGAATGAAATCCTGCCATTTGTTAGAATGTGAATGGATGTTAAGGACATTATGCTAAATGGAACAGTCAGATGGAGAAAGAAATGCTGTGTGATTTTACTTTCATGGAATCTAAAAAGTTGAACTCAGCCCTGGCCTGTTTGGCTCAGTGGATAGAGCGTCGGCCTGCGGACTGAAGGGTCCCAGGTTCGATTCCGGTCAAGGGCATGTACCTGGGTTGCGGGCACATACCCAGTGGGGGGTGTGCGAGAGGCAGCTGATTGATGTTTCTCTCTCATCAGTGTTTCTAACTTTCTGTCCCTCTCCCTTCCTCTCTGTAAAAAGTCAATAAAATATATTTTAAATAAATAAATAAATAAAAATAAAAAGTTGAACTCATAGAAACAGAGTAGAATGGTGGTTATCAGGTGCTGAGGGTTTGAGGAAATGGAGAAACATTTGCCAAAGAGTACAGCCGTCTAGTTAGTTATAGGAGGAATTTGTTCAGGGGATCTAATGCACACCATGGTGACTATAGGTAACAGTTTTGTATTATATACTTGGTTGCGTATAGAGTAGATCTTAAATATTCTCACTATTTAAAAAAATAATTATGGCCCGGCCAGCGAGGCTCAGTGGTTGAGCGTCGACCTATGAACCAGGAAGTCACAGTTAAACTCCCGGTCAGGACACATGCCCAGTTTGCAGGCTTCATCCCCAGTGTGGGGCCTGCAGGAGGCAGCCAGTCAATGATTCTTACCATTAATGTTTTTTTTTCTCTCTCTCTCTTTCTCTCTCGCCCTCTTCCTTCCTCTCTAAAATCAATTTTAAAAAATATATATTTTTAAAAAGCAGATTCTATATTTTAAAAATAATAATTATGTAAGGTGATAAATATAATAACTAATCTTATTGTGGTAATCATTTTGCATTACATATGTGTATCAAATCATGTTACATGCCTTAAATTTACATGATATCAGTCAAATTGCAGGGGCAGGGAGATAAAAGGAATTGAATTTGTAGTTAAAAACCTTTTCACAAAGAAAACTCCAGGCCTAGATAGAATTTAAAGAAGAAATAGTACCAATTCTAGACAGACTTCCAGAAAATTAAAGAGGTAATATTTTTTAGTACATTTAATGAGGCCAGTATTACCGTAACACCAAACATCAAAGACATTACAAGAAAAGAAACTATAGATTAATATACCTCATGAACATACATGTAAAATCCTTAACAAATATAAGGAAATACATCAGAAATATATAAAAAGGATAGTACATTTCAGGAAAGCAAGGTTGTTTTGATATTTGAAAATCAGTTATAGTAATTCATCATAAAAACAAAAACATGATCATCTCCATCAGTGGTTCTCAACCTTCCTAATGCTGAGACCCTTTAATACAGTTCCTCATGTTGTGGTGACCGCCAACCATAAAATTATTTTCGTTGCTACTTCATAACTGTAATTTTGCTACTGTTATGAATCGTAATGTAAATATCTGATATGCAGGATGTATTTTCATTGTTCGCGACCCACAGGTTGAGAACCGCTGCAATAGACGCAGAAAAAAATTGACAAAAATCAACAGTCATTGATTACAAAATTATAAGGAAACAAGGAACAGAAAGGAACTTCCTAAAACTGATTAAACTGACAGCTAAAATCATATTAATGGAAAAGACTGAATGCTTCTATTTTTTTTTAAATCTTAATTGTTGAAAGTAGTACATACATCCCCTTTTCCCCCCATAACTCCTTCTGGCCTGTCCCAGACCTTCACTACCCTATTGTCTGTGTCCGTGGGTTATGCATATATGCATACAAATGAATGCTGCTTTTTAAGCAGGAAGAAGGCAAAGATGTCCATTTTAAAACATTTGCAGTGGAGATCCTAGCCAGTGCAAGAAGGCATATTGATCATAAAGGAAGGACTAAAACTGGCTGTCTTTGCAGAAGGCATCATTATTTCTTTAGAAACTCCTCAGGCTGCTTTATCCAATATGGTAGTGACTGAGGAGCCATGTATGAATGATACAGAACATTACAGAAAGTTCTGTTGGACAGTAGTGTCTTAAGTAATCTACAAGCTATTACAACTACTAAGTTTAGCAATGCTGCATTATATAAGGTTAATATACAAAAATGAATTGTATTTCTATAGACTAGCAATTAACAATTGGACATTGAAAATTTAAAAACAATACAGTCTATAGTAGCATTGGAAACCATCAAATTCTTAGGAATATGTTTAACAAAATATGTATAAGATTTGTACAATATAAACTATAAAACAACTGAGCCAAATTAAAGATTCAAATGAAAATATCATGTTTGTGAATCAAAAGTATGTGACTAAGGTGTTATTTCTCCCGATGATGATGATGATTGAGGTATAATAGACATATAATACTAGCTTCAGGTATACAGCATATTGATTCAATATTTGTTTGCATTGGGAAATGATCCCCACAATAAGTCTACTTAATTCACCATACACAGTTACAATTGTTTTTGTAATGAGAGCTTTGAAGATCTCTTAGCAACTTTCAAATACACAATACAATATTATTAATTATAGTTACTATGTTGTACATTATTCAAGACTAGAGGCCTGGTGCACAAAATTCTTGAACAGGTAGAGTCCCTTAGGCCTGGCCTGGGATCAGGCTGATCGAGGCCTTCCTTCCCCAGCTGCCGGCTGCTGACCAGAGCCTTCCTTTAGTCCGCACCGCCCCCTGGTGGTCAGCACATGTCATAGTGAGTGGTTGAACTTCCAAGGGGACAATTTGTATATTAGCTTTTATTAAATAGGATTACTAATAGATTCAGTGTTCCAGCAGGCTTTTTTTTTTAAAATATATTTTATTGATTTTTTACAGAGAGGAAGGGAGAGAGATAGAGAGTTAGAAGTATCGATGGGAGAGAAACATCGATCAGCTGCCTCCTGCACATCTCCTACTGGGGATGTGCCCACAACCCAGGTACATGCCCTTGACCGGAATCGAACCCGGGACCCTTCAGTCCGCAGGCCGACGCTCTATCCACTGAGCCAAACCGGTTTCGGCAGGCTTTTTTTTATAGACATTGACAAGATCATTATAATATTTATTGGGAGATGTAAATGAACTAAAATAACAAAAAAAAAGTTGTGAAAAAGGAGCACAAAATTGTAAGACTAACACTGCTTGGCTTTATACGTATTGTAAAGCTACACAATCAAGGTGGTGTAATATTACATAGGGGTAGACAAAGATTGTTGAACAAATAGGGTGCAGAAGCAGACCCTAATTATGAAGTCAATTGATTTTTTATATACAGGGTGAGGCAAAAGTAGGTTTACAGTTGTGAGTGCACGAAACAAAGTTTATTCTTGTATTACTATGAATTGTATTATTTTCCATACCAACAACTGTGAACTTCCTTTTGCCCTGTATGTGCCAAGGTAATTCAATGAGAAAAATAATGTCTTTTTAGTTTACAGTATAAAAACAACTAGATATACATATGAAGAAGGGAGGAGAAAATGAGTCTTATTCCTTACAGCATATACAAAATCAACCCCAAATGGATCATAGACTTAAATGTAAGAACTAAAACTATAAAACTTATAGGAGAAAGTCTTTGTGGTTTAAGTTAGGCAAATTTCTTAGTTCATACAAAGCATGAGATATATAAGAGAAAAACTGATAAACTGAACTTCATCAAAACTAAAAACTACTCATTAAAAGACATTTTGAAGAAAATGAAAAGGCAAATTATGAACTGGGAGAAGATATTTGCCAAACATCCTTCTGATAAAGGAATTGTATCCAAAATAATATAAAGAACTTTTAAACTCATTAAGAAGAGCAACAATCTGACGGGTTTTTTTAATGGTCAAAGATAACAACAGACATTACACACAGATATACAGATGGCCAATATTCACATGCAAAGAGCTATCTCAACATCATTAGTCATTAGAGAAATGCAAGGTAAAGTCAGTGATATACAGCTACATACCCAATAGAATGGCTAAAATTAAAAAGACTGACAGTATCATGTGTTTGCAAGGTTGTAAAGCAATTTGAACTTCAGTTTGAACTGGTGGGAATGTAAAATGCTACAGCCGCTTTGAAAAACCATTTGGTAGTTTCTTAATAAGTGAAACATAAGCTACGCAGGTTTCCTTAGGGAGCTAAGTTCTTTATTGTTGGACTGATGATATTCCTCCATGAAAACTGTACCGGTCTCCTGCCCGGAGGACAAAGAGCAGACTGCTAATGTCATGTTCCGGGAGCCGCGTGGGAAAAAGCGAGAGAAGGCTCAGTGTTCATTATTTATACCCCCTCCCCCAGTTGCTCTCTTTTCAGCATAGCGCCCTTGTCCTCGGTCTTGCCTAATATACAACCCTAGATTTTAATCTGCTCAGGGGCGCAGTCTCAGATGATTCTGCCCGTGCTGGTTTTCGGGCTGATCAGGAGGGTGGAATAGCTGTAGGGCGTTAATTTCTAAAACCAGGCTTTTAAGAAACCCCTATGTTTGTGTCCACCTCCTCCCTTCACCATAAGCACTGGTGACACCAATCACCGGGCTGTGAGGAGCTCCGGGTGTAAATCAGGTTGCTTCCCAGCTTTTTTCCCTTTTCTGTTACACTCCACTTGCTTCCAGCTTTTGCAGCTTTGTTGTTGTTTCCTCTCCTGTCAGTATTTTCGTTCATCTGAAGTAGTGTGGTATTTTAATAGTGCTGTTTTAAGAAGGAGTGAATTGAATGGGCGTGATTAGGGAATTCTGACTTGCCAGGAGGTAATACTCTTTCTCTATAGCTTCACCAGCTAGTTCTAGCTTTGCTCACAAGAGCCACACAAGTAACCTTTAGAAAATTGAAGACAGCCACTTAGTTCCCTCCCAGTCTGTTCTTCAAGCCAAACATCCTCAGTTCAACCTTCAACATGTTGCTTTCTCTAACTTCAGTTGAGTCACAAAAACTTAATGTGATAGGAGAATTTCTCATCATATTTTTGTGACATCATTAAACTCCTCTATCATTTACATTACCAAAAATTAAGAATCATTAAATATGTTCAAATAACATCCCATATAACCCTCAATAGTTTGGAGGGCTTGCATTTAGATTTAGGTCCAATACCACTTTTTCCTTGTTAACTTTCTAGCCAACTTGTCACTCTAAGAACTGTCATTAACAGAGCTTGATTTAATTTTGTTAACTTTAATTTTTTAATTACAGTTGATATACAGAGCTTGGTTTAATTTTTATATTTTTACTGAGCTGATTCTTGCCAAAGCTCTGTTCAGTTTTGCAGACTCTATCTTCTTTTCTTCGTGAGGGTGATAATTTTTGTCTATATTTAATGTTATTGGCTCCATCAAACCTAGAATAGCAGAGAGCAAGATAAGGTGTATTAAGAAGTGCAAGGTAGTTGTTTTTGTGATTCCCCATTATGTTGGTGGTCAAATGTTTGTGAACATGAAAATGTTTTTTAGAAACTATTTTGGACCCTGGCAGGTGTGGCTCCGTTGGTTGGGCATTGTCCCGTGCACTGAAAGGTTGCTGGCTGGATCCCCAATTGGGCACATGCGCAGGTGGGAGGCATGCAGGAGGCAGCCAATCAGTGTTTCACTCTCACATCTATGTTTCTCTCTTCCTCCATCTCTCTTCATCTCTCTCTAAAAATACAGTCAAACCTTGGTTTTTTAATATCTCCCATCTCAAACAATGCGTTCTCAACCAAGTTGTTCACGTGGAAAAAATGTCTCAGTTACTGAAAGAGCTTGGTTTTCTGCAGCCCTTTCTGGCTGATACATCAGCATGACAAAAAGCGTCTCTCAAGCCACAACAAAGGAGAGAATGTGCTAGTATGAGTCCGTTTACCATAACATCTCAGGAAATTGTGCTGTGAATATTTTTGTGGGTTTGTTGTTGTTGTTGCTAGAGAAATGAGAACAATTTTAAAACATAGGCCATCAAGAGTGCTAATGTTGCTAAGGTGTGAAGGAAACAATGATCACAAGCAAATAGAGAGGTAGCTAAACGATTGTTGAGCCCTAGCTGGTTTGGCTCAGAGGATAGAGCATCAGCCTGCGGACTAAAGGGTCCCAGGTTCAATTCCGGTCAAGGGCACATGCCCGGGTTGTGGGCTCGATCCCCAGTGTGGGGCGTGCAGGAGACAGCTGATCAATAATTTTCTCTAATCATTGATGTTTCTATCTCACTCTCCTCCCTTTCTCTCTAAAATCAATAAAAATATATTTAAAAAACAAAACTGTTATTGATTTGGATAAATGAAAAGCAGGTAGCCAGTGACAGCAAGAGAAGAAGCCACCTGCTGAGTCATGAAAGATACTCCTGGAATGAGTGCTGGAAGTGATTCCTTTAAGCAGCGGTTCTCAACCTTCCTGATGCCGCGACCCTTTAATACAGGTCCTCATGTTGTGGTGACCCCCAACCATAAAATTATTTTCATTGCTACTTCATAACTGTAATTTTGCTACTGTTATGCATCGTAATGTAAGTATCTGAAATGCAGGATGTATTTTCATTGTTACAAATTGAACATAATTAAAGCATAGTGATTAATCACAAAAACAATATGTAATTATATATGTTTTCCGATGGTCTTAGGCGACCCCTGTGAAAGGGTCATTCAACCCCCAAAGGGGTCGCGACCCACAGGTTGAGAACCGCTGCTTTAAGGCTAGTAAGGGTGGTTCGATAAATTAAAAAATGAAGTGTTTGTTTATAGATTAAATAGTGCATTAGACTTTTACTGTATATAAAAAAGGTTAAAACAGAATTGTTTGGAGGTCTGGAACGAATTAATTGACATTATTTCTAACGGGGAAAAATGGTTTTGTTTTTGAACAAATCACTTCTTGAACAGCCTTCCAGAACAAATTAAGATCAAGAACTGAGATTCCACTGTATTGAAAAAAGAAAATAAACCATTTTGGAAAGCAGATGTATAAAATTAGGCTTTTCATTCGAGGTATATTCAGATGTTATTACCATGTGCTTTCATGTTTAAGGTGCACAGATATATTTTGCAGTATTGGGTGTTTTAGGCTTGCTGGGCCTTCTCGTTGGCCGGCCTCTCGGGACCAGCAGTGACTGGTGTGGGAAAGCATGAAGCCAGCAGCACTGGCTCACCAGGAGCACGTTTTAGTCAGTACGTGTGACCTTTTGCAAATGACTGTCCTTTTCCAGTCTCTTATTTTCTTACCAGAAATCAGAGAAATTGGACAAGAAAAATCTCTTAAGATCCCCTTCTCTCATTCCATGATTTTATGAACGTGAGAAGTCCTCTTTATCCTGTGTTGCTACCTCTCTGCTTTGAATCTGCTACTCTGCATTTGCCTGAAGAGTACTTGGCATTGAACATAAACTGCCTTACAAGCATTACTGAATTGTTTCCTGTGTGGATGTCCCATCTCACAAATAACACGGACCATGATGTCTTCTGTGATGTTTGTCTCCTCCCAGTCCTGCGAGCAAACAGGCACTCGGCCTCACGAGTGTGGTCATTTTTTCTTCCGGGGGCATTTGACTTTCATATCGTGGTTCTTCCTTCACTTAATGAATCCGCTGAGCGCGGACATTTAGGTTGTTTTGGGTTTTTCCCTGTTACAAACAATATTCTAATGAGAGTCTGTATATGTAAGTCCTTGC
Organism: Myotis davidii; assembly: GCF_000327345.1. Taxonomy (NCBI): domain Eukaryota; kingdom Metazoa; phylum Chordata; class Mammalia; order Chiroptera; family Vespertilionidae; genus Myotis; species Myotis davidii. The sequence goes on from NW_006383019.1 coordinate 958,181, forward strand.
CCTCTCTTAGGAGTATGCTGTTGGGTTCATTCCTAGAGGCAGAATTAGTCTGTCAGGAAGTAGATATTTTGTTCTAATATCTATTGCCAGAACGGAAAGATAAAAGCAATTCTGGGTGCCAGCCCTTGTTATGTAGTAACCTTAGGATAAGTTACTTAACCTCTTTAAACTTTCATTCACACATTTGTAAATAAAGATAATTGTAGTGTTTTACCTCACGGGTGGTAGTCGGAACTGGTGTGTAGTAACCTTCACTAAGTGCTGGTTCCCTTCTTCCTTAGTCTGTAATATCCTGTATCCCTGGTTATAGAAACGTACCTGACCTTTTTCTTTTTCTTTTTTTCAGCTATGACTCAATCCCTGAGATAAAGGAAATCTGCTTTTGAAAAATAAGAACGTTTTTCCTTTGGTTGGATTTCTGACACAGCCAATGAAAACAGAGCTCTGTTTCCTTTCTCTGATGTATCAGCTGTTGTTCCCAGCAAGAGTGGCAGACAATCCTGGACTTCCACCATCAGCAGAGTGACACGTAGACGTATTTGCTGCACAAGATGTTCACAAGCGAAAGTCATAAAGAGACAAAGTGGTATTGTTTACATTACTAGAAAATTAGTAGTTTTCTAATGGCAATAACCCATTTATGAGAGAGTTTTAGTCCACTGGGACAGACAGGGACCACCTACTGTGGCAGGCAGGGAAGTGTAGAGCTGATAGTGGATGCACATTCTGTAGTGGTCGCCCACCCTTAACGGCATCGTAAAGTGGGTACCAGAGGTGCTTTGCTTTGGCCTCTTGAAACAAGTGGTAGTCGGCCCCTCCGAGCGGGCCGGGCAGCTGGGGTGGCGGTGCGGTGCTCAGACCCTGTTCCTCAGTGGCACGGGGCGAGGCTCACTGTGTAGTCTGCCTGCACAAAGGCATTGGTTTGGAAGGAAGCTGATATGTCACAGGTCAAGTCCAAGTGACATTGTCCTTCTTTTTGGCAACACTATCCAATTTTCACATTTTCATGGCTCCTGAGATGCAGTATACTTACAGCCGGTCTCTCCCCTGCTAGCCACAGGGCGAATCTCCTGTGCTGCTAGCATTAGGACTTCTCCGCGGGAGTTCTGTGCTCCAGGTCATCTAACTTCCCTTCAGAAAACATCATAACGGTCACTCCAGTGTCCCCCTGTGGGACCTTGAGCAATTTTTATTGCTGGATTGTATGTTGTTGTTTTTTAAGAAGGTGAGAGGGCAGGGTCTGGGGGGGAGGAAAAGCACTCACTTTTAATTGTCTCCTCTTTCTTTGCTCTGAGCTGGAAAGTATGCAGTGGGTGGCCTCCCTCCTGCCTGTCTCTAGGACAGTAAGAGACTGCCTCACTGCACTTCTGCTCCGTTAGCTCCTGGGTCTGCTGATGGGCTGCCACATTGGCGAATGCACTCCGCTGGCCAGGCGATGCAGTGGTTCCCACCACATAAGACTGTCTGAGAGGAAAGAAAAACACACACAAAAAAAAGATTTAAAAAGTATATATAAATATATGTAATTATTAATCACCTCTGTCCTTGAGAAAGTCTTGAATGAATAGAGAATTTATTCCACTGCAAT
>NW_006383019.1:959782-966987 GCF_000327345.1 Myotis davidii
TATTTGAATGAGAGAGAGGCGCACTCTTTCATCAACAGAAGAAGCAAGAAGGCTGTGTATAAGTTTTTGGTACTATGTACCACCTCTGTTATTCTTCTAGAGCTGAAGTATTCATGTACTTAAACCATATTCTATTTAATTGTGTTTGATTTTAAATATATATCTGAATTATATTTAAAATTGTGTCAACTTTCTGCTTTCAGGGCATTTATAGCTCTTCTATTAAAATTGTTGATTCTTCCAAATATTTCCATTTGCTTTACAAAAACCCAGAATATGAGCCACTACTGGACTTAGACCTAATGTTTTATGAGGCGTATGTTCTGTGACTAACTCATTTTGTTCTTTTAACAAAATATCTCCATCCATTTCACTTTGCTTCAATCTTTAAATTAAAGAAAAGAAACATAAAGGTCATAGGATAAAGTGTGGTTTTAGGTGACTCTTGCTGCCTCTGCATGTTTTGGAATAACAATTTCTATGAAGCTCTAGGCTATTTAAATTAATGCTTTTCATTAAGATACCATCTGATCAATTCTTCGTGTACATTTTGTGCTTCTGAGCTAAGGATGTTAGTAGTTGTAGGTTCTTCTGGGAAGAAGAGCAAGTTTGAGACTCGGTTACTTTGTCTGCCCACATGCCATGGGACACAAGCAGAATGTGACCTGAAATATTTGCCAGATTTAATATGTGACCTAAAGTAGATCCTTGTACTTACCTTGATTACCCACTGTGTTTCAGGCTACGTGCAGTGCGCCCACAAAATGTGGTTCCCGCCCCAGCCCGTTTGGCTCAGTAGGTAGAGCACCCGGGTTCGATTCCTGTCAAGGGTGCGTACCTCGGTTGTAGGCTCCTCCCCGGCCCAGGCCCTGGTCAGGCTTGTGCAGGAGACAGCCAATCTATGTGTTTCTATCACATCAATATTTCTATCTTTCCCTCTCTCCTCCACTCTCTAAAAATCAATGGAAAAATATCCTTGGGTGAGGATTTAAAAAAAAAAAAAAAAGATTCCCTGGCAGGGTTTTTATAGGTTCAAGGAATTAGTTAAATATCCATCCTTATGTTGTTGAGATCAATGCATATTGTTAGGAAAATAGTTAGTGAGAAAGTGATAGCTTTTGCAACTTGATCTATCCTTATCACTCCTGAAAGATTTGATAAAAGTAAGAAGCAAATGTGAACCCAGTCCAGTGAAGAGCAATAAGCAGGAAGCAATACTCTGTAGCTTTCTACTTGGCTTCAGGATTCAGTAGAGCTTTATGAAATGTAAGTAATGTACGGAACTGGAACTTTGACTAGTTCAGGAGGAATTTGGAGGGGGAGGTCACTGAATCGTAGAAAGTTACATACTTTGCTGTTTCATTTAAGTACTGATAGCTAAGCACCTGAAGTGGCTGACCTCACTCTAATGACTTCGTTTGGGGTGCCTGCCTGGCTCACCTGGACCCTGCCCTCACTCTGACAGGAGTGGGGACCATGTTCGCATACACTGACCTTTTCCCTCCCCTCTCCCACGTAGCAGTCAGTTGGACCAGGGTTGAACCCCTATCCAAACATGCCCAAGAAAATTCTTTATCTTAAGAATTTTGCAGGGGGAATAAGGGATACCAGACACCATCTTAAAAGTTAGGTAGGACACTTTAGCCAGCACTGCAAGGACAGGCAGAGAGGTTTAGAAGTAGAAATACAGAGAGAAAGGGGTCTGAAAAGCAGCCGCCCTGGGAGCCCCGAGGACTTGCTGGGGTCTGGATCCAGCCCGAGAGCCTTGCTGTGGACTCCACTAACCCCTCAGGCAGCCTGAGAATGAATTTTGGCTTTTTGAAATCAGTCTAAAATGAGCTTTCGTTGCATGCACTCAAAGAAGGCCCTTGGTAAAATGCTACCAGGCTGCTCTATGACTGTGTCTGCCAAGGACCACTGAATTGTGGAGAATATGTCCTTAGTAGATCTTGGTCATTTTGTGTATTCTCTCCAAATGGAGTCCTAAACTAGTAGAACTAAAAGACACTCCCTCTTTTGCAGGGACAAGTTCCTCGGGCCCAGGAAAAGGGTGAGTCCTTGCCCTGTTGTGGGATAGTCCCCATTAGCACTCAGGCCTTTCATATTTCCCAGCATCCTTCTGAAGGACAAACCATCGCCACTTTTAGCAACTGTAATAACCCCCACAAAGTAGAGGGCATTTCTATTAATGTGTAACTGATACAAACTTAAAATGGTGGAGGGCATAATTAGAAAATTCGTAAATGCTAATCAAGGTCTCTGGCCATTAGCTGAGAGGACGTAAATCCCAGCAAAACCCTTCGAGGTTGCAACTCAGACCCACACGGACAGTCACTCTGTGAGCACTGTGGCACTGAGGAGGCCTCTGCTTAGGGAGGATTGGGGTTGGCTCCTAGTAGGAAGTTTGGTACGATGGCTTTGGGACATGTGGAAATGGCCATGGAGGGCATCGGAGGGACCAGTGGCAGCAAAGGTCTGGGAGCATTTGTGTTCAGAGGCAGAAACTATCTTGCCTGTCACACAGGGTGGTGTTTCTGCCTTCGTTATTTTGTGCAAACATCAAACCACCTAGTCAGGCACGGGCAGGGTGTTGGATCTCATCTGGAATAAACAAGCCCCTGCCTCAGGGTGATAATGCATCTACCCCACCCTACCCCCCGACACCGGCACCTACAGGAGCACAGGGTGGGCAGCTGGGCCCTCTGTGGGGTGGGCACGATGCCTAGGAAGAGTAGGCTTAAGTTCAGCGTGAAGGGAGCCGGGATTTGCCAAGGAACAAGTGCCAGGGTCCCTGTCTTGAATGTACCTTTGGGCTCACCCCTAAATGATTCCAAGCCGGCCTTTGCCTGCGTCACAGTAAGAGTCCCACATGCCACTCACCTCGTGAAAAAGGCTCTAGCCGAGGAGCACCTGGGCCGCCAACTGATGTGGGCGGCTCTGAGCAGGGCCAAGCCTCGTGGGCTCACCGGAGTCCCAGTGCTCCTCCCCGGCCTGAGGTTTGGCAAAGAGCAACCTTTGTTCCTTTGGGTGACAAAACCACTGGTTTAGCAAGTGCTCACGCTCTCAGAAGTATGTTAATGTCTACTAAGTGCCAGGCGTGGTGCAAGGACACGAGAAGCAGTAAAACGAACTCCCAGGCCACTTGGAGCTCCCATTCTACAGAGGAGGAGATAAAAGTTGGAAGTTCCATCAAAAATGTGTGCTGGCATTTTTGACTCAAAATGACTTCTTGAGCCTGTTATTCAACACCCTGTCCTTCCAAAGTCCTCCTGGAAGTCATCAGGTTTTCCTAACCCTTCGGGAGACCTTCAGGGAGAGGGCTCCATCATTCCGTGACCTCTGACCTCACCCTTTTTCGGCACCTGCCTTCCAGAGCCCCTCAGGACCCATTGCTGTGCCGCTCCGTTTGCTCACTCAAGACCAGACACTCGGCGCTGAGCCCTGGTTGACAGTAAGAGGTGGCACCTTGCTGTCGGAGACTGAATGGTGGCAAGTCTCTCTGCACAGGGTAAGGCTTAGAGGAGGCCACGGACCGTCTCAGCCCCGGGCTCTGCAGGGGGAGGGGGCCTGTGAATTCTTAGGAACTACCAATAAGACCTTTGAAGTTAGTCTCTGCATGTGATTCAAAGTCTTGGCCTTGGGGAAACCTAGCTAGCTATTGAGCTAATGCCATGCGGTGATGGGCTCCTGAGCCTACTTTAATGCTGACAGTGATAACCAGCATAACAGTGCGTACTGTGTGTCAAGCACCATCTCACCTGACCCGTGTGGCAATGTTAATGGTGCTTTTCCCATGTTGTAAGTGAGGAGACTGAGGCTTAAGAGGTAAAGGCATTTCTCCAAGGTCTCACAGCCAGGGATCAAGCCCGGTGGCAAGACTGCCCTCTTTCCACTGCTCCACTCTACTGCCAGCTGTTGGCTATTCTCATGTGCTGCTGGTTGGTACTCGCTAAAGACTAGTATAGCAGATGTCCGTGCTTAAGAAAAATTAGGGTGTTGTGGCTTTAAAATGAAACACATCCCCCTTTCCTTCTGGAAACCACCATAATTTTGTGTGTGTCTTAGAGTTTTTGTTTGTCCTGTTGTTCATTTGTTGCTTTCAGTTGTATATTTCACGAGTGAAGTCATGGTTCTTGACTTTGTCTGACTTACTTGCTTAGCATGATGTTCTCAGGGTCCATCCATGTTGTCGCAAATGACAGTATTTCATCTTTTCTTACGGCTGAGGAGTATTCCATTGTGTATATGTGCCACATCTTCTTTACCCAGTCCTCTATCGCAGGACACTTGGTTGTTTCCATTTCTTGGCCATCATGAATAATGCAGTGAACATAGGGTTGCATGTATCTTTAAGAATAAATGTTTTAAAGCTTTTCAGGAAATACCCAGTAGAGGGGTTGCTGAGTCATATAGTAACTCCAATCTTGGTTTTTTGAGGAACCTCCATACTATTTTCCATAGTGGCTGTACCAGTTTACATGCCCACCATCAGTGAACGAGGGTTCCTTTTTCTCCACATCCTCTCCTTGTCTCGTTGATGATAGCCATTCTAACAGATGTGAGTGTCTTGTTGTAGTTTTGCATTGCATTTCCCTAATAGTGCAGTTGATCATCTTTTCATATATCTGTTGACTACTTGTATGTCTTCTTGGGAGAAGTGTCTGTTCAGGTCCTCTGCCTGTTTTTAATTGGATTATTTGTCTTTTTGGTGTGGAGTTGTTTGAGTTCTTTATGTATTTTGGATATTAACCCCCTGTTGGAGCTGTTTGCAAATAGCTTCTCCCATTCGTTAACTGCCTTTTTGTTTTTTTGATGGTTTCTGTTGCTGGGCAGAAGCTTTTTAGTTTGAAATAGTCCCATTCGTTTATTTTTGCTTTTATTTCCCTGGCTTTGGGGTCAAATTCATAAAATCCTCTCTAAAACCAAAGTCCCTAAGTTTAGTACCTATGTGGAGGGTGACGGGGGTCAGATAAAGGGCGAAGGAGATCTGGCTCTCGGTGGTGCGCACACAATGCGGGACGCAGGATGCAGCATGGAATTACACACTGAAACCTGTGTACTCTCATTAACCAGTGTTTCCCCAGTGTATTTAATCTCAAAAAATACAGTGTATGCTCTTTCCACACACACACACACACACACGCAAATAAACTCCATGTCATCCATTACCTTAAAGTCATTCTGAAACTTTCACAGGCACCGGGGGCCCCTGGAGAACTTGTTCACGCCCAGGGTTTCAGCGGGACTTAGTCGCTCTGGGGTGGAGCATGAGACTTTGAATTTTTAACAGATTCCCAGATGCCGCCCCTGTTGCTCCAGAGACCGCACTTGAGAATCACTGCCTTAAAGTCTCTGAATTGGGAAGTGAATATTTCCATTCCTTTTTATTGGAAAAGCCCAGGCTTTTCAGAAATGTAATTGGAGACCTGCTACCCATGATCCACTCAAACAAGCACATAAACCTTTATGAGCATTCAGATGCTTATCGAAGCCCAGAGCGCCCAGACACTCACACCGTGTCAGTGCGCAGGTCCGAGACCAGAGGCCAGTCCCAGCCCCACCGTCTCCAGCTCCCCAGCCCCAGTGCCTTTGCTGGAGACGGTGCAGCTGGCATTCCTCCTGGCTGAGACCAGGCTATGGGGATCACACCCACAGTCCCAGGAGCACCTTTTCCTCAAATGCAGTCAGTCCATTTCCTTTCAGTTTCTCCCCCGGGGCCTTGATGCCAGTTGCCCTCTGAGGTCCTGGCCGTGCCTTTCTGACCTGTCTCCTCCTGCTGTCCTTTGCAAGTCCCTCACTTAGGCTGCTGGCACCTCCTTCGTTTCTCCCTCTTCAGTTGTCCCTCCTCTCCTTCTTCAGCACATGTTTCCTGAGGCCTGTTTTGTGCCTGTTCTGTTCTACTTGCTGCAGATACAGCTGCAGACCCAAGACACACATGCTGCCTACTCTCCTTGCAGTCTAGAAAGCAAATAATGACAACCCATCAGCTGCCAATTATGGGAGTGAGCAAGGAACCTGTTGGGGAGGCGGGGGGCCTGCAAAGTCTAGGTGGATCTGCCCCCCCTTTTCTAATCCACAGTGTCTCCCCAGGACATCTGCATGTAGCTTTTCCCTCAAGATGGTGTAATTTCTTCCCAGTCCTGACATGGCGGGCCACTCCTCCCCTACCAGACCAGGACTGTGTCTCAGTGTTGTCCGTGGCCACACACTCCTGGCCAGTGACTCTGGGTCCTTGCTCCCTCCTCCATCGCTCCCTGGGGAGGCCGTCCTCTCGGCCACCTGCTTGCCTGCAGGACACCCCTCACTGCCTTTCTCCAAGTCCTTGATGTCCACTCCCACCTTTTGTCTTGCCTGCCTTCTCACCCCAAGAAATCCACCCAGAGCGCTTTCCTTTTCTGTTCCCAAAACATCCTTTACTCACAGACACACCCAGAACCAGGCGCGGTCTGCTCTACAACTGCTCTACCTCTGGTTTCTCCTCTTATTTTAGCCCAGGCAAGGTTAGCAGTTCCTCCTATCGCATGAGTTAAAGGAGGGGAGGTAAGGGATCTGGTAACTATTCCAGGGGATATTCCCTCACTGTTATAAGAGTGAAGTTTTGTACACCAGCCTTTTAAAGAGCAACTTCAAAAGCAATAAGTGAGTACGTAGTTTGCTGTAAGGATCACAAACGTGCACCTCCATGACCAGTGGGGGCGGGACTGTCCTCACGTCATGGCTTGGGTCAGACTTCCCAATGACACTGTCGTTCAAGTGTTTTAAAACGCTGCCTCCCAAACAACTTAGACGCAGTGAGGGAGATGCGCTTCGGGACTGTGGCTCTAGATGATGAAGACATTGACACCTAAGATGCATGTAGAGAGCTTGAATAAAATTTTTACTTGAAATGTGACTGGAGGGAAAAAAGCAATATTTTGTATTACTGTATTGTTGTATATAATGTTATTTTAAACATGCATGTGTAACGAAATAAATTAGGTATTATAACTAGACATCTGACTATTTTGTCAACATTCCTAAAAGTTTACTCAGATCGATACCTTTATTTTTTTTTCATTTGCCTTAAGCATAGGATCACATCTCATGAACAAAGGCCCTGTTGCTAAATAAAGCCCACATTCCTTGTTGAGCATTTACAGCCCTGACTGACCTAGCACCCTAGATCTTGGGTCACTAGACCTTAAACTGCACCTCTCCCCACTCTT